>NC_041407.2:57453298-57818298 GCF_900747795.2 Erpetoichthys calabaricus
GTTTTATAATGGAACTAAAACTTCTTGTGCACACCCATACATGTTTGCCTGCCTATTCCCATTTACTCAGATGTACAACACATGCTTCATATCCAGCAACACTTCCCACCAAACACTCCTTCTCACTGCATTCAAGCCCTGGCTGGACCTGCAGGTCATATCCCACATCCTGCTGGCCAACATCCATCGACCTCTGGTGGCCCAACCCTGACCCTTTTCCTTGTTCAGCATTCTCCTCCCATGCATAAAGTAGATGTCAACATCATCCTACAAGATGTCCTGAGAGAAAACCCAAACAAAATCTGGTAATTGTAAGGAAAAGGAGTTTCCCTTTTCTAATTTAATCTGCCATTTATCTATCAGTATGTCCACAGCCCAAAGGAAAAGCACTTAATAGACTCAACTAGTGAAGCGTCCCCTCATTTTGAATTTCAACACTAGATTGAGGGAAAGCTTTTATCCTCAGGTCATAAAGCTACTCAGCTGCCACTTATAACTATAAAAATAAATGTTATTATTGTCATCACCATTATTGTCAATAATTCAAATATCACCCACTTACTATTCCAGTCAAACTGCTACCAAAGGATCATCATCACCATTAGAATATAGGTAAAATAATGAGCCTCCTTGTGAACACCACTAGCAATATTTTATTATTACCCATACACCTCACAAATCAATAATCTGCAAATATATAAAGAGTAATAAACCTTTACTTCATAGTTTTTGGGGAACTCTTAGCACCATTCTCTTGTGCTAGCTGACAGGGGGCTGAGGTATCTCTGGAGTAAGGAGCACATTTGGTAAACTGCATTTTATACATTTGTGTTTATCATAGTGCTAGAGTTTACATGTAATTAAGAATTTCATTGTGTTCTATATACGTGACTATACAACTGCTACTATAGCTTATCATAGCATACCTGATATGTGTTTCTTATATACAGTAGGTTATGAAATTGTAATCAATGGGCAGTGTTTTTTGAATTTGTAATTAATGTATAGAATTTTTTCCATTTATCCCTTGTCTATACTGTATGTGGTGTCTGCTGCTTGTATTATATTACAGTCACTAGTCAAGGGGAGACAGAGAAGTAAGATTCTCATTGTACTGTGTATATGACAGTGAATTTGGACTTGAATGTACTGTTCATTTTATCTGTACTCCCTATCTATTATTTATCACACATATTACCTTACTATCCAAAATCTACTTGTTCTGAGTTTAGCAGGGAACACTAGCTCCTTGGATGTTTAGTTTAGTGCTGGGAATTGCACTGTGGGAAGGTTGTGCTGCTAACAGTGCCATCTCAAAGCCACAAATTCAACAGAATAACCATATCAACAACAAATTATACAGTAAGTTTATAACATATATACATATTTATAAATATCCTCAAAAAGACAGGAGACACCAAAATAAAAGTCAACTGAGATGGATGTAGTAGTCAGCTGAGGTACTCTCTATGCTCCTCTTGTTGTCTTCTCCAGATGTTGTAGCAGTGTGCAAAAACCTGTACTTGGATGGTTTTGGACTGCAGCAATTCCAAAGTATCAGTGTTGAGCAGATCAGCAGCTGTGCATATCCAGGGTCTAGCAGTTGAGCAATCTCAACGTGTCAGGGTGTGATAATGCTTTTTAAAACTTTAGGGTGATTTTGTTTTGAAATAATAAAGCAATCAGTGTCAAACTCTAGGAGTTAAAGCAAACCCATTTTAAGAAAGTTTGGGAAACTTTCTTGAATTTTCTACTGTAAAAGGACAAGAAATCCTTTCCCACAGAAGCACACGAATGTAAACAAAGGAAAACAATAAGTAACATAATGAATTTAAAAACAGGCACTGTAACATAAGAATAACAAGAAAAAATGTATGTGTGTATGTATATATATATATATATAAGGCTTATGTGGTTTTTTAAATGGTGTCCTTGTTGTTATTGCTAGCTGTCCCATCTATCATCCTCACTGTCTCTCTATCAATATCTCTGCTCTTGCGAGTCAAGAATTTGTTCTATTTGGGTCTGAATGGATTCCAGAATTGCCAGTAACTCCTTGCAGGTTTGTTACCATGAACACAGTCATGTCTGATTAGTCCTCATAGTTCAAGATGGACAGTTTGTAGTAGAAAAGCTGACAAGCAAACGTTAAACAACAACCCTTTGTGTTGCTCTGCAGTTCCACTCTTAATGAAGCCTCACCTAAACCTCCTATGCAATAGCACATGATACCGGTTTTTATATTACAGTAGATAGAATCAGAAACACGGTGTTGCCTGGGTGAATAATGTTAAGCTATGGTCATTTTGTCTACTGGTTTCTGTCTGTTTGGATATTTCCACTTGCTCTGAGTCAGCAGGTGGCATTTAAGCCCACACAGTAAAAAGAGGTTTCAAAATTTGAACCCGATTGGTCAAAGGGTATAGAATTGTATATGTAACACTGACACATCAATCTTTCATTCAATTTTTCTATACACATATATATTTGTAGCTGGAGATCCACAAAGGGAGAAAATGAATCACGTATCATAAAGTAGTTTTTATTCCTGAGCTTTCAGCTCCTGCCAGGAGCCGTCATCAGAGGATAATGATTAGACATACAAGAATCAAAGGCAATATACAGCAAAATAAGCCAGTGTGGGGGGATTGGTAGGTGAGTGTGTGTGTGGGGTGTGGGGGATGGTTTCGGGGGAGTAATGAGGTGGGATTGGGAGGGGTATTTGTCATAAAGTTTTATTTATTATGAATATGTTCTTCTTAAGTTTGCATATGCTGGTTTTATGTTCAAATGTCTGTTAGTGGCGTTTTCGTTTGATAGCCAAGATTCAGCCAGCTCTCTGGCACTTTTAGTACTGGCCTTAAATATTACTTGTACATTGTTCCAGCTAAATGTATGTCCGGTTGACTTTGTATGCGTATAAATCAGTGATCGTGGATCCTTCCTTCTGATGGCATTGCGATGCTCCTGTATACGTGTTGCGATTCTTTTTGATGTTTGTCCTATGTATATCGCTGGGCTCCTGGCAGGAGCTGAAAGCTCAGGAATAAAAACTACTTATGATAAGTGATTCATTTTCTCCCTTTGTGGATCTCCAGCTACAAATATGCAAACCGTATCACAAACCTTCGCTTCCACACACACACACACACACACACACACACACACACACACACACACACACACACATATATATATTATAAAAGAAAATCTTGAGATGAGACGAGACTATTGCCAATACATTTTTTCAAGTCCCGCCCTTCTCTCAGCCATTTCCGGTTAACAGCCTGCGCCCACGATCCCCTCACTTCTCATTCGTGTGAATGTTATTGTCAGACACAGTCCCTGCGCTGTCAGCTCTTATAAATTTTTACGTTTTCCTCACTTTAAGTTCCCAATAAAAGAACACCTATTGTAAGAGCCATTTTCCTTGTTCTATAAGATTCATGAATGTTTATTAGATGACGATGCATAAACTATGGAAGGTTCCTATAACCCCCGTGAATAGAATCATTTTGGTATGTTCTTGCCATTTCTAATAGCTTGGAGTAAACATTATTCTCCAGTTAGTAGTGTCAGCCTTGCCTTGTATAAGTTGTGGAGGCATACGGTTTTTAATCGTGATTGCACGTCACCGTGCCTGGGCACTTGCTTATGTGCCAACCGGCTTACGAGCCTTTAGAGTGCGTGAAGTAAATATGCATTTAATAGCACTTAATTTATGTGTTGTGCCATACGTAAAGCGTACAGAAGAAGATCCTTTAAGTAGGAAAGAAGAAATTAAGATCCTTTAAGTAGGAAAGAAGAAATTAAGAACCTTTAAGTATAAAAATACTAAAGTCTTTCAAGAAAAGCTAAGTTTATAGAAGATTCATTTTTACCTTTTTTGTCTTTCATTCTAAGTGTGTAAATATTTTTTCTTTTATTCTTGTTTGGATCATTTGCTTTTAACTTTCACTAAAAACAATTTAAAACGAACTCTTGTACTCTGTGAATTCTTTTGACACGCGTCTTACCCGTGCCTGATGACACCTTATATTTTTGCAGCTACACTTATTATATCCAAATCTTATTGAAGAATTTCATCCCAAAGGGTTATTTACAGAAGAAATTAGTACACGGGCAATCCTAGCACCGCGAAACGATGAAGTCAAATGAATTAACTCGAAAATTGTCGAACTGTTGAAACAGTTGGTGGTGATGGTGCAGAAGATGAAATCATCAACTTACAATATCCCGTAGAATATATAGAACAGTTAACAAAATCCAATCTTCCACTGGCCAAATTACTGTTGAAAGAAGTATGTATTGTAATGTTATTGCATAATTTATGTATGAGGGATAGGCTATGCAATAGGACAAGATTAGTTGTATTCAAAATTGGTAGAACAATTCTGACATGCAAAATTTTATCAGGTGACAAGAAAGGTAATGTAGTACATCTTCCGTAGATAACATTAGACACCAAAGGAGATCTTGATATGCCATTTGTATTAAAACGTTTACAGTTTCCCATTAGAATAGCTTTCGCTATGACAATTAACAAATCACAGGGACAAACATTCGAAAAATTCGGTTTATTTATTAGAGAGAAAGAAACAATATTCACTCACAGTCAGTTATATGTTGCGTTGTCACTATGTAAGTCCAAACACGGAATCAAAATTCAATGCAATATTTACGAAAAGTTAATTCCAAATGTTGTTTTTACTGAAGTTTCAAAACTACCTACATGTTAATTTCAAAGCCAAACAGAACAAAAACATATAACGCAATGAACACCTCTAACGTAACATGAAACATAATTTTCTTTCAATTTATTACGTTTTACTATTTTTTACTATGGTTAATTACTCGCTGTAATATAAAATATTTAGGTCTATTATACATATGTAACAATTCCCATGAAAATAACAATCTGTTGAAATTGTACATCTGCTTCCCCATACGTGAGCGGCACTGTCGCAAAGTGGCTAGCGCATAGTGCCCACCTGGGGGTTGGTGGGTGAAGCGAATATGAAAATAACATCATATTCATGAAGATTGACCTTGGAATAATCTACAATGATAACCCATATGCTTATGTTTTGAATTCGTCATTTTTAACCTTCTGAGAGTGAATCTTAGTGGGCTAGGACCGTTGATAAAGAACCAAATATCAAAAATATTATATTCGTGATCAGCAACCTTGAAATAGCATAAAATGACTCTCCACATGCTTATATTACCAATACCCATTTTTCTGAACTTTGTGAAAAGGAGTAACTTTGACCCCTTGTATCCCACTAGGAGTTGAACCCTTGGGGTCAGTTGATGGGACATGCACAGCTTCAAATCCTTCTGATCATTTTTGCTCAAGACACACACTAGTTTAGTGTTTATCGTAAGGGTGCATTTTCCTGCACAAAATATGGTCCTAAAATAAGAGTTTTTTTGAGACTAGATGGCCAAATGTAGGGGTAACCCAAAAAAGCATTGACCTTTTGCCAAACTAAACATCAAGGCGAGTTGAATAGTATATCACATGTGTTGGGATTCTCATACCATTGTGTTAAAAGGAGCTGGACAAAAAAAAAAAAACAAGTGATAAGTAAAACTTATGAATGCAGTAAAACACTATCCCTTCATCACAATTATTACTATTGTAAAATAAGGACACAAACACCATCAAAGGTTTGGGGATCCACCCCTTACACTGTAGAGCAGTTGGAAAGTAATAAAGTCTTTACCAACTTGAGTTCAAAATGGAACTGAGAAGAATGACAAAATAGTAGTTGCATGTACAGTCAGAAGCAGGAAGTGATGTTATGGGTGAAGGGCATTCTGGAACCGGAAGTGATATCAGAAGGAGGCGGCATCTTGAGGACTGGAACCGGAAGTGGCATTTTTATTTGAGGACTGGAAGTACTGGTTATGTTGTGGTTTCATCAGTTGCATGTGTGAGACACTAGTCAAAGCAAATGAACAAGACAATAGACAACAATTGAGTTTATAACAAGAAGAACTCTTCTTTTTAGGGCAGCAAAGAAGAAATTCCTTATCATAATGACATTTGCAGAATGAGGGATAATGTCAGCAGCTTGGATATAACCAATGGGTTCTATAATTTGCCTCAGGTCATCAAACTTTACATATCTGTCATGATTTAACCAGAATCCATCCCGGGTCCCCATTTCCTTTATTGTCATTTGTTTGTTATTTTATTTGGATAATTTGGTAATGTATGTTAAATGAAAGTGTTTTTGCTCATTTCTTTAGTTTGATATTTTGCTTTCCATTAAGTGCTTTTGATTATAAATCATTCTGTGACCATTCTTTTATCCCTTCATAATTTTGTTTGCTTCTTTATTAGTTTGTATGTTGAGCCCAAGGTGTGCGGCCTCCTGATACAGCAGATGTGCAGCCTATGGGATAATCACCTAAAGCCTAATTAAGGACTTGTGTTGATCAGCGAAATTCGCAAAATTATTTTTTGCAACAAATATGCTGTGTTCAGTAGTGACCTTGTTTGCCAAATGTTTTTCCCAGCTCCCCATGATGCTTTGCAAAGCCAGCATGACATTACAGAGCTGTAGCATCCAAGTTTGGATGAGATAGAACACCACCACCGAGCATATAATGGTGATCCAAGTAGTGGGCTAAATATATGTAATGTATTATTATTATTATTATTATCTATAATAATAAAAGGCAAAGCCCTCACTGACTGACTGACTGACTGACTCACTCATCACTAATTCTCCAACTTCCCGTGTAGGTGGAAGGCTGAAATTTGGCAGGCTCATTCCTTACAGCTTACTTACAAAAGTTAGGCAGGTTTCATTTCGAAATTCAAAGCGTAATGGTCATAACTGGAACATATTTTTTGTCCATACACTGTAATGGAGGAGGCGGAGTCATGTATCGCGTCATCACGCCTCCTACGTAATCACGTGAACTAAAAACAAGGAAGACATTTACAGCACGAGTCACACGCGGGAACGAAGGTAAATGACGTTAATTTTTGACTGTCTTTTAATACTGTGTAAGCATACATATTAACACATGTGCAATTAAACGTGTGCATTTACGGGGTGATTTCTCAGGCTTAAAAGCTCACCTTTTATCAAACGCGGGAAGAAAGGTAACTGACGTTGTTCACTGTCTTTTAATACTGTGTAACCATACATATTAACACATGTCCAATTAAACGTGTGCATTTACGGGGTGATTTCTCAGGCTTAAAAGCTCGCCTTTTACTAAAAAGGTAAATGCAAAACTATTTTCAATCAGTTTATTGAAACGCTCCCGTTAAGGATTGCAATAACATATTCGCGAGATAAAAGAACGAAGTAGGGGGAAATGGAGGAACAGCCGCAAACAGCGAAGAGCAAAAAATTAATTAAACAATTGAGAACGGAGCGAGTTAAGCATACAAGCATGTTCATAAGGGAAACAAAGCACGGTGTAAAACGTAAGTTTCAATTAAGTTTATAGAAACGCTCCCACTGCGGATTGCAATAACATATTCGCGAGATAAAAGTTTAATGAGAAGACACGAGGTATAAACGAACCACACGCCGTGGCGCAACGTTAGGGGCAACAGTTTCAACCATTCTATGATCTGCTTCTCGCAACTGAAAGACGGCACATGGCGGATGTTAGCCGACTTGCTGACCGCAACGTTAGGGGCTTCAACTATGGTGCTGACGCCACATCTCAGTGCCAACACTTTGCAGACTGTACTTAAAAGACACGCCCTCCTCACTGGACAGTTAAAAACACCAATCAAACTAACGATGACATCAAGTATTACCCAATCCAAAGTAGGAAAGGAGGCATCTTCATAAAATGCGTGTGGGATGATTTGCATGAGACGCTGCTTTAAAAAAAAAATGATAAAAAAAATGCGGGATAAATCCCGTCCAGTATTGATTCAAAACGGGACGCGCAATTTCATTGTCAAATGTGGCACGATTCCGTATTTTAAAGGACGGGTGGCAACCCTACAGTGCCAGGTAACCACCCATACAATCAGATTGTGATTCAGACTAGGAATGCAACGAATGTAATTACCCCGATCTACATACAAGGCGAAAGTCTTGCAACATTCAAAGATGATGGTTTGGGATAATTAGTACTTATTAAGTACACCATGGAACATAAAAGAGCTTATGAAGCCTTGAACCGAAAAAAGCAAGATCTCAGAGATCGTAAAAAAAAAAAAGGAGGTAATGTCGTTTTACTCGCTGTACATTGTAGTCAAACATTACCAGTTATTCCACGAGGGAGACCAGCAGATGAACTCAACGCGTGTTTAAAATCCATGCTTCTCCCACGGTTGGTTATATGTCGCGTGTTCTCGGGTAGGTACACCAAAAAATGTATACATTTAAGCATGTAATGGGCAAAGAAAAAATGAGGTATACCCGAAGGCACTGCAGTAGTACTCAATGTAACTTTACTTCTTAAATGTTAATGTTTTACTGTTTAATAATTTATACGCTTCTTATATATTGTTCAAATTCTTTTATCAAAATACCAGTGACAGCGCAATGCACGATAACATGGAGTGAATACACCATACGCATCTGCCCACGGCCGCCCTGGTGTGCGCATATAGGAGTTGATTCTAAAATAAAATAAACATAAAAAGAGTGATACAATCATCACCCATAAAGCGGATAGCAGACGTGACGTATTATATGTGTACCACATTTCAAGTCAATAGGTGAAACGGTTTGCAAGCTACAGGTGATTTAAAATCCTGGACAGACCAACGAAAAGCCACGGTAGCAAATTATAGAAGAACATTTTACTGTTTAATAATTTATATTTATATGAAATGTGCTTCTTATATATTACTTCATATTCTCATATGATAATGATGTTAATGTTGTTTATATTGATTTCTATGTTATTGTAAGTGCATCTATGTGTGTATATGTATGTATGTATGTATGTATGTGTATATATATATATATATATATATAAAAAATATATATATAAAAAATATATGTGTATATGTATATATAATTTATCTGTATATGTGTGTATATGTGTGTGTATATGTATATATATATGACAGCAACACTCATAACAATGACAACACAATTACATTGACAATCATGTTACGTTATTTTTAAAATGTTTCCTTTACTTTTTCATAACCTCTTTAACACACTACTTCTTCGCTGCAAAGCGCGGGTATTTTGCTATATAATATATATCTGTATGTGTATATATATATATATATCTGTATGTGTATATATATATATATATATATATATATATATCTGTATGTATATATATATATAGGTATATATATATATATATATATATCTGTATGTGTATATATATAATTATATATATATATATTTATATATATATATATATCTATCTGTATGTGTATATATATATATATATATATATATATATATATATATATATATATATATATATATATATAAAATGTAGTGTGTTATAATATATGTGTATGTGTATATGTATATATATATGACAGCAACACTTATAACAATGACAACACAATTACATTGACAATCATGTTACGTTATTTTTAAAATGTTTCCTTTACTTTTTCATAACCTCTTTAACACACTACTTCTCCGCTGCGAAGCGCGGGTATTTTGCTAGTTATTATATATTAGTAGAAAACTTGCAAATACATATAAACATTAAACATGCATGCAGAAGGAAAATGTGCTGTTATCTTCATTTCTTAGGGGCATCATCTTTTTGTATGGACTTGTATGTGACCTGTATGTTATATGTGAACCTCTCGCTTAATAGTATTACCCAGAATGCTGTGCAGTTGATGCAAACATGAAGGAGCAAATAATCTATGCACATGTTTTAAAGAAAAGGTGTCAGGGGTTTGAGAGAGGTAAGTACTTTCTATCACATATGTGGGGTCCAACCCCTAGGGAAATTCATGCTTCTCATCCGTGACTGTCTGCAAGAAATTTTACTTCTCTGATATTTAATTGTGTTACATTTATCTCAGACAGGCACAGTGGTGCAGTGGTTACCACTGCCGTCTCATAGCTTAGGTCACATTTTTGGTCAAAATAATCATCCAGCATAGTTGGCAGATGTCCCCTTAGCTGTCAGGGTCACTTAAAAACCACTGCACCATTACACTCCATTTAAAACAGTTTATTTATTGATCCCCATTGACTTCAATGTATTTTGTGAAGTTTGTCGAAGTTTGCATTTTTGTGATTTTGCCGAACTAATTCAAGAGGATTCACTCATTACGTTTAAGCATCTCAGGCACATTGTTAATGCAAAAACTTACATTGGCGGAATGTTTGCTTCTTGTTTGTGTTTTTGTATTATTCTGGATTCCCTTGGCTTTTTGGACCTTTTGCATTGGTTTTATGGTTTTTAGAAAAAACTACAGGTTGCATTCCCAGAAAAATATAGATGGGACTTTCTGTGCTTCCAGATACATACATTTTATGAAACATACCTGTCTATTGTGCCAACTGCCATATCTAATTAATTTTAGCTTCAAAATAATGTAATTTTGGCCTAAACTACAATTTTTAATTTCTTCAGATAATCATCCATTGACTTCAGCTCCCTCACAAGATGAAGAGCAGCTGGTAGCATTTCGAGGTGACTAATGATATTCAAAGCTAAAGCTTCAGTATTTTGTTTGAAGTGGCAAGTAAGAGCATAAGCAGTGCCTCTTTAATCTGCTGTTTTACAAAATATCAAAAGGCTAACATAAAAACATGGCAGTCAACCAAGGGAAAAGAAAAGAAAACCAGCTGCTATTTACATACCACCCCCTGGCCACTACGTTTGAGTACTCCTGCTTTTTATTTTAATTTGTAGTTGCAAAAGCACCGACTATCAATGTTATAACACAATATTTTAGAACATTACAAGGATTTCCTTTGTAAAAGAGAAACCACTTTGCATACTGGCGAGTAACTTGCTGCTGATGTTCACATATTATTAGAATATGCACACAGACACACACAGATGACTGCACCTGTGCTGATCTAAATCTGAAAACCGGTGATGTGTAGTGTTACTGAGATAGACAACAGTGCATTATGTTTGTAAAGGAGACATCATTTTGATGAGTATCTCAGAGTGATTGCTGTTAAAATACGAGTCTATCCACAGGAACACACCATGTGATGACCTCTGACACTTGTTTTTTTATAATAAAGCCAATCTTTTCAAATAAAAGAACATAAATCTAAATGTGATGAAGATTGTGCAGACATCAAGTATAGTAAAAAGTTGTCTGGTTCACACAACACACATGTCGATTAAAAATGTAAATTTTAAAATGCACAGTAGCTAATTCCATCCATCCATCCATTTTCCAACCCGCTGAATCCGAACACAGGGTCACGGGGGTCTGCTGGAGCCAATCCCAGCCAACACAGGGCACAAGGCAGGAACCAATCCTGGGCAGGGTGCCAACCCACCGCAGGACACACACAAACACACCCACACACCAAGCACACACTAGGGCCAATTTAGAATCGCCAATCCACCTAACCTGCATGTCTTTGGACTGTGGGAGGAAACCCACGCAGACACGGGGAGAACATGCAAACTCCACGCAGGGAGGACCCGGGAAGCGAACCCGGGTCCCCAGGTCACCCAACTGCGAGGCAGCAGCGCTACCCACTGCGCCACTGTGCCGCCCACAGTAGCTAATTGATCTTCGTAATTGAGTGTATTAAAGACATTTTTAATGATAGAAAATGATTTACTGATGCTGTGCACAAAAATCTGTCATGGTTGCTAAGTATTTGTTCTAGCTTGAAATGGATTATTTAAAATGTACAACATATGATCAGTCACCATAATTTATTTAAAAAAACACTTTTAGCTAAAGGAAAGGATATACAGATAATTGTTAAGGGAAAACACTTAAAGATGGAAAGCAGCTTTCAAATTATATTTATATCCTAATGACCCACAGTTTTATGTTCTATTGCACCTTTCCATAGAATCAGTGTAAACATTTATTTAGAACTGGAATACTGGAAATACAGTATAAGCAACTTGGGATCATCCAGTCAGTCAGTGGCAGGGTTCAAAGTCCAATGCTTTATATGTTAGTACAGTGGTTCCCAAAATCTTTTTAAGCCAAGGCCCTTCAAAATATTGTGACAGCTGGTCGTGGCACCCCACTTATTTTAACCCAATGCTACAAAGCTGGGCATAACCTGGTATCTCAATTACTTCTAACAGCAGTCCCAGAGCATGATTTTTGGATAATAGCAGACCTTTAAAGCAAAAGAAATCATTAACTATAGCAGAGGATTAATGCATAAATGATTAAATGTCATAAAATACCTCTAGGCCAGGGGCTCTCAACGTTTTTTATTATCCTACCGCCTCCAGGAATTAAAATGTTTTTCTGTCCTAAATTGTTAAGTTCTGAATGCTTAATAAGAACAACTAAAGGTTATATTTTTGTAACTTACCTTCTAAAATATTGAATTTTTTTGATTTTTAAAAAAGGATTACGGATAGTTTTGTAGTGCCCAGTGCCACTCAGATTCACACCATCGATAGGACTTGGCTCAGCCCACACTTGCTCGCAGACAGGGACACGAATCAACAAATATGTGAAATATATTAAGTGTAAAATTAAATATAAATATAAACAACAAATATCAGATAATCCTCCCCTTCGGCGATACAAATATTACACATAACAATCAAGGCCAACAATAAACACTCACAACAATGTTCTTATCACAGTTCCAATGCAGCCAAAATGAATGAAATGGAATGGTGTAAAGATGATGCTGACGATCCACGGGAGCTTCTTCCATTATAAATAAATTAAACAGTCCTTCAGGTAGTCCTGAGCAGCGAGGTGTGAGATTTGTGGGAGTGCTCCCTCTGAAGACACATAACGACTAATCCACCACTATTCACATGACAGGTAGGCACGAGACAGTCCATTCATCTTTGCAAGAAATGATCCAGGGTACACATGACTTCACCATGGTTATGTTGGACGGGACACACGGATTTAACAGATACACAAATCTCTCTCTTGCTGCTTCACCGTCCCCTTTTCAAGTTTCCCACTGGCCGTTCTTGTCCCCTGCGTCCTTTTCAGACATCCAATGAGGGCCAATCCCCTTTGTGGCTGCTGGTAAATAAAGTCCTTCCAGCAGTAGCACTGGTACAGTTTTTTTGTGGCTCTTTGTTTTTGAATTTTCCATGTGTTTGCCAGATACCTTTTTTTTGGTAAATTAATTTTAACATAAAATAGAACTGTGATTTGATATGGAATACAAAATTGCAATACTTTACATTTACAAAAAGAACACGGTTACGTGAAAGTCCAGATAAAAAATAGACGGCAAATAACTCTTAGATTGTCTAAAGTCAATATAAAAGCTGAGCCTGCCTCCTGATAGGGCAGTTCTCCTTCTAGATTCGTCCTCCTGTATTTACTTTTTAATGGAGAACAAACATTACAAAACATTGGTGACCTGTTCAAAACAAAAGCTTTTTGTGCTTGATTAATATTAATAAAAATTAAAATGTATACAAATTTTATTATTAATTGTTAACATTCACCTTTCTTTCTCATTCTATGCTCTTTTGCAGTAGTCTGCCAATTTCTAAAACTGTTCTGAAAATGAAAGTACACCAAACAAATTTAGCAAAATCTAAAAATATTGTAACATTGGTAGACCAGACCTGAGACACAAAGGGGGAGAGAGAAAAATCAGAGACACTTTGCAAAATGCCTGTGTGGTGTGAGAACAAGACAACTTACCTGAAGCTTACCTCACTTTTTCAAAAATCCATTAGTTTCGGCACATTTTTCCCAGGAAGTCTTGATCCAGGCTTAGATTGGCTCACAGAGGTGGGGAACAACGGGGATTTATGACCTCAGACCACAAAAGCATGGACTGGAATATGTGGTGGCCATGGAATAGGAGAGCAAGGTGTAATGAGGGAGACAGATTTGGAGGCTTACCAAATAATGCATTTACATACACACGCAAAACGAAGATGAGGTGAGTAACCTGGTTAAGGCAGAAAACTATTTTCTTAAAAACCCCTGTTTACATGGATGAGCCCGCTTATGGAGTCATTCCAATATGCAAAAAAAAGTTTAATATCATCATCAGCCACCATAATTCTGAAAACAAACATTCAGTGTTTATCTTCCTAGCAATTTGGGGAATGTTATTTTTAAAGTAATTTGGTAACACTACTCATAACTTACAAAAAGTAACTAAATATGTTTTATTGTTACTTATTACACAATATAATGTGTTACAGTGTATTACTTTTGCTTTACTTTTTTTCTTTTATTTAAAAAAACTACACATTTGATTGGCCTGCATTTGTTATTAAATCCTAAGCCCATATATGAACCTTCATTAAACTGGCCAGAAACACAGCTAAACGTTATACTTTGCTTGTGTTTTATAAGTATGTTTAATTCTTTGTGTGCTGTGAAGTTAATAACATCCATATCCACCCTGGGTCCCTAAAGAATCATGGCATGAACACTGATCAGTACACAACCTGATCCCACTGTCCTAACATATCTATAAGCAAGTAGCTGGATTAAAGCTAAACTGACACTTTATTAATAGGTATCTCAAGAACGCGTTAGTTTAGGCAATGCATTTACTGTTTTATAACAAGACCTTAACAAACACTTCTTTGGATTTTCACAACACTTACAAAGCATCAGAAAAGTGTATTATTCATCTCTGTGACGTGACCTGCTAGCGAAACTTCACTTTAGAGTAGTCAAAGGTGGTTTAACTGAGACACATTTCTCTTGATATTAAATTTTTAGAATAAGACCTGTGGATCCCTTATATTAACAAGTATTTTTATCATCATGCCAATATGCTGTACTACACAAAGATGAATAACCTATCTACTGACGTATCGTAAGTGTCATAAAAACCAAAAGAAACCTTTGTTAAGGTCATGTTACGTAAGAGTAAAGTAGTAATAGACGCATTTTTGAAGTACCCAAATTAAAGCGTTACCAGGTTCTCTAACCGGATTAAACGCATCACACTCTTTTCAGCTTGGCTGTGCGACTGAGCTCTAGAAAGGACCTTACATCCACTGCTCCTTGGATAATAATAAGATTAATTAACCCTTAACTACTCGCGCTGGTGTATTTTATACACCAATCTCAGTTGTTTTTGTCCAACGTCCTTTTACTTGAACCTACTGGCAGCATCCGGCATCTATCCTCAGCTTCATTCACTACAAGTACAGTGTCAAGATGGTTTTTCTCCAGTGTGCCCCCAGCCAGTTTTATGAGTGAATGCACAGTTGCACGTTCCATATGGTACATTTGGTACACTGCTTGGGTACTTACATATGTATGAGACAGATGAAATGATCTTCTTGCAATGACATTTTCTGCAAAGAAAATTCAACAATTGATGTGAAATTTGATAACATGTACAAATCCTGCAGAGGATGAAAATGTGACCAGTGACAAATGAGCACTGGAGAAGTGGATCAAGTTTAATTTCAGATAGTCCTAGACTGTATCATACTATTCAGTATTATGGTATCAAATTACATTAAAAACATGTACAATTTAAAATTATTGCAAAATTTTATGTTACAACCTCACAGCACACATATAAATAACGATTTTAACACTGCTGCATACAGTACACTGCACGAGTAATTATGAAATGAGAAATGGTGTGAGTAGTTAAGGGTTAAATAGGCATTGTGTTAGATTGCTGTGAAATACAGCTCAACCCAACCAGGACACCCCTGAAATGGAAGGTTAGGGGAAGGCAGCTACTTGCCGACACTGCCTCCCCAAAAACACTAGATGGCAGCTCCCCTAGAGTGTAGCGGTGCCCTGGATTCCCGCAGGGCATCCTGGGACTTGGAGTTTGGTTTCTCAGCCCTGTTGGGTGCCGTGGGTGCTGCCAGGTGGAGCTGTCGAAGGACCTGGGGACTCATCCTTTCCCTATAGCCCAGAAGTACGAGGTAGTCACATGGTCAGAAGGACAGAAGCACTTCCGGGTCAAGTATTATTTAAAGGACTGATGTGAACCCAGCAAGCAAGCTGGAGTTGGAAGGTAGAGGACAGAGCTTGCTGGGAGGTGTGGAGGAGAGATTTGTGTTGATTTATTGTAGTTGTTAGTATTGTATTGCCTGTGTATGGTGGTGGAGGTGCTTCAGGGCACAACAACAAGAAGAATGATAATTAAAAACCTTCTTGGTGATTTTACCCTGTGTTCAGTGTGTCTGTCTGTTGGGTTGAAAGGGGCAACAGCGACCCCTAGCGTCTTACAGTGGACACTTCCACCATTTTCTCAACATGGCTGATAGAAGCATGTGTGAAGCTGGCATGTGTGCAGGCTAACAGAGGACATACGCAGACTATGAAATCCTTAACTTTAAATCGGTTAAAGGTTTATTTGGCCAAATAACCAGGTTACTTGTGGAGAATAAGGGTACATATGGCATTTTTGAAACCAGGTTTCTGTGAATAACTGGGTTTTTAATGGGTATGTAAATGCACTCACTGTGAGACAAGCTGGTGGAACTGAAATGCAGCTTAGCATTAGAGCTGACAGTTCACTTTATGGCCCACTGCCCAGTCCTTTTTTTGTGTTTCCTTGTGTATAACCTGACAGCTACATGCATACCACGTAAGTCAAGGACTACTACTCATGTGTATTACAATATTGATACAGGACAACAACTGTAGAACATTTTGAGTTATGTTTATTTAAAAACTACATGAGGCAGTTTAAAAATAATCTTCAAATCTATAAGTGACTGTTTTATATTAACTTCGATAGTACTGCTGTGGTCCAACAGCTGCAGCCTGGCAGCTCCCCAGGAGGCCACAGCTCCCAGTTTGCACACCATTGTCTTTATGTAACCAGCCTGCTAATAAAGCACCAAACGTTTAATTTTAACTTAATAATGAATTTCTTATTTATGCTACAGTTTCAAAAATAAGTTTAGAGCTTATCTATAGATAGTTTTAATATACATTTTTATGTAATGAACAATTATCAAAATGACAGTGTTATTGAGTCATTTAATCTCTGATAATGAACTGCCTGAACTCTCAGTTTGCCTCAGTAGGTACCTTGCTGGCCAATTCTCATGTGCTGCTCAGTAAATATAATTTCTGGTCCAAGGACTGGTAATTAATCATATTAAACACTTTATTAAAACTATTTGCATGTTTTGTTCATATCAGTACAAGTACGAACATCCCCATCATACACAGAAGAATTGCAGTAGCAGTTTCCTTTATTAATGGAAGTTTAGCTGTTACGCCATTAGCTGGCATTTTCTATTGCATGTAAGTGTTAGGAAGTAAGAAGGCAAATGTCAGAGTTCTGGAGGGGCCCAATATTTAAGCAAGAACCAGGATTAAATGCGTTCAAAAATCTTCAATTCAGAGTCAAACAGCATGAAGAAATAAGACAGCCTGCTACCTAAGAGAGAATGAGATCACACAGTTATAGAGCAGTATCTCATTTCTTTATGGAGAGCATCATGAAAAATGGATGAAGACTCATTTTAAATGATGAAAGAAGTGTTCAGGAACAAATAATTGTGAAAGCATGTAAAAGCAAACTGAAAATGTTTCAGAGTAAGAAAGTTTTTGGACTCACTGAATCCAGCACTCAATTGAATTGCATGAAGAATATTCCAAGCTTTCTTTTTTAAAAATAAAAACTTATTAGGGATTCAAAGCTAAGAAAGAGAGTTGAAGAGTTGGTTTTTTTTGCTGCCTATTCTTTTTGTACTATTTTTTTTCAAACCAGAACTGTGTAAAATCATGATAGAGAGGCATTTTATAAATGCGAAGAGCCTACTACAAGGCAGCGAGTTCAAATTGATAATGCAACAAAGGAAAAACTCTGTACAAAGCTATAAAGAACAGTAATAGGGAGGCTTGCTGAGTTAGGTTCAGCTCCCTGCTAGGCTATCAGACTCTGCAACCCACTAAATTATTCTGGTGATGGGTACAGCTTTACACAGCTACTCTGTGTAGCTGGCTCCCCTTTTTTGAGACTGGATCCTCTATGCTTTTCTTGCTGGCCTTGCCAGCTTTACTGGGTCTTTGAACTCCAGCTGGTGTCATCATTTCATCTGTCCTAAAACCTGTTTTATTATGTCAGTGAAAAAGTTTGGACAATAACTTAGTATCTGAAATAATAAATTCACTGCATTAAAATTTATTTAGCTTTCTGTAAGTTTTAAATGATCAATATATAGGCGTTTAAAGTTTATCATTGTTTTAGCATAAAGGTAGTTGTTGTTTTCCAAAGTGCAGAGCACTGAGAACTGTGGCCATCTTTGATGACTAAACTTCTATGATGCCTTCAGAAAGTATTCAGACCCCTTCACTTTGTTCACATTTTGCTGCAGCCTTGTGCTAAAGTCATTTAAATTCATATGTTCACTCACCAAACAACACGCAATACCGCAGAATGACAAAGCAAAAACAGGATTTTAGGATTTTAGGACCCTAACCCTAAAAAAAACAAAAAATCACATTCACACAAAAAATCAGACTCTATGTTATGATACTTGACATTTGGCTCACATGCATCTCATTCTATTGTTTACTGTTGAGATGTTTCTACACCTGGTTTTCTAGTTCACCTGTCCTAAAATCATTTGGTTAGGAAAGGTACACCCCGTCTACAGAAGGTCCCACAGTTGACAATTTGAAACCAAGAGAAACCAAGCCATGAGGTCAAAGTAGATTGCCTGCAAAGGTAAAGGACAGGATTGTGTCAAGGCACAGATCCGGGGAAGGCTACAAAACATTCTGCAGCACTGAAGGTTCCTAAGAACACAGTGACTTCCCATAGTTCTTAAATGGAGCAATTTTGTGCCTTGGCAAGAGAGAACCCAATAGTCACTTTGACTGAGCCCCAGAAAACCTTTGTTGAGATGGGAGAAACTTGTAAAAGACTTTATTGAAGAGTGCCAAGATGACACATGAAAGCCTGCTGGGAGTTTGCAAAAAGGCACCTAAAGGAATCTCCATTTATGAAAAACAAGACTGAACCATTTGGCCTCAAATCTAAGAGCCATATCTAGAGGAAACCAAGCATAGCTCATCCCGAGTGGAATACAATTCCAACAGTCAAGAACTGTGGCGGCATCATTATGCTGCGGGGTTGTTTTTCAACAACAGTGACTGGGAGACTAGCCAGGGTTAAGGAAAACCTGAATGGAGCAAATTACAAAGATATCCTTAATGAAAACATGCTCCAATGCACTCTGGATCTCAGACTAGGCTGAAGTTTCACCTTCCAATAGAACAATGCCCCTAAGCACAAAGCAAAGATAACACAGGATTGGTTTAGGGTCAACTGTATGATTGTTCTTGAGAGGCCAAGCCAGAATCCAGACTTGAACTCAATCGAACATCTCTGGAGAGACCTGAAAATAGCTGTTCAACAACGGTCTCCGTCTAACCTGACAGACCCTAAGAGGATCTGCAGAGACAAAATGGCAGAAAATCCCCAAATTTGGGCTTGCAAAGCTTGTCATGTCATACCCAAGACAATTCCAGGCTGTAGTTGCTGCTAAAGGCGCTTCATCAAAGTACTGAGCAAAGGGTCTGAATACTTGTGTCAGTGTTATATTTCAGTTTACTATTTTTAATCAGTTTGCAGAACAAAAATCTAAAATCTTCTTTTTACTTTGTCATTCTGGGTATTGAGTGTCTTTTGATGTGGAAAAATGTGAATTTACAGTTGTCATATGAAAAAGTTTGGGAAACCCACCTGCATAATAATGTACTCTTCTTTCAACAAAAAAGATAACAGTGGTATGTCTTTCATTTCCTAGGAACATCTGAGTACTGGGGTGTTTTCCGAACAAAGATTTTTAGTGAAGCAGTATTTAGTTGTATGATATTAAATCAAATGTGAAAAACTGGCTGTGCAAAAATATGGGTCCCCTTGTAATTTTGCTGATTTGAATGCATGTCACTGCTCAATACTGATTACTTGCAACACCAAATTGGTTGGATTAGCTCGTTAAGCCTTGAACTTCATAGACAGTAGTGTCCAATTATGAGAAATGGTATTTAAGGTGGTCAATTGCAAGTTGTGCTTCCCTTTGATTCTCTTCTGAAGAGTGACAGCATGGGATCTTCATAGCAACTCTCAAAAGATCTGAAAACAAAGATTGTTCAGTATCATGGTTTAGGGCAGGGGTTGGCAAAGTCATTCCTGGAGGGCCACAGTGGCTGCAGGTTTTTGTTCCAACCCAATTGCCTAATAAGAAGCATGTACAGTGATCCCTCGCTATATCGCGCTTCGCCTTTCGCGGCTTCACTCCATCGCGGATTTTATATGTAAGCATATTTAAATATATATCGCAGATTTTTTGCTGGTTCGCGGATTTCTGCGGACAATGGGTCTTTTAATTTCTGGTACATGCTTCCTCAGTTGGTTTGCCCAGTTGATTTCATACAAGGGACGCTATTGGCAGATGGCTGAGAAGCTAGATTGCTTACTTTTCTCTCTCTCTTGCACTGACTATCTGTGATCCTGACGTATGGGGATTGAGCAGGGGGGCTGTTCGCACACCTAGACGATACGGATGCTCGTCTAAAAATGCTGAAAGATTATCTTCACGTTGCTATCTTTTGTGCAGCTGCTTCCTGAAACGACATGCTGCACAGTGCTTCACATACTTAAAAGCTCGAAGGGCACGTATTGATTTTTGACTGAAAAACAAACTCTGTCTCTCTCTCTCTCTCTCTCTCCCTGCTCCTGACGGAGGGGGTGTGAGCTACCACCTTCAACAGCTTTGTGCCGCGGTGCTTCGCATACTTAAAAGCCAAACAGCACCATTGATTTGTTTGCTAGAGATTGTTTTCTCTATCTATGTGACATTCTGTGCTCCTGACACACACTCCTTTGAAGAGGAAGATATGTTTGCATTCTTTTAATTGTGAGACAGAACTGTCATCTCTGTCTTGTCATGGAGCACAGTTTAAACTTTTGAAAAAGAGACAAATGTTTGTTTGCAGTGTTTGAATAACGTTCCTGTCTCTCTACAACCTCCTGTGTTTCTGCGCAAATCTGTGACCCAAGCATGACAATATAAAAATAACCATATAAACATATGGTTTCTACTTCGCGGATTTTCTTATTTCGCGGGTGGCTCTGGAACGCAACCCCCGCGATGGAGGAGGGATTACTGTATTGCTCTAGAAACACTTCTGCTTCATTTTAGTTATCTCCCTCGTTAAGATTTTGAACCCTTATTGCTTATTTAAGTCTTAAACAGCTGCATTCTCGGTTTTTAATTGCTCCTTATTAGCAATAAGATGCAAATGACAAAAGAAACCAGCAGTTATCCATTTTGCTTGTTACCCTTTATACCTGTGTGTATTTGTCATTCACTATTTGGTTTAATTAAATACTTGGAAGGAAAGAGAATAGAAAAAAGTGAAGGATTGAGAATTACCCATACGTTTTACACTTCAGAGTATTTGGATGATATCCTTATAATGGAAAAAAAATCTAGGATATGAGAATGACTTGACATAGCAGAGTTAAAGCACTAACAAGCCATTGAATGTAATTATTGGCAAGGATTGTTTTCTAATTAAGCAAATTGGTTGGAACAAAAACCCGCGGCCACTGCGGCCCTCCAGGAATGAGTTTGCCCACCCCTGGTTTAGGAGAAGGCTACAAAAAGTTATCTCAGAGGTTTAAACTGTCAGTTTCAACTGTAAGGAATGTACTCAGGAAATGGAAGGCCACAAGCACAGTTGCTGTTAAACCCAGCAGGTCTGGCAGGCCAAGAAAAATACAGGAGCGGCATATGCGCAGGATTGTGAGAATGGCTACAGACAACCCACAGATCACCTCCAAAGACCTGCAAGAATATCTTGCTGCAGATGGTGGATCTGCATATCATTCTACAATTCAGCTCAATTTGCAGAAAGAACATCTGCATGGCAGGGTGATGAGAAAGAAGCCCTTTCTGCACTCACGCCACAAACATGCGAATGTTTGTTCTATGCGAATGCTCATTTAGACCAGCCAGATCCATTTTGGAACAAAGTGCTTTGGAGTGATGAGACAAAAATTGAGTTATTTGGTCATAACAAAAAGCATTTTGCATAGCGGAAGAAGACACCACATTCCAAGAAAAACACCTGCTACCTACCGTCAAATTTGGTGCAGGTTCCATCATGCTGTGGGTCTGTGTGACTAGTTCAGGGACTGGGGTCTTTGTTAAAGTCGAGGATTGGATTAATTCAACCCAATATCAACAAATTCTTCAGGATAATGTTCAAGCATCAGTCACAAAGTTGAAGTTACGCAGGGGTTGGATATTCCAACAAGACAATGACCCAAAACACAGTTCAAAATCTACAAAGGCATTCATGCAGAGGAAGAAGTACAATGTTCTGGAATGGCCGTCACAGTCCCCTGACTTGAATATCATTGAAAATCTATGGGATGATTTGAAATAGCCTGTTCATGCTCGGCAGCCATCAAATTTAACTGAACTGGAGAGATTTTGTATGGAAGAATGGTCAAAAATACCTCCATCCAGAATCCAGACACTCATCAAAGGCTATAGGAGGCGTCTAGAGGCTCAACTAAGTATTGATATAATATCTATGTTGGGGTGCCCAAATTTATGCACCTGTCTAATTTTGCCATGATGCATATTACATATTTTCTGTTAATCCAATAAACCTAATGTCACTGCTGAAATACTACTGTTTCCATAAGGCATGTCATATATTAAAAGGAAGTTGCTACTCTGAAAGCTCAGCCAGTTATAAACAAAAATCCAAAGAATTAAGAGGGGTTCCCAAACTTTTTCATATGACTGTCAATGATTTTATCATAAGGCTGTAACATAGAAAAATGTTTAAAAGTGAAGGGGTCTGAAAACTTTCTGAAGCCACTGTAAGTACTGAAAAACTATAAAATATTCATGTAGGTGTTTTTGTTTATACATATTACACTATGTTTTAGTGAAAGGAATTGAAGCATGCTTTGTAAGAATAAACTGTAACAAATTTGAATTTTAATCTTCCAAGTACACTTAGTCAAAAATGTGAAAGAATGGCACACAAGTGTAACTGAAGGCATGTGAAGATGCTGTGTGTGAAGAACCTTATTATTTTTAAATTATGAGTAGGTTATGTTTGGTTACCTGTCTAAAACACTTGAGTCTACTGTATAAGCTAATTCTAAACTTGTAATTAGTTTTCCCAGATATAAAGAGAGTTTTTTTTCCTGACCTGAAATAGATTTTTTCATTAATGTACTTAATATTTAAATGGGAATTATATCTTTTTGAAATAATTTCTATGGGTGGCTCTAGAGGATGAGGTTTGAATACTAGCCTGGTCACTGCCTGTGTAGAGTTTGCATGTGCTTTCCTCTGCAAGTTATTTACAGTTTTTAAATTTGTCTGATATGTGTTAATGTGTGTTTCTGAGACTGTTCCATTTGACGGACTATGGTTGTCCAGAGCTGGATCGAGCTGCTGCTGTGATAGGCTTGAGCCTCCTGTAACCATGCATTGTGTTAAATGAGTTTGGCTAATTCACAAAATATAGTAATGTAATTTATTTGGAAAATCATTTGAAGCTTACTTCTTTGATTGTGCTCTCAAGTATCTTGTGATGATGCTTAGTTGTGAAAGTTGCTATTGATTATAACATAATGTGCCTTAAGTCTTTTTATACTTTGTATACTTTCTATTAAGAATCTCTTCAGTTGTTATGTGTTTATGTGTTGTTTTCTTTGTACAGCACTTTGGTCAGCCTTGAGGTTGTTTTTAAAGTGTTTTATAAATAAATAAAATTAAAATTAAAAAATTAAAGTCTGTGAACATAAATTATTATCTAGATCAGTGTTTCCCAACTGGCACTGGTCCACAGAATTTTTTTGCAGGCTTGTGAAAATCAGGCAGGTCATGTGTTTTAGCCCAGTCAATCACAGCTGCTGGTCTGCAAAGTTCTTCATTCATTAATCTACTGTTAGTAAATATGGATGCTTGAGATTTCAAATGGGTTGCACCCCTATTCTCCGATCTAATGTTACTTAATCTTCACGTTTGAAAATCAAATGAGGATCCCGTCCCCTCCCTACTCTCCGATCTTATGTTAGTCAATCTCGATAGTTGAAACTCTAAGAGTGACCTATCTCCATTCTTACATTTGAGCTCTAAGTAGGACACCCATCACTTTGATCCTATGTTAGTAAATCTGGATACTCGAAAATCCAAACTGGACCTTTCTCCACCCACTCTTCAATTTTTACTGCATTTTAGTTTGGTCTGCCTAACTAATGTGTTCTTTCATATGGTTAAGGAAAAGGTGGGATTTGGCTAAGACAGAGTTTGGATTCATTCATTCATTTAATTTGTTTTCTTAATCTTAATTCTCTTTTTCTAAGTATCTGGGTGATTGGATTAATGAGCTCTTGACACGGTTCTAAATGGAAGAATCTTTATTCTGTATTCCTTCTTTGTGTTTTTAGTTGTTTTTGTTACTGTTGTTCCCTTGATTTGTTTGACGTCCTAGTTTTCAGACAAACTTTCAAGAATGTCTTCTATTACTTTACCTGCCTGGGAAGCAACATGTGGGTCTTTCCAGTTATGGGTCACATTAATCAGACTACAAATGATTAGTGCCACATTTTATATCTGGGGGTTGCATTTGCCATAGCTTTTCAAACTCTGGAATTTTTCATGGTTTAGTAACAAACTCCTTATTTTTACCTAACAATTTTCTGAAGTAGGAAAACATTTTTTATAACCTCTAAAAAAGTTCAGACTATTGTGCCATTTGCTCTTCTTACTCTTGCCTACAGGTTTTGTTTTGTATGTTCAGAAGGCTTCTAAACATCTCCTCAGTAAAGTCAAATGACTCACATTGCCTGCAAATGTTATGGGATTGAAGTGAACTTTCCGTTGACCAATATTTAGGGCTGCCACACAATAAATCCACCCAGGAGTAGGCGCAGAGTTGTTTCTTGTTATTTTGGCTGTATTTTTTTTTTTTTTCATCTTTATAACATTTCCCAATACCTTGTACTCGGTCTCCCATATTCTAGAAAGAGCACTCCTCCAGGATCTGTCTTCAGAGTACATTAAAGCTATAACACATAAAGGCTTCTGTATTTTGCTGGGGGCACACAGTATCTGAAAAACAGGTTTGTTTTATTTTGCGGCTTAAAAACAAACCCACACATGCTTAAAGTCAGGTGGTGTAGGACAAAACACTCAAAACACTCTGTTTGACTTTTAACGTTGATTTAGCTTCTTGAAGCAAACGGCTGTGAAGGCTGCACTTTATCAGAAATGCACCTTCTTCATTTTCTCCTTCTCTGTCATCTGGATTCCAGATTGGAAAAAGCCTGGACGTTTATCTTTGACTTAGCAGGGCAGAACTAAGGTTTTTCTATGTACTTGGTGTTGTCAATGATTACATTCCATTTTAATTTCATTTTGCACTTTTCCTTGTTGCTTTCATGTGTTATTGGTCTATTTTGTCCTTTGTTTCTGTTATGGAGAGTTTATTTCTGTCATTTGCTTTTATTTTTGGTGTCATTTTGACTTAGTTAATCATTTTTACATCTTTTTGTTGTTGTCTGCACCATTTATATCTTGGTTAGTTGCTAAGAGTAGTCACACAACAAGATTTTGGATAATAGTAGACCTATTAATCAAAGCAAATGCTTAACCATAGCAGACTATTGACGTTTGTGCGGTCAAATGCTGTGTAATAACTTTAGTCCAGGAGTTCATTATGTGTGCCCTGCAGGAATTGAAATGTTTTTAAGTATCACCATTTTTTTCAGTCTTAAATTAAGTACCGAAGTGTTACTAGGTGCAATTTCAGGAGATATTTCTATAACCCCCTAAACCACGCCCTCATCCCAGTAATGAATTTGGGGGTTTTGACAAGGGATTACAGAGTGTTTTAATTTTAATTTTTTGTATGTACTCCAATGGGCACACTTTACCCCATTTTTATATTTTTATTTATTTGTATGTACTCCCACACCGGTCAGCCTCTCACATACTGCCTAAGCTGAGAACTGCAGTTTTAGTCAATAACTACGCTGCAAAATATGAAATATAAGCCAAGTGAAAAGTGTTTAAATCATGAGATTAAGTCTTGTTTTACTTATTGTAAGAATTATTGACTTATTCAACAATTTGTATTTACGATTATTTAGCTTACTTTAAGAAATCTTGTCAAGTATATTTTGCTTACCCCTTTGGCAGATGTTTTTTTGCTAAATACAAGCAAAAAAACTCACATTTAAAGTTTTTTTGTCTGGTTTTTGCATATGCATTTTTTGCAGTGTTTATTGATACAGGACTAAATTATTCATCAACTGAAGAACATTTTGTTGTTACGTTCATTTAAAAAATATGTGAGGCAATTTAAAGATAACACCACCTGGACTTCGCAGCCCCCTGTTTGCTTTATCCAAGGAGAGATCTGTTGTATAGTTTTATATAGAACATCAACTGCACCAGGACTGCTCTAGTCCCTCATGGGGGCTTTTACCAAACTCCAGAAATGAATTGCTATACAGAAGGCAAGAAGGTACAACCTTCCTTGGTATGCTAGGATGAAGTAAATGTGTGGCTTCCCCTCACCAGTCTTTAGTCTCTGGAAAACAAAAGTATATCCTGCAGAAGTGCAAGTAAATTAATGCACAATTACTTCTGTTGACTGTGTGAAATTCTAAATTTGATGTTAAAAATTGTATATACTGTAAGAAAGAAGGCAGAAACAACATAAAGGGCTGGGGCATCCAAAGGCAAACTCCATATAACTGAATGAAAAACAAAACACGTTGCACAAAATAGCATTGAATACAACATCTTTTCAGATGCAGGTTTAATTGTTGATTGCCTAAGATGGCGGATCTTCTGACTTCGGCAGGAATTGGGGAGTCTAATTGGCTAGACACCAGAAGAGACGTCATTGGTGTTAAAGCCATTCATTTTCTGGTTTGCAGAGGAAGGAAAAGAAAAGGTATTAGTACAAAATGCCAGCCCCTTGAGTGACAGGAAATTACCATCCCCAGAGCCCTTATGCTGTCCCTATGTGCACGCGCTGGACAATATGACAGTGGCCAAGATACTGTATCTGCAAAATAGCTGATGCTTTCTTTTTGCTGTATTGCTAGAATTATACCATCATTTAGGTGTCCAGTTTTAGGGATACATTTTTGTATGAATTTGCAAATAGCTTTTGAGTATGACTGACTGTTTAAATAAGACATTCTGTACAATTTGTGCTGAGCACATTATTGAGAGAATGATGAGACAATAACAATTAAGACTTTTTATTGTGTTCTCATTAAGAATTTATATATAAAAAAGTTCCTCTTTAGATATAGATCTCTGCCAATGACTTTTAATCTGTTAAACTATTTTGGAACATTTAGATAATATTAAGTTGCAGGTGTGCTATAGCATCGATCTGTACGTTTATTGGTACTGAGTGATATGTTTGTTGACTGTGTTTTGCAAATAAACTTAACTTACTGAAGATCACTGCTTTGTTATATTCTCCAATCTTGTCATGCTGAACTGAATGGCACATGTTACAGGCTCTGTCAAGCTTGTCATAATAAAGAACGTTGATCTTTGAATTCATTAGTAACCGTGATCTCAGTTATTCTTTATTTAAATATTACTTAATTTCCCTGACACCAACCTTTGTGTCTTTGTTAAACAGCAGAGTTGAAAATTCTTCATTTTACCAAGTCAGACAAAGTGATGCTGCTAGTAAGGAAAGTGTGTCAAAGTGCATACATGTCTGAATTGTTAGCAAAAAACAACGAGTGATTTTCAAATCCGTAAAGCCATAATACCATTAGAACTTACTTGGCACTATCTGGTTTTCTGTATTACTTCACATTTTCAGTGTGAGCAAGTGACAAAAAAAATTATGCCGTATTGTTTATTCATTAAGGAATGTTATCCAACACCCAATGACTTGTGTGAAAAAAATAATTGCCTCTTGGACTCAATAACTGCTATGCCATCTTTAGCATTTCCTGTAGCTCTTCAGCAGTCTCTGGTTCAGCACTGTGAAGAAATTGTGGCCAAGTAATCTTTGCAAAACTGCACTGACATCTGTTGTTTTTAAATGAGAGCAGCTTGTTGAATGTTCTGCCACAACATTTCTATTGGTTTTAGTCTGAACTTAGATTAATTCATTGCAAAACTCATACTTGTCTGTATGCTTTGATTCCTTGCATGGACATTCTGATATTCTGAACAATCCTTTGGTGAAGCATCCTCAAACCATGACATTTCCACACAAAATGATTGCATTACTCTTAAAGAAATATTTCTGAAGTGAGACTTATGTGGCACTCCTCATAAATCTTTCCAAAATATTCTTCATTTTGATTAGTGATTCTTGAAGTATACTGCACAAAAAATTAAAGGAACACTTTGAAAACACATCAGATCTCAATGGGAAAAATCATGCTAGATATCTATACCGATATGGTATGGGTAATGTGTTAGGAACAAAAGAATGCCACATTGTTTGATGGAAATGAAAATTATCAACCTACAGAGGGCTGAATTCAAAGACACCCCAAAAATCAAAGTCAAAAAATGATGTGGCAGGCTAATCCATTTTGCTGAAATTTCATTGCAGCAACTCAAAATCGTACTCAGTAGTTTGTATGCCCAACCACTTGCTTGTATGTGCGTCTGACAACATTGGGGCATGCTCCTAATGAGACAATGGATGATGTCCTGGGGGATCCCAGACCTGGACCAGGGCATCACTGAGCTCTTGGACAGTCTGAGGTGCAACCTGGCGGAGCTGAATAGACCAAAACATTATGTCCCAGAGGTGGTGGACCTGCCAATTCTGGTATTCTATGGCAAATGCCAATCAAGCTCCACAGTGCCGGGCAGTGAGCACAGGGCCCATTAGAGGACGTCGGGCCCTCAGGCCACCCTCATGAAGTCTGTTTCTGATTGTTTGGTCAGAGACATTCACACCAGTGGCCTGCTGGAGGTCATTTTGTAGGGCTCTGGCAGTGCTCATCCTGTTCCTCCTTGCCCAAAGGAGCAGATACTGGTCCTGCTGTTGGGTTAAGGACCTTCTACGTTTCTGTCCAGCTCTCCTAGAGTAACTGCCTGTCTTCTGGAATCTCCCTTGAGACTATGCTGGGAGACACAGCAAACCTTCTGACAATGGCACGTATTGATGTGCCATCCTGGAGAAGTTGGACTACCTGTGCAACCTCTGTAGGGTCCAGGTATCGCCTCATGCTACCAGCAGTGACACTGACCATAGCCAAATGAAAAAGAGGGAAGAGGGAAAAATGTCAGTGGGCTCCAACTGTTAAACCATTCCTGTTTTGGGGGTTGTCTCATTGTTGCCCCTCTAGTGCACCTGTTGTTAATTTAATTAACACCAAAGCTGCTGAAACGATTAACAACCCCCTCTGCTACTTAACTGACCAGATCAACATCCCAGACGTTTTATTGACTTGATGCTATACTCTGATTAAAAAGTGTTCCTTTAATTTTTTTAAGCAGTATATTTTCTTCTAGGGTCCTCTCAAGCCAAAACAGTGATCCTAATGGTTCCCTTCTCCTCCCAATAAATTAAACTTAAAGGAGAATAAAATTATAATAAAATTCTTAAGAGGTTGCAATTAGATTTGGGTACATTCTGGAGTTAAACTAATCCTGTGCAAACAGGTCTTTGAACACATCGATTCACTGATGAACTGAGACAGATCTGCTTTTAAAGAACTGAAAAATGACAGGACATTTTCCTCCACAAAAAAGTTGCAGTTAAACTGTTAACCAAATTTATTCCCCTATTGGATATTTAAAATAATCTTGAATTATCCAAAATTAAAGATACAGCTGGAAGACTCGTGTCTTTCAATAATTCTCTAGGTTACACACATCATCAGTTGCTCACGTGTAGCAGTCACATTAATCAGTTCTCGAGAATGTGTCTTCGCACTTCCTTCTCAGACAAAAAGGAAGCGTTTTAAAATGAGGATCTAGAGCCAATACTTGTTGGCAATGGCATTGGATTAATGGAACACAAAAGAAAAAGAACCAGTAATCATGACTGACAACACCACTACTATGATCCATGCACTACAGCTTATGGAGCTACTTCATGTCGACTCTCAATTCGGTATTGCAGGCTGCTATTAAAATTCCAACTATTGCCCACTTGCAAACTTATTCCACTGTAGCAGTACAGCTAGCCACATGTTTAAAGAGAAGCTAAATTTATTGGACTTGCCAACACATAAACTTGTGATTGTTGTGGTCATGTGATGGAACAGTGCTTTGGAAATGCTAGAAGGTTTTTTGGAACAACAGTAGCTCTACATACAGTATAAGCAGTGAGGTTGCTCTTGGTGTGACAGGCATGCTGTGCACTTGTCTGCAACACATCCTCCACAGGTGCCAAGTCATTTTTAGTAACAGGTGATTGTCACATAGGAATCTGCTGCCCTGGATGTTCAGCTGTCACAACTACTCTCTCCACTGACCTGAGAGATGTGGTGATGCTTTGCTTAAGTTCTTCATAAAGCCTGGGTACAATAACTTCACTTGTTTGCTTTCTATTTGGTATGGCATATCGCAGTTCCAAAACCTGTATCATTTGTTGAAAGTCCTCATTTTCAACAACAGTGTATGGTCTCATATCTTTACAGATAAAAACTGCTATAGATCCAATTATTTTTTGGGCACAGGATGAATTAAATGGAAGCTTGGGGCTACTTCCCATCGCCAGTGTAGATTGTTTAGGCTCTACTTATTTGGATGTCAACTGAGATTATATTTATGGGTGATGTCAGAATAAATGATTTTTCAGATTTATAGTAGTGCTACGTAACCTTTGAGCTGCACATCTTAAATATGGATTTGCTTTTATCCAGTTGTTCTTTACAGACACACCGATTGACTCTGTAGGAAGTCCACATATCTCATTTAAGTGTCTGTCACTACTCGATGTTGAGGAGGACACACTCATCTTATGCAGCCCTACCTGTAGCTAGACTTTTCTCATTCTACAGTTGTTAGGCCCAACGTTTTGAGAATGACACAAGTATTGGTTTTCACCAAGTCTGCTGATTCAGTGTTTTTAGATATTTTGTCAGATGTTTCTATGCTATACTGAAGTATAATTACAAGCATTTCATAAGTTTCAAAGGGTTTTATTGACAATTACATTAGGTTTGTGCAAAGAGTCAATATTTGCAGTGTTGGCCCTTCTTTTTCAAGACCTCTGCAGTTTGCCCTGACATGCTGTGACTGATGGCAGCCCATTCTTGCATAGTCAATGCTTGGAGTTTGCCAGAATTTGTGGGTTTTTGTTTGTCCACCTGCCTCTTGACGATTGACCACAAGTTCTAAATGAGATTAAGGCCTGGAGAGCTTCCTGGCCATGGACCCAAACCTTCAATGTTTTGTTCCCCGAGCCACTTAGTTATCACTTTTGCCTTATGACATGGTACCCCATCATGCTGGAAAAGGCATTGTTCATCACCAAACTGTTCTTGGATGGTTGGAAGAAATTGCTCTCGGAGGATGTTTTGGTACCATTCTTTACAAATATGTACAACATATTTCTCTTGCCCAGGCAGAGATGGGAGGGACTCTCCTTTAGTCCTGAAGTCCTAATTAGTTTGTTTTCTTCACTTTAGTAATATAGTTAATTTTAGGAAATCCTCACATCTGATCTAAAGTGTGAATTGGAGTGTAAATGTTGGCTGGAAGAAATGGGCTTGGTGAAGAAGGAAGCAGCAGCTCAAGACCTAGACCAGAGCATCTCTTACTGCTGGGCCTTGAAGAAACCACTGGAGGGTGATCAGTAGAAAAAGCAGAGGAGCCCAAAATACTTGTTACAATCAAGTGGCCCTCAAGTGAAGCTATCATACCCTAGAAGTGTGCAGTCTGTGCATCCAGTATAGTACTTTGGGGCACTAAAAGATCCGGATCCTGTAAAAATCCAAGCTGCACTGCACCAGAAGCTTAATAGTAAGGTAAATGAATATAAAGTGACCTTCAGATAGGCCTGGTCCGGAACTGAGTTATCCATTGCTATGAGTAATTCATAGGTAATATTTTTAGTTATGGGGCCCTGCAGATTTGACTGCCCTCAGTCAATACCCCCTATAAAACTTGCGTGTGTGCCTACTATAATAATGGTACCAAGTCCCCCTTAATTCGTATACTGGGAATAGTCCACTGGAGTGAGAATGAGGATGGAACACACACATACACACACACACATACACATATATACTGTAAATATATACAGTATATTGCCAAAAGTATTGGGACACCCCTCCAAATCATTGAATTCAGGTGTTCCAATCACTTCCATGGCCACTGGTGTATACATCAAGCACCTAGGCATGCAGACTGCTTCTACAAACATTTGTGAAAGAATGGGTTGCTCTCAGGAGTTCAGTGAATTCAAACATGGTAACGTGATAGGATGCCACCTGTGTAATAAGTCCATTCGTGAAATTTCCTCGCTACTAAATATTCCACAGTCAACTGTTAGTTGTATTATAACAAACTGGAAGCAATTGAGAACAACAGCAACTCAGCCGTGAAGTGGTAGGCCACATAAAATCACAGTGCGGGGACAGCGCATGCTGAGGCACACAGTCTGCAGAAGTCATCAACTTTCTGCAGAGTCAATAGCTACAGACCTCTAAACTTTGTGTGGCCTCCAGATTAGCTCAAGAACAGTGCGTAGAGAGCTTCATGGAGTGAGTTTCCATGACCGAGCAGCTGCATCCAAGCCTTACATCACCAAGTGCAATGCAACGCGTCGGATGCAGTGGTGTAAAGCACACCGCCACTGGACTCTAGAGCAGTGGAGATGTGTCCTCTGGAGTGACGAATCACACTTCTCTGTCTGGCAATCCGATGGACGAGTCTGGGTTTGGCGGCTGCCAGGAAAATGGTACTTGCCTGACTGCATTGTGCCAAGTGTAAAGTTTGGTGGAGATGGGATTATGGTGTGGGGTTGTTTTTCAGGGGTTGGGCTTGGCCCCTTAGTTTTAGTGAAAGGAACTCTTAATTCCTCAGAATACGAAGCTATTTTGGATAATTTCATGCTCTCAACTTTGTGGGAACAGTTTGGGGATGGCCCCTTCCTGTTCCAATATGACTGTGCACCAGTGCACAAAACAAGGTCTATAAAGAAATGGATGAGTGAGTTTGGCATGGAGGAACTTGACTGGCCTGCACAGAGCCCTGACCTCAACCCAACAGAACACCTTTGGGATGAATAAGGGCGGAGACTATTAGCCAGGTCTCCTTGTTCAACATCAGTGCCTGACCTAACAAATGCTCTCCTGGAAGAATGGTCAAAAATTCCCATAAACACACTCCTAAACCAGTATATATCAAATTTCTCGTATCCTATTGGCAACACTAGTTATTTTGTCTTTATTTAATAAAAATGTTGATCACAAAAAAAAATGAAATTAAATGAACTGAGATTTTTAAAAAAATCTAAATATTCAATGAATATAACTTTCTCAGCATGTCACTGAAAATTAATGCATGACCACAGCAGAATTGGAAATGTGTTTAATGGAATAAGAAACATTGATCAGCAGAAAATCCATCAAATAAATGGTATTTTCTGCTATATCTTCTGTATGAAATACCCTTTATAGTTGATAGTGCCATCACTAACCAATAACCATCTTCCCTTATTCTCGCATTCTGTACATGTATTGCAACTGCAGCACCAATTAGTAAAAAGGCACTGGTTGCCAAGAACATTATTATTCCTTCAACGAGCAGCTGGACAACTGAAATTAGCCTCATCATAATGCAGGCAACCCTCACAAAACTCAAGTGGCCATGCTCCCTAACTGTGAGAGGTCTGGCACTCTAAAAAGTGCACTGCTGGCAGACTTTCGCTTTAATTAAAGAAAATGAATTTCAAATGAAGGTTTAACCCTTGTGATAGGTGTGTCCAAGTGAATGGAATTGCAGTGATTCTACTATCAGTAGCATCAGATGGGTTTTGTAAAATGTATTACGCTAATTTCATTTAAGTAATAATCTTTTAAACGACTTTGGCATGCTGCAGTACATTAAGGATTTGTGATTATATTTGTAAACTACATCTTATTTAAAATGTCTAGCAAAAAATGATGCATTACACTGTGATTTGCTGTGACTCTTTTGGTATTTCTAAACATATGTTTTCTAAACTATGAATGTGTATTTGAATGGATTAAAATGTAAGAAACATCAGTACTACAGAGGACTCATTGCAAAATGACATAATAGTCAACAAGTTATGGCTTGTCCATAACAACAACACACTCGGGTGGGGGGCTACTCATAAGTGTATGTGATACCAGAGTATCCTGGGCCAAAGGTCAGTTGTTATACTTCTCTTTAGAAAGAGTTCAACTCCCACCTCTGAAATAGACTTTGATGCATATTACAAGGGGTCAGGAATGTAGAATCTAAATGGACCTTGTTTAAGACCTCACTGTGGCATGTTGTGCCACAGAATCATAGTTGTTAGTTAACTCACACAAATGCATGAACTGGAGTGCTATTGATAGAGAAGAACTGGAGAGAGGAATGTTGGTGAGAGGGGGCTGAAAAGAAGTATCCACCAAAAGAGGTCAGAGAGTTGGTATTGCTCTTGAGCCTGCATGAGCAAAACTAAGCGAGAGATGATTAAGACATTGTGTAACATTGTGAAGATGCCATTCAGAGAGAGAGGGTGGCATAAAGAGTATTAGATCGTTATAGGCAGCTGGATGTAGTTACTCTGTTCTCCTTGGGGTATACAATGCTGGGAAATACAAAAGAGTGAAGTGAGAAGGGGATGGAAAAAGAAAGATAGGTCTCTCAGATTGGTGCTGGTGTTCTAGCATTATTATATAAAGGAGGAAGGAGTCTAACCAGTTGTGGAAAAGAGGAGTAGTGATTCATGCCTTTAATATGGGATACTCTGTGAATGAATTTCATTTTAGTTGTCTTTGTTTACTTTTAACTGGAAAGCATCCACAGTTTGGGACCCTGTTTTTAAGAAATACATTTTGTACACTGCACATTTTATTCTATCTTCAATCACTGGAAAACATGTTTATTGTGAATTTTAAATTCAATATATTTATTTATTTATATATTTATTTATTTCAGAAATGAAGGACTGTTCTCACTAAACAGTGTTTTGCAATCTGCTCAACAAACAGTAATCTGAGTGTCACATTTTCTCACTGGGGTCATGATTCTCGATATCCCAAGTATCCCCGGTAACGGAAGATGGTCATGGCTGGGATGCCACACTCAGTAGTTTAGCAGCTACAAGGTACTGTGGCCAAATGGTTGATTGTTATGGTACCTAAACTCAAACCTGTTGGTAGACACTCTGTGGAGGCAGAGGGAAACCCCAAAGCTGGCTGAGGTGACAGGGGTGTGAGCGGTCCTGTCTGATGTCCCAACTAGGGGGGCACAGAACCCGCGGAGGGGGTGCCAATGAGGCAAATCCTTGGGTGCCGGTCGGAGGGGGGAGTGCTAGGCACGAAAGGACGCCAGGTGGTGGTGTCCAGGCAGCGTCTCTGCCCCTGTTTCTGCTTCTTGTGTTGCAGGACCATACCCTGGATACGCAGTAGGACCCGCTTCATGGGAAATCTGCCCTCGCGGGACAGTCCACTCTGCCCAGTGGGTCTTCGCTGGCAATGGGGCAGTGTCACAGGAACTGGGGGTGGTACCCAGCCGGGATGCCCAGGAAAAGGGCTTACGCCTCCCCCAGACCACATGTGGGCGACTGCCCTGGTGGCTTTGGGGGCCACGGGAACAGAGCTTAGAAGCTCAACCCTATAGGAGCCTGTGGTCACCCCCAGGGGGCGCCCCAATGCCTATGGTGCCCTGGCCCTCAGCATTACCTGTCATTATGTAAAGTCCTATAGTCTTTGGGATATACAATGAACAGAGGAGGAGACCTACAGCAGCCAGCGGAGGAAATTTGGTTATCAGAATAGAACCATCAACCTTTTCTCTTTGTATCTCATTAGTTAAAAATTCCAGAATCCATCCCAAAAAGTTAGGGTCCAAACAGAACGTATCAATTAGTTTCTCAAGTAAAATGACTGTTTTATATCAAAATAGAGAAAACAATCAATACACAGTAATCTTGCATTTGTTTTTAAAGCTCCCAGGTGCTCATAGAGAAAATTCAGAAAAGTAACTGTGGTATCCACCTTTCTTGTCTTTGCTCTGTATGTAAATTGGTAAGGAATCAAGTAGACCTACGTTTTGTTTGGCAGAGGTGAGGAGTTAAAAGGAACTACTACACCTGGTGGATATGCCCTCCTCAAAACACTGGTTGTGTTTGGGTTAATCTGTTTAACTGAATCATTCCATTGATTAAATGGCAACAATGCTGCAAGGCTGAATGAGATCCAGACAAAAATACTAAAAGCTCTGGATTTTGTGCAGGTATTTTGACTATACACCACTCCCATGTTGTGTGAAATTTAAGACAGTGTCATGGGACTGGCAGATTGGGGTGATGGTCCCCGTTTTAAAAGGGATAACAAGAGGGTTTGTTCTAGTTAGTGAGGGATCATGCTCCTCAGCCACCGTGGGAAAGCCTATGCTGGGGTACTGGAATAGAGATCCCATTTGATAGCTGAACCTCAGATCGAAATATAATACATTTCACAGTATTTTGCATATTCATAAACTAAAAGAGTTAAGTTTAATTTTATTAGGGCAAACTTTGACCAGTTATAGCAATGTCTAAATAGCAATAACTGGGATAAGCTTTAAGTGTAGAAACAGTTGAGGAAACGTGGGTTAGGTTTAAAATTGTTTTACATATAATGCAGTACAAGTTTACATCAAAGTTTTGAAACTTAAGAAATTGAAGAGAACTCCATGTTGGATAAATAAAGATCTAAAACAACACTTGCAAAGGAAAAAAACAGCTGTATAAAGGGTATAAAATTAGCAACTCCACTACTAACCACTGGGCATATGAGAGCCATGGTTAAAAAGAATATTAGGAAAGCTAAAATTCAGTTAGAAGGAAATATTGAACAAAAGGTGAAAAATGACCTAAAGAGATTTGAGATGCATTTGATATTTTTATCTTGATTTTCAGAAGGATTTTATTAAGGTACCACATAAAAGACTAGAGATCAAACTAAAGGAAGTGGACATTCAAGACACTGTGTATACAAAATGGTCTCAAGCGCAGGAAGAAAAAGGTTATGGTGAGGAGACTTTTTCAGAATTAGGTAAAGTTTAAAGTGGTTTCTCTTATGGATCAGTGCAGGTTGATTAAAGTTAAATTGCAGGTTGGTTAGATTTACATATTTTAAGATGCCAAAAAAGGTGGAAGGACTTGGCAGATGATATTTAATGAAAGTAAATGTAAAGTATTTAGATTTTGATTTGATATACTTTATTGTTCCCCGATTACACATCGGAAGTAGAAATGTTATACAGTGCATCCAGAAAGTATTCACAGCGCATCACTTTTTCCACATTTTGTTATGTTACAGCCTTATTCCAAAATGGATTAAATTCATTTTTTTCCTCAGAATTCTAAATACAACACCCCATAATGACAACGTGAAAAAAGTTTACTTGAGGTTTTTGCAAATTTATTAAAAATAAAAAAAATAAGAAATCACATGTACATAAGTATTGTACCCAAGGGACAGAATGTGGTGATTGGAGCAGATTTCAGTGGACATGTTGGTGAAGGGAACAGAGGAGACGAGGAGGTGATGGGTGGGTATGGTGTCAAGGAGAGGAATGAAGAAGGTCAGACGATAGTGGATATTTTAAGAAGAAGGAGGAACATAGGGTGATGTACAAGAGTGGAGGAAGATGCACACAAGTAGATTATATCCTATGCAGGAGGGTCAGTCTGAAGGAGATTGAATGCTGCAAAGTGCTTGCAGGGGAAAGTGTAGTTAAGCAGCATAGAATGGTTGTCTGTAGGATGACGTTGGAGATCAAGATAAGGAGGGGAGTGAGGGCAGAGCCAAGGATCAAATGGTGGAAGTTGAAAAAGGAAGACTGCAAGGTTGAGTTCAGGGAGGAGGTAAGACAGTAATTGGGTGGCAGTGAAGACTTACCACACAGCTGGGCAACTACAGTAGAAGTAGTAAGGGTTACAGCAAGAAGGGTGCTTGGCGTGACATCTGAACAGAGGAAGGGGGAAAAGGAAACCTGGTGGTGGAATAGAGAAGTACAGGAGAGTACACAGAGGAAGAGGATGGCAAAGAAGAAGTGGGATAGATACAGAAAGTAGACAAGAGTACAAAGAGATAAGGCATAAGGTGAAGAGAGAGGTAGTGAAGGCCAAAGGAAAGGCGCATGATGAGTTGTAAGAAAGGTTAGACACTAAAGAGGGAGAAAAGGACCTGTACTGACTGGCTAGACAGAGGGACCAAGCTGGGAAAGATGTGCAGCAGGTTAGGGTGATAAAGGATAAAGATGGAAATGTACTCACAAGCTAGGAGAGTGTATTGAAGCAGATGGAATGAGTACTTTGAAAGGTTGATGAATAAGGAGAATGAGAGAGAAGGTTGGATGATGTGGAGATTGTGAATCAGGAAGTGCAACAGATTAGCAAGGAGGAAGTAAGGACAGCTATGAAGAGGATAAAGAATGGAAAGGCCATTGGTCCAGATGACATACCTGAGGAAACATGGAGGTGTTTAGGAGAGATGGCAGTGGAATTTTAAACCAGATTGTTTAATGCAATCTTAGAAAGTGAGAGAATGCCTGAGGAGTGGAAAAGAAGTGTATTGGTACCGATTTTTAAGAGTTAGGGGGATGTGCTGAGCTGTAGTAACTACAGGGGGACAAAACTGATGAGCCACATCATGAAGTTATGGGAAAGAGTAGTGGAATGTAGGTTAAGAAGGGAGGTGATGATTAGAGAGAAGCAGTATGGTTTCATGCCAGGAAATTGCACCAAAGATGCAATGTTTGCTCTGAGGGTGTTGATGGAGAAGTATAGAGAAGGCCAGAAGGAGTTGCATTGTGTCTTTGTGGACCTGGAAAAAGCATATGACAGGCTGCCTGTATTGTATTGTTGTATTGTATGAGGAAATCGAGAGTGGCAGAGATGTATGTAAGAGTTGTACAGGATATGTACAAGGGAAGTATGACAGTGGTGAGGTCTGCGGTAGGAGTGACAGACGCTTTCAGTGTGGAGGTGGAATTACATCAGGGATCAGCTCTGAGCCCTTAATGATGATGAACAGGTTAACAGACGAGATTGGACAGGAGTCCCTGTGGACTATGATGTTTGCTGATGACATTGTGATCTGTAGTGAGAGTAGGGAGCAGATTGAGGAGACTCTGGAGAGTGCCACCGTCTCCAACCCATATAACATAGCTGGTCTCACTACCGTCCTGTAGAACTTCCCTCTCACTCTTGCTGATACCCGTCTGTCACAAATTACTCCTGACACTCTTCTCCACCCATTCCACCCTGCCTGCACTCTCTTTTTCACCTCTCTTCCACAATCCTCATTACTCTGTACTGTTGATCCCAAGTATTTAAACTCATCCACCTTCGCCAACTCTACTCCCTACATCCTCACCATTCCAATGACCTTCCTCTCATTTAAACACATGTATTCTGTCTTGTTCCAACTGACCTTAAATTTCTCTCCTCTCTAGAGCATATCTCCACCTCTCTAGAGTCTCCTTAACCTGCTCCCTATCGCTACAGATCACAATGACATCGGCAAACATCATAGTCCACGGGGACGCCTGTCTAATCTCGTCTGTCAACTTGTCCATCACCATTCCAAATAAGAAAGGGCTCAGAGCTAAACCCTGATGTAATCCCACCTCCATGTTGATTGCATCTGTCACTCCTACCGCAGACCTCACCACAGTCACACTTCCCTCGTACATATCCTGTACAACTCTTATGTACTTCTCTGCCACTCCCGACTTCCTTAAACAATACCACAGCTCCTCTCGAGGCACCCTGTCATATGCTTTCTCCAGGTCCACAAAGACGCAATGCAACTCCTTCTGGCCTTCTCTATACTTCTCCATCAACATTCTCAGAGCTAAACATTGCATCTGTGGTGCTCTTTCTTGGCATGAAACCATACTACTGCTCACTAATCATCACCTCATTTCTTAACCTAGCTTCCACTACTCTTTCCCATAACTTCATGCTGTGGCTCATCAATTTTATTCCCCTGTAGTTACTGCAGTCCTGCACATCCCCCTTATTCTTAAATATCGGCACCAATACACTTCTTCTCCACTCCTCAGGCATCCTCTCACTTTCCAAGATTCCATTAAACAATCTGGTTAAAAACGTCACTGCCATCTCTCCTAAACACCTCCATGCTTCCATAAGTATGTCATCTGGACCAGTGTTTCCCAAACTTGGTCCTGGGGAACCCCTGTGGCTGCAGGTTTTTGTTCAAACCAGCTTCTGTTTTTAATTGAACTCCTGGGCTAATTAAGTGAACTGATATTTCCCAAGTTTTGTGTTTAGGGAGCAATATAGAAATTAGAAGCCTAAGTTTGCTAAACAAAAAAATAATGTACCAAGCAGGAATAATGTATTTTTTAACAATATTTTTATCTTGATTTTCATTCTACTTTTCTAGGTCTTCTAATTGTTTAATTAATCCATTATTTACTAATTAGTGGGTCTGACTATAAAGTAGTTGCAGCCTTTGATTATTCAGTGTGTTGTTTGCCTGGGTGTCTGATCTACTAGTTTTAAATTGTCATTAATAAGATACAACGAAGGGGGAAAAACTGCACAGAAAAAAGGCAAAGTATAATGAAATCAACAAAAGAGAGTTAAGCATTTAAATCTATAACAAAAGCAGAAATATTTCTAAATGTCTTATAAATGTAAAAATCATGCTGCTATATGCTTTTCTGAATGTCGAATAAAAGAAAAAAATATAGCAGGTAATTAAATGAGATCAGTGCTATCAGGTGTTGTCACTGATTAGGAATCCGTCTGGAACAAAAACCTGCAGCTACAGGGGTTCCACAGGACCGAGTTTGGGAAACACTAATCTGGACCAACGGCCTTTCCATTTTTTATCCTCTTCATAGCTGTCCTTACTTCCTCCTTGCTAATCCGTTGCACTTCCTGATTCACTATCTCCACATCATCCAACCTCTTCTCTCTCTTGTTCTCTTCATTCATCAGCCTCTCAAAGTACTCTTTCCATCTGCTCAACACACTCTCCTTGCTTGTGAGTACGTTTCCATCTTTATCCTTTATCACCCTAACCTGCTGCACATCTTTCCCAGCTCGGTCCCTCTGTCTAGCCAATCAGTACAGGTCCTTTTCTCCCTCCTTAGTGTCCAACCTCTCATACAACTCATCATACGCCTTTACTTTAGCCTTCGCCTCCTCTCTATTCACCTTGCGACTCATCTTCTTGTACTCTTGTCTACTTTCTGCATCTGTCTGACTATCCCACTTCTTCTTTGCCATCCTCTTCCTCTGTATACTATCCTGTATTTCTTCATTCCAACACCAGGTTATCCTTTTCCACCTTCCTCTTTCCAGATGTCAAGCCAAGCACCCTTCTTGCTGTCACCCTTACAACATCTGCTGTAGTTTCCCAGCTGTCTGGTAACTCCTTACTGCCACCCAATGCCTGTCTCACCTCCTCCCTAAACTCAACCTTACAGTCTTCCTTTTTCAACTTCCACCATTTGATCCTTGGCTCTGCCCTCACTCTCTTCCTCTTCTTGATCTCCAACGTCATCCTACAGACCACCATCCTATGCTGCTTAACTACACATTCCCCTGCCACCACTTTGCAGTCTTCAGTCTCCTTCAGATCAACTCTTCTGCATAGGATGTAATCTACCTGTGTGCATCTTCCTCCACTCTTGTACGTTACCCTATGTTCCTCCCTCTTCTTAAAATATGCATTCACCATAGCCATGTCCATCCTTTTGGCAAAATCCACTATCCTCTGACTTTCTTCATTCCTCTCCTTTACACCATACCTAACCATCACCTCCTCGTCTCCACTGTTCCCTTCACCAACATGCCCATTGAAATCCGCTCCAATCACCACTTTCTGTCCCTTGGGCACACTATTCATCACTTCATCCAACTCACTACAAAAATGTTCTTTCTCACCCATTGCACACCCAACTTGTGGTGTATATGCACTGACAACATTCATCACACCTCCAATTTCCAGCTTCATAATCATTACTCTGCCTGACACTCTTTTCACCTCCAAAACACTCATGACATACTGTTCCTTCAGAATAACTCCTACCCCATTTCTTCTCCCATCCACACTATGATAGAACAATTTGAATCCACCCCCAATCCACCTGGCCTTACTCCCCTTCAATTTAGTCTCTTGCACGCACAATATATCAACCTTCCTTCTCTCCATTATATCTGCTAAGTGGATCCCAGTTGTTACTTTAAAAATAAATTATTCAAAAACACAGAGACATGGTTATCAACTTTTTAAGGGTAATTTTTGCACAAATAGTTGAAGTTTTTTATCACACAAACAGTCATAGACACAAGTAATAAATTATTCAATAATATGGTGGAGAGCAGGGGCCTAATGCATATTGCCGTGCATAGAATTCACACTAAAACATGGCGTAAGGACAAAAGGGAAATGTGCGTATGCACAAAAAAATCCAGATACATAAATCTGCGTTCCCCTACTTCCACGTTCTTCCGCTCCATAAATCCCAGTCAGCGTGAAAAGTAACGCACGTGCACATGCCTGCTGTCCCTCCTCATCTCCTCCCAGAATTACACCTCTTTGAATATGCAAATCAATATAAATAGCCCTTAAGCTCAGTGTTCTGTGAAAAGGCAATAGCAAAAGCACGGGGGAAAATACAAGAATTTCAGCAAATACCAAGTGGTGGCAAGGAAAAACATACTATTTGTTGGTTTAAACAATGGTATAAACAACAAAAGGAAGTTGATCGAGTGATAGAGTGTCGGAGAAACTTGAAAGCTCAAGTTCACAAAGTCGCACAGTGCCCAAAATAAAAAAGAAATTGTCAGATATCAAAGTCACCGTGAAAAGGCAAGTCATAGCCCGTTGTCTGAGTGTCACATGAAAGCTTATTAGGGTACAGAGAAAAGAAAAAAAAAAGTCAACTTTAATCTCAAAATTTCCACTTTAATCACAGTTTATTTTGTCATTAAAGTAGAACATCATAAACTTCATCTTTAAATCGTTTAATTTACTAGTTTCTCAAATGCCATCGTAACTATAGTAGCACGTTAAATGCTTTGTTTTGTATGTATTCTTCTATGTGCTCTATGTGTGTGAATCACTACGTGCTTCTTAAACGGGCTTTCTCTTCCTCCGACTGGACACAGAATCCATTACATTCGTGATATTACAGCTCTCTGAATAATTAAAATACTGAGATGTATACTTGATATCAGTGTCATGATGATAGGAGTTAAAGCATGTTATTAAATATGGGAACACAGTGACGCAGTGATAGTGACGAGCTGGCACCCTGTCCACAGACTGCCTCACGCAAGATGCTTGCTGTGCTGTGCACAACCTTCGATGAAATAATTTATTGCAGCAGTACTGTCTCTTTCAAACGTACTAACCCCCATTTGTTGTCCTTCCTTTTCTTTCTCTAAGTAACCAATCGCCACACAATCAGCTCTGTAATAGACGTTAAGCCATCTGTAAGCTTAGAATGCAGATTCTTCAAAACTTTTAAGGAACATTGAAATATCTTTGTAGTACATGTTTAATTATTCTATCCATCTGTCCTTCCAATGTTCTAATGGCAGGAACAATCCCTGAATAGTGCACCAGATCGTCGCTAGCGCTGCGCCATCGTGTCCTCACATGTTTAATTATTAACAATACAGATTATTTAAATGATGTTAACATTTTATCTGTATAATGTAATGAATTTTGCTGCATTTCATCTTAAAAATGATATTGTCATCATATGTAAACACGCTCTTTATAAAATGGCTCAGGTTGTGCAATATAATAACTGTATCGCAAGTTTACAGTGAGGTAATTGTACTAATAAGTACAAACAGTTCTACAAGGAGCACTTGATGGACTGATTGAGTGCATTTATAGTTCTTGGGATAAAACTGTTTCTGAACCGCGATGTCCCTACAGGAAAGGCTCTGAAGTGTTTGCCATTTGAGACCAGTTCAATAGACTGTGCGCATGGCTGAGGCAGTGTGTGCTTGATGCTGTATACTGATAATTCTCTTTCTGATCAGATTGCACACTCAGATACAGTGGGATAAATAGTCTCAGTGGTGCATTGAGAGGAACGCTAAAGCAGCTATGGTATTTAGAATAGTTTGGCCACTTCCGTGGATCATTAAATTGTTACAGGTTAATTACAATCAGATGCCTTAAACTAATAAACAATATGCGGTTAATTTCAGTGTATATGATAAAGCCGTGTCAGGGATGTGCATCTAAAAAAGAAAGAGAAACCACACTGGAACAAAAGCACTGCTTTAACGCTGGCTGCCGCCAGTTTGCAAAACAGAGCGGAGAACTTGCGTACACCAAGCATTTAGCTAGCGTGAAAATGTGAGTGGCTTTACACCAAGTTTAGGTTTTATACATAGTGATCTGATCTTGGAAACGGGAGTATGCAACATTTTTGTGCGTACACACCGTTTATACATGAAGCCCAAGGACATTAGAGACCATCAAAACTGTTTTGGAGAATCTAGGTGACTATGATGGGTGAACTTGTTGGGTTGAAGTGCCTTTCTCATCAAAATTCTTCTAATGTACTAAGCAAAGGAGATGCCGCCTCTCATTTCTCACATGTCTTATGTTCTATTTTATGGAATTGTTACATATATTTGATTTGACCTGAAATGCTTGGTAAATGTTAAAGCATTGATGCCAGTTATTAACTCTTTATTGGCTGACTACAAGTCTTTCCCAATGATCTTTGCACTAATGACTGATTTTCTACCATATGCTATAGGAAAAACCCAATGTCAATGTTTGTAATGTTGTTAAAGAACAAGGAAGAGACACTGCAGCAAGACTTAGTAGGCAATTCTACATGTGTGATGTAAGAGCCATTTGTTAGTTATTAGGGTTAGGTTAAGTTGATAGAAGTATTTTCTTAGCTATGTTAAATGTTTGCCTATATATTAGTGCATAGCATGTGGGAGGTCCTATTATAACCCCCAAAAGCTGAACTGAAATGGAATATTCTAACAATTTCTTGTCCCTCTCAATACAAATTAAACTCAAGTTAGTGATCTGCCTTGTTGTAGATAAAGCATGAAGGGCACACTTTCAAACCATGCCCAGTTGTATGTAACATAACGTGCTCTGTTGAATGTGCAGAGCCATATGTATAGAACATACTGAATGTATTAAGTAAAACATACAGAAATAACTCATCTTTAAGTATTGAAAACAACTGAAGTTTAACAAGAAAAAGTTAAGTTTAAAGAAGAAACATTTTTTTCCTTTTTTGACTTTTATTCTGCATGTGTAATGATTTTTTTGTCTATTTTTGTGTGAATTGTTTGCTTTGAATTTTAACTAAATCTTTTTTTAAAATTAACTTTTTTGGACTGAGAAATTACTTTTGGTACACATTTGACTCATGCTTGATCCTGCCTTACCTACTTAGCAGCTATATGTGATCTTGACTTAAAATTCCATCACATCACATACCTGCTCATTACACTGGACCTTTTAAAAATATGTTTTTGATTGCAGTTAGCAATAATTGTGAATGGATTCAAGTGTCAGGGAACTCTTTAATAACATTTGACAAATCTAACTGGAGACAGGTATTCATTTGCCTTCCTGAACAGCTTGTTAATGACAACTGACCAGATTTCATGTCACAAGAGCTTAAGTATTCATAATGAAAAATGGAATTCACAATCTGCACCATATGATCCTGTTATAATTTATATAAAAAGATTAGTAAAGATGATTAAGAATACACTGCAAATGTCATAAAGTCATACTTCAGCTCAAAAGTGAGCTGTTATTCTGCTGTCACACTGAAACACTAAGGAATTTACTCATATATTATATATAGAAAGCTACTGTAATTGTGAAGATTCATAGGCTGACAATGTAAAAAATGACGAAAATGGCACCAGAATGTTCTCCTAGGTTTAGCCAAGGGACAAGGATGTCCACCACCCTTCTTAATCTGTATAATGTTTGTTATTTTCATTGTAGAATGTTGTAGCCCTAATTGAGTAATTAATTCAGAAGCCATAAAGTTTCAGTTCACACAAGAATCAATCAAAGTTGATAGTATCAAAGAATGTATCTGTGCTAAAACCAAAAAGCAATTGCCAATAAGAGTTTGATTACAATTGCCTACCAAATCTGCCATTATATAGGGTGGGATTTTCAGTTAGCTTTGTCCAGTTAGCCACCATATCTCCTGAGCCATCACAATAAAACATTTTTTTCTAAACAAATCATTTCTTTCCAAACTCCATGGGCCCTGGTTCCTTCTTTTGTTTGGACTCAGTGGAAGGTCTACTTGAAGTATATTTGGAAGATTTGCATTCCATATTTCTCTCATATGATCTAGTATCTTTGAGGGACTGGTCGTGGACTATATGAGTCATCCTGTAGTAGACCACTTGGGCCCACTGCAGTGTGTCTTTCGGACAAAGATTGGAGTGGAGGATGCAATTGTCTATCTGCTCTACAAGGCTTATCCTCACATACAATCAACAAGCTAATTGAAAGGGCAAGCTCAGTTATGAGATACACTCTAGACCTCCTGGAGGTCGTAATGAAAGACAAAATTAAACAAAACCGAGTGCCATTATGAACAATGCTGCACATCCTCTCTCTGACACACTGAGTACTTTCAGTCAACAAATCATTCAGCAGAAGTGTGTCAAGAAATGCTATGGGGGCTCCTTTACATCAACAGCAATACGTCTGCATAATGCCTCACTGTGACTGTGACAGCTAAGTCAGAAGTTTTCTTTTTTTTAATTTTCTTGCTTTATAGTCATTCTGGTGTGTGGTTATACCAAAGAGTGTGTGTATATTTAATTATTTATCTACATATTTATGTATTTTTTTTATTTAAAGAGCTTTTGTAAAAAGCCAAATTTCTCCTGGGAACAAATACCATTCTATTTATCTATCTGTCTTTCCATTGTAAACACCAATGGAAACACTCTCTGGGGTGACTCTCTGGGGAAACACTCTCTGGGGTGCCAGAGAGTCCCAAACCACAGACCCAACAAAACACCACACGTTAATAAAATAAAATAAAGGACATTTATCCCTCAATGCACCTTCACAGACTTCTTTCCAGCAATGTGCAACAATTATACAATAAATGAATACAATAAACTGCTAATACTTCCTCCTTCTGTCCTCTGCTGAGTGTTGCCCTTTTTATGCTGGACCCAGGAATGCTTCCAGTGCCTCGCCATGTCTTCCAGGGAGCATTTCCAGGCCATGTAGAAAGTAGGGCGGTCCTCTCCTAACAGCGCACTCTGTTGATCCCCAGCAAACCCGACAAGGCTGCACTTCTGGACTCCATCTCCCAAGCACCTCTTCAGGTGTCCCTACTGGGTTCCCATATGAGGATCACTGCAACTTGGCGTATGGAGGATGGAAGCACTTCTGAGTCTCAGCTTCTGCTGGTTCCTGCATTAACTTACACAACCTTGTACAAAGTTATATATTTGTTTTGCTGGCCAATCCGTCTGCGTCATCATATTGGCCTCCTGTCCAAGACGGCCTGCTCTGTCTCATCTGGGATACCTGTTCTCCTTCTACACTATCAACTTAAATTATTAAATTATTAACTAATGATCCCATCTTATGTGTTCCCCACATCATGATCAGCTAATTTGTCTTATTTTGTCAGATAAGCCTTTTTCAATAAGGAAACTGAAGTATATTCCTCCTGTTCTACATGAGGACAAATATTGAACTTAACAATAGTCATTAATGGTATTATTCCCCTGTAAAATTCCAGTGATTATGTCCCTCCTGTCAGAATGATAAAAAATGCCTCTACATTCTCTTACAAATGCCTCCAGAGAAAAAGAACATGTATGGTTTGAATTGTATGTATAAAGAAGACACTCAATCTACTGGTTCTTATCTAAAAGAGATTTGATGAAAGCCACCCTTAATTGGCCAGCTTACATAGGTTCAAGAAGCCCTCACACCTTAAAATTTCCCCAGAAAAATGAGAGATGTGTAATGGATGGTTTGTCGAGCTACTGGCCTGAGAAGGAGATGGATGTGTTACAAAAACCAACCTATGCTATATTTAATTGAATTCCAACATCATCTGCTAGAAAAAAGCTGTGAGATTAGTTACCTGCTTTAGCAAAGCTATTTAATTTTTCTGACCCTAACTAATTTCAGAAAGACTCCCCTTATATCAGGATCAATCATTTTGAAATTGTTCAAATAATGCATTACCACAATGGCAAAAATGGCAAAACAAGAAAAAGGACCAGAACATAAACAGGCTAAAGTCATAAATTTTAGAAAGTAGGCAATTTATTTAATGCACCAAAATGTCCAAAATGCAAACCAAAACTAAAAATCAAAAAAGCATGCAAAGTTCTAGCTAATTTAATGAATCTGAAGGTTGTTTATTATGTGTTTTTTTAATTATGGCATTGATTCTGATAGTTTTCTTGTTATTTTATGTTTATTATTTTGTTATCCTTTTCACTACCATTTTATGGTTTTCTTGGACATGGTAGCCATTTCGTGCATAGCAATGTGTCTCCTTTATTATGACTAGTTGCCAGGAAGTTGCACTTTGTAATATCATCTTCCAGAGACTATTTGATTTTGGAGGAGATTTCTGTAGTGTTATATAGTATTTTTAATGTAACATAAAGTTGCAGTCTTTCTTTTGCAAGTACTTTTAACTTTGAATTTCCTTAATGTTTTGGACTATGGTGTTTTGGTTTTGTTTTGGTTTCCTGGTTTTTGACCATGGCCTGATTTAAAGGTATTTTGAATTAGTCTTTCCATCTTTTGGTCATGTCATTTTTCTTATAAAGAAAAAAAAATGTCCTTTCACTTAACTCCTTTGCCTAATTTTTCAACAATTAAAGCAAATACAAAGTTTTCTTTTGCAATCCAAAAATCGTGGCCACCAAAATATTTAAGACAACATAACAGTGACAATGTTATGTGTTTCAACTTTCAGAAGTCATAAGGTGACAAGAGGGCTGTTGATAACAGAAATCCACCATTTAAAAAAAAACTGGCACAAAAAAAAACAAAATGAAAGAAAAGTAAACAATAATAAAAATAAAGACATTTCCAAATAGGGTATGGAGGCATAAAACAATGATAAAAATTAGTTTTCCATATCACGATTCTAGTTTTTACCTTGTTTTATTTTCTTAGATGATTTATTTATTTTTGTTGAATGTTCATCACCATCACTGTTTACAGTCCTTTCTAGACCTGCTTTGGATTGTTATCATTAAATCAGCTCTTGATTTGTTCCCTTTACATTATTTTAATTTGTTTAACACTAGAATTATCAAAGCCTATGAAAAAAACTTGTAATCCTGGCCCACCTTAAATCTGTTCGCACCTCTCCTTCAGCGTCTTTTGTGTTGTAAATGTGTCGATAAGCACAAGCAGCCTGGAATCACATCCTCCCACCTCTGCAGGAAGGGGAAAAAGCTCTCTCAGCTTAAGCCTTGATTATCTGCGAATGAGGTACTTGGAGCTGTATAGTGTAAATAATATATTGTTATTTGGAACACGTGCATTTCATGTGTGTTCAGAGTCTACAAAGATCTATATGAGTATAGGATGACAGGAAATGCAAGAAATATTGAATAAACTTTTTTCATGTTTAGTACTAACGATAAAATTTTGACATGAAGTGTATAATGTGTTGTAGACTGAAGTCCAAACATTAAATAAACACATTCACAAAAGGTACAAATTTAACAGAACAAGTGCGCTTTTATTCAAGACTATAACCGAAGAAAAAGAAATTGAGTTAGTGCAGTTTGTTGTAATGATTTCCTTGGTAGTACAGCATACAAGAGCTGCTGACTCATAGTCAAGAGGTTGTGGGTTTAAGCCCTGCTGCGTCCCAAAATAAACGTTTTGAGTAGTGAGCTGCTCATATTGTTACTATTATACAATAAAAACATACATTTGATTTGAGTCTGTAACAGCTAGTATAAATGTATGGTACTTGTAAAGGTTAGCGTTTTTTTTTTTTATTCAGTTTTATTCTCTCAGTCGCGTTCACGCTCCCCCTGATCTGAAACTGTTTTCAAATAAAGACGTGCTATAACCGAGGTAAACCCAGATGAGAATGAGGGTTCTACATCAGAGAAAGAGAACAGAAGCCCTCCCCGCAAGAAACGTCCACTCACATATTCAGTAAGAACAACCTTAGCTGCACCAGGTGAAAAATGGCACCATTTGGATGCAGCAAGAGGTCAGGCATCATCCTGCCCGTCAGTCTGCCCCACAACTGTCCTTCAATGAAACAGCACGGCTTACAGAGCTCACCAAAGTATCGTGCAAAGTCCAGTTTGTGATTATGTTTTGTGATGGTCTTTATATAAAAACATTTATATTATATGTTATAGGTGCAATATTTCGCCTTTATGCCTGGTTCAGCTACATTGTTCTTATATGTGAGTTTCTTGAAGGGCTTGACTTATTTATCCCTCTAAAACCCACTTTTAATTCTACATTATTTTTTCAAAAATAATTTTTTTTCTAAACAAAGTGTTTGTATATAATTGATGACTCACTATGTGGGTCCTGTAAGGGAAAAACGTCCTGTATGCACTTGTAATGTACTTGAACTTGTGTCTGCCCGTTAAACTCGGACATCCTGATCCCATTTCTACATGAAATCATATGACATTTTAACTTTTTATTTTGTTCTCTGATAACAATATACATATAAGAAGTTTTATTCTATGAACCAGATATTTACTCAAGACTTTTAATCTGTTTAACTATTTTGGGACCTTTAGATAATATTATGTTATTAGGGATATTATTAGAGCAAAGCATTTATCTGTTCTCTGATTGATGTAAATTTAAAATATATTTAACTGTGTCATGTGAATAAACCTAACTGTTAAAGGAAGCAATTCTTTTAGGATTGATCAGTCTAGTAATGGAGAACTCGGCTGATCTCATGTCGGGGCTCTGTCAGCCTGGTGCAATAAAAGACATCCATCTCCACATCTATCTGAAGAGGTGACTTATGACAATTCTTTATTTGCAGAGTATTTTCCTTTACAGTCCACTTTGAGAGTTTTCTCCTTAATGATCATTCACTTACACAAATTCATATATTTATTGATAATATAATTTGCCACATTTTACATCACAGTTAATGTAGAAGAAGCGCTCCTGTAGCTCTGCTGTGCAGTATGGCTGATTTTTTGTTGTTTCAGTCTCTACTTGTGTTTTTGTAGTAAGTGAATTACCTGTTACTTAAACCATAATTTTACTTTAAAATTCTAAATCTGGCATTAGAGTGTTCCAGTAAATAAACCACAGACCTTAAACAAGTCTGTTTCCCTGTAGTGCACCAGTATATTAAATATAAACAGTTATATGATTGTGATTTGTTAGTTCCTTTGGTTCAGGGTGTCAGCTGAATATGTAAGTACAGTATACTGTAAATAATTTTTGCAGGTGAGCTCAATTTAGTTTAACAAATTTTACAAGAGACTGCAGGCTGACCTACTGCCTAGCATTTCTGCATTACACCAAATAACAAGATGGTGAAAATGTAATAGCAATTCAGTTCTCTCCCTCCAGGACTGAATCTAATTAGAGCTGCTGAAGTGTCTGAGAAGACATTTGCATGCCAGCAGCACATTATAAGATCTGTTTTACAAGTGTTATTGCCCCAGTATCAACTACCAATCTAGAAACAAATGGAATAATGAATTTTGGAAAAGTACAGAAATTTACTTACTAGTATACCGTCCCATTTAGTCGATTCCAGCCACTAGTTTTCCAACATACTCCCCCATGTTTTTTAAAAGGTGATTTCAATGTTTATTGCATTGCACAGCATTTTTTTTGCACATTGTTAAAAAATAACATTTTTTGGGTAACATTTACATCAGGGTCTCAAACATAATCAATGACTTTTGGAAGACAAGGGCATCTCTTGTGTATTTCCAGAAAAACATTAAAAGGAACAGAACATACAGAAAGATGAAGGGACTTAAGCACAAGGGGCAGAACACATATAAGGAGTGACAAAAGCAACAAATAAAAAGAAAACAGTATAGTTTATGCCCTTCTGGGTTTTGATAAGTAGTCCATTTTTTCTGTCTGTGAGGCAGGTGATAGGTCCACTCCCCATACTGAACCTAACACATTGTCTCCTTCACCTCCAGTGCCTATTTTTGCCCAATCCTCTGGCCTTATTCTCATCCACCAGGCAATGTCTTGTCTTGTCTCACCTCCTTATTCCAAGCTCACTAATGCATTGACCAGAAAAATGTTTTAATCCCCAGTTGGGGACCACCTTCAAGTTTAGGAATGCTCTGAAAAAAGCAGGCAAATCTTAGGTTGACCAGCCATCTTAACAAGCGCCATAAATAACAAACTGTAGATTAATATATGATAAGACATTTTTTATAGCATGATACACTAGAAGATTATTACTAATTACACTAACAGCATAGCAACTATTCTTAATTTCTCAAGTAATTACTAAAACTGTCATTCATATCTCCTTTATGTAAATTGCTATTAACGCTATGACTACTCTGACACTGTTTGGTCAAATGTCTTTAAAGGGCAAGTTTAAAAATGAGCTTTGCAACAAACAGTGAAGGTTGTGGCCAATTTAAAGTAAGTGTACAATACTCACATTATTTAATTGCTGGCAATTACAATGAAAACATACCAAAAAATTGACTTTCAAACACAGAATACAGAAACCAGTCCAAAGTAGTGCTTTTTTAACACTAAACATGATTTGTTCCAGAGAAATAGAACACACAAGAAGCTATATAATATGACATTCAAATATATGTTATAGTAAAACAAGATTAAACATTCAATGTCTGTATAATCAAAAATACAAACAATCCCATACATGACTGAAATAATTAAAACATGTAATCATAAACCTCACTAAAGCCTCCTACTATCACCAAAAACCAAGAGTAAATTACTAATTAAATGAGAAAAAAGAGAGGCATACTGTGTTATACAACCTCTTATTAACTACTGTAAAGCAGTTTAGCAGAGGCACAAGAGGAAGCTCAGCAACATTCGTTTAAAATTACATTAATGAAATCTTCCCAGATTCTAAAGAAACTGCACTGTTCTATGTGAAGAAAACTTGATATTTTCTTGTTTGAGAAAATATAAAATATCATTTTACTGTTTTACCTATTATGGAGGGTGCACTATGAATTTTTTCCAATTGAGATCTAGTTGACAAGCTAACAAGGGAGTATTTGAAATAAGGGTCAGTTTATCACCAGATATATCTAAGCTCATCTGGAATAACTTCAAAAACTGCTATCTGACAAATACGAAAAAATCTTTTCCCAAAATGGCTTTAAATATGGATAGAACCAAAACATACCTGGCATCAGTCACAATTTGGGTTCAATCTCTTGTAAATTATAGATGGGGTGTGACAATTCTTTGCTGAATTACAGCATATTTTGTACAAATTGAAGAAGAATGAACATTGTAAATTGTCAGATTCCACTCCTTGCTTGACATATGGATAGAGAGGTCTTTTTCCTGACATTTTCAAAGGTGGTCGAACGGTGAGCTCTGTGACAATATTTTATAAAATCAAGAAATGTTGCCCATATTTTTCTTCTTACAAGTTAAAAATGTTCAAGTATTAGTATTACAGGATGATTAGAGAAATTAGGCAAATTATATTTTTTGTGTGTGTTTCTTCATGCCAGTCCCAAGCCAGAAAAAATGAGGAGGGTTACGTCAGGAAGGGCATCCAGTGTAAAATTTTGCCAGATCATCATGCGGACAACTATACAGATTTCCATACTGGATCGGTCGAGTTCCGTGTTAACAACGACTGCCACCAGTACTATTAGCCAACCGGGTGCTGGCGGAAATTGGGCTACTGTTAGCCAAAGAAGGAGAAGAAGAGGGGGAAGATGTGTCTGAAGAAAAGAGGAGAGGAGGAAGGTAAAGAGTGTGGAACTGAGGGTAGGAACATTGAATATTGGCAGTATGACTGGTAAGGGGAGAGAGTTAGCCGATATGATGGAGAGAAGGAAGGTTGACATATTGTATTGTTTGTGCAAGAGACTAAATGGAAAGGGAGTAAGGCCAGGTGGATCGGAGGTGGATTCAAATTGTTCTATCAAGGTGTGGATGGGAGGAGAAATGGGGTAGGGGTTATTCTAAAGGAGCAGTATGTCAAGAGTGTTTCGGAGGTGAAAAGAGTGTCAGATAGAGTGATGATTAAGAAGCTGGAAATTGGAGGTGTGATGATGAATGTTGTTAGTGCATATGCCCTGCAAGTTGAGTGTGCGATGGGTGAGAAAGAAGATTTCTGGAGTGAGTTGGATGAAGTGATGGACAGTGTACCCAAGTGACAGAAAATGGTGATTGGAGTGGATTTTAATGGACATGTTGGTAAAGGCAACAGAGAAGACGAGGAGGTGATAGGTAGGTATGGTTTCAAGAAGAGGAATGAAGAAAGTCAGATGACAATGGATTTTGCAAAAAGGATGGGCATGGCTGTAGTGAATATGTATTTTAAGAAGAGGGAGGAACATAGGGTTACATACAAGAGTGGAGGAAGATGCACACAGGTAGATTACTTCCTATGCAGAAGTCATTCTGAAGGAGATTGAAGACTAAAAAGTGGTGGTAGGGGTAAGTGCAGTTAAGCAGCATAGGATGGTGGTCTGTAGGATGACGTTGGAGATCAAGATGAGGAGGGGAGTGAGGGCAGAGCCAAGGATCAAATGGTGGAAGTTGAAAAAGGAAGACTGCAAGGTTGACTTTAGGGAGGAGGTAAGACAGGCACTGTTTGGCAGTGAAGAGTTACCAGACAGCTGGGCAACTACAGCAGAAGTAGTAGTAAGGGTGACAACAAGAAGGGTGCTTGGCTTGACATCTGGACAGAGGAAGGAGGAAAAGGAAACCTGGTGGTCGAATAGGGAAGTACAAGAGAGTATAGATAGGAAGAGGATGGCGAAAAAGAAGTGGGATAATCAGAGAGATGCAGAAAGTAGACAAGAGTACAAGGAGATAAGGTGCAAGGTGAAGAGAGAGGTAGTGAAGGCTAAAGAAAAGGAGTATAATGAGTTGTATGAGAGACTGGACACTAAGGAGGGTGAAAAGGACCTGTACCAATTGGCTAGACAGAGGGACCGAGTTGGGAAAGATGGGGAGATAGTGAATCAAGAAGTGCAGCAGATTAGCAAGGAGGAAGTATGTACAGCTATGAAGAGGATGAAGATTTCAATTTCCATTGAAAGGCTGTCAGTCCAGATGACATACCTGTGGAAGCATGGAGGTGTTTAGGAGAGATGGCAATGGAGTTTTTAACCAGATTGTTTAATGGAATCTTGGAAAGTGAGAGGAAATCTGAGGAGTGGAGAAAAAGTATACTGGTACCTATTTTTAAGAATAAGGGAGATATGCAATGTTGTAGTAACTACAGGGGGATAAAATTGATGAGCCACAGCATGAAGTTATGGGAAAGAGTAGTGGAAGCTAGGTTAAGAAGTGAGGTGACAATTAGTTAGCAGCGGTATGGTTTCATGCCAAGAAACAGCACCACAGATGCAATGTTTTACTTTGAGAAGTAAAGGACCCTGGAGAGGTGGAGATGTGCTCTTGAGAGGAGAGAAATGAAGGTCAGTAGGGACAAGACAGAATACATGTGTGTGAATGAGAGGAAGGTCAGTGGAATGGTGAGGATGCAGGGAGTAGAGTTGGCGAAGGTGGATGAGTTTAAACACTTGGGATCAACACTGCATAGTAATCGGGACTGTGGAAGAGAGGTGAAAAAGAGAGTGCAGGCAGGATGGAATGGATGGAGAAGAGTGACAGGAGTAATTTGTGACAGACGATTATCAGCAAGAGTTAAAGGGAAGGTCTACAGGATGGTAGTGAGACCAGCTATGTTATATGGGTTGGAGATGGTGGCACTGACCAGAAAGCAGGAGACAGAGCTGGAGGTGGCAGAGTTAAAGATGCTAAAATTTGCATGGGGTATGACGAGGATGGACAGGATTAGAAATGAGTACATTAAAGGGTCGGCTCAGGTTATACAGTTGGGAGACAAAGTCAGAGAGAGGCGTGATTGTGTTGGTTTGGACATGTGCAGAGCAGAGATGCTGGGTATATTGGGAAAAGGATGTTAAGGATAGAGCTGCCAGGCAAGAGGAAAAGAAGAATGCCTAAGAGAAGGTTTGTGGATGTGGTGAGAGAGGACATGCAGAGGTGATGGGTGTAACAGAGGTATGGGAATCTTAACACATAGAACAATTTCATTGGTAGTATCAGGGACGATAACATCTAACAGAGCAAAAACAATTACACAGTTTGTAATTGATCATAACTTATCAGACCCTTGGAGATTTCTAAATCCAAACTCAAGAGCATGTTCCTTCTTCTCTCCTGTACATCATTGTTACTCAAGAATTGATTATTTCATTATAGATATATAACAATCACATCTTAAAGAATGATGCTATTGTTATATTTAACCCACCCCTCTGATCATGGAGCTCAAATCATTATGCCCCACATACTCATCTCACAGCTGGCGTCTTAACCTCATGTTATCAGCTAACAAGAACTACACAGAATTTATATCCAAACAATTTTTTAAGAGACAAATACATCTTCAGAGGTTTCTGCAGGAATACTCTGGGATACTCTGAAGGCATTTTTAAGGGGGCAGATTATTTCATATCTCTCTCACAAAAATATATATCAGAAACCAAGAACGCATCAGAGTTAATCAGTGAAATTACCAGAATAGATCAACAACACACCAGGTTCCCAAATGAGGTACTTTATAGGAAAAGACAGGCTTTGCAATCAATCTCTTGACAACAAAAGAAATAGAACAACTCATTTTTAAATTGCAATATCATTACTATAAACACAGAGAGAAGGCTAATAAGATCTTAGCTCAACAAATCCACAAGCGGAAAGTTCACAATTCAATACCGATAATTACCAACACAGATGGAGACAAAATCATTGACTAAAAGTATAATGCACACATTTAAAGACTACTATAAATCCTTATATTCTACTCAGTTTAAAGGAGACAAGACGCATGCTAATGTGTTTGTTGTTGTATTACAGATACCAAAACTAGTTACTCTTAGTGCAGAGGAACTGGATAAACTTCTGACACTGTCAGAATTACTAGATGCTATAAACTCACTATAGAGTGGGAAAGCTGCAGGCACTGATGGCTACCCTGCTGAACTGTATAAAAAATTATTTAAGTAAGTTAGCTCCCCTTTTATTAGTAACATTTATAGAATCTGGAGACAATACAATTCTACCTCATACCTTTTGCCAAGCATTATTTAGTGTCTTTCCTAAGAAAAATAAGGACTTATTTCAATGTGCATCACACAGACCAATCTCACTTCTGAATAATGATGTTACATTACTCTACAAAGTTCTAGCTCGAAGGTTTGAGAAAGTGCTTCCTTCTGTAATATCACAAGACCAAACTGGATTTATTAAAGACAGACGCTTAGCTTCCAATTTTGACTCCTGTTTAATGTAATATATTCACCCACAAAGTCTAACACCCTGGAGATCTATTTATCTCTGGATGCAGAAAAAGCATTCAATATGGTTGAATGGGATTGTCTGTTCACTACATTGCACAAATTTGGGTTTGGACTGAACATATGTGCATGGATCAAACTACTGTATACCAGTCCAGAAACTTCAGTCTATATTAACAACATTATTTCAAACTACTTCAAACTAAAACGTGGTACTAGAACAGGATGCCCCCTGTCACCACTACTATTTGCAATTGCCATTGAGCCATTGGCTGTTCATTTTCAAAATGTTTCTGAGATAAAGGGGATTATCAGAGAAGGACTAGAACAGAAAATATTACTATATGCAGATGATATATTACTGTATACAGTAATCCCTCCTCCATCGCGGGGGTTGCGTTTCAGAGCCACCCACGAAATAAGAAAATCCGCGAAGTAGAAACCATATGTTTATATGGTTATTTTTATATTGTCATGCTTGGGTCACAGATTTGCGCAGAAACACAGGAGGTTGTAGAGAGACAGGAACGTTATTCAAACACTGCAAACAAACATTTGTCTCTTTTTCAAAAGTTTAAACTGTGCTCCATGACAAGACAGAGATGACAGTTCCGTCTCACAATTAAAAGAATGCAAACATATTTTCCTCTTCAAAGGAGTGCGCGTCAGGAGCAGAGTCTGTCAAAAAGACAGAGGAAAGCAAACAAATCAATAGGGCTGTTTGCTTTTAAGTATGCGAAGCACCGCGGCACAAAGCTGTTGAAGGCGGCAGCTCACACCCCCTCCGTCAGGAGCAGGAAGAGAGAGAGAGACAGAGTTTGTTTTTCAATCAAAAATCAATACGTGCCCTTCAAGCTTTTAAGTATGCGAAGCACCGCGCAGCATGTAATTTCAGGAAGCAGCTGCACAAAAGATAGCAACGTGAAGATAATCTTTCAGCATTTTTAGACGAGCGTCCTTATCGTCTAGGTGTGCGAACAGCCCCCCTGCTCAATCCCCCTACGTCAGGATCAGAGAAAGTCAGCGCAAGAGAGACAGAAAAGTAAGCCGGGTAGCTTCTCAGCCATCTGCCAATAGCGTCCCTTGTATGAAATCAACTGGGCAAACCAACTGAGGAAGCATGTACCAGAAATTAAAAGACCCATTGTCCGCAGAAATCCGCGAACCAGCAAAAAATCCGCGATATATATTTAAATATGCTTACATATAAAATCCGCGATGGAGTGAAGCCGCGAAAGGCGAAGCGCGATATAGCGAGGGATTACTGTATATCAGATCCACAAAATACTGTGCCTGAAGTCCTAACAGAACTAACAGAATTTCAAAAGACATCTGGCCTCAAGATTAATTTGAATAAAAGTGTTCTTTTTCAAGTGAATTCTCTAGCACACAACATTAAATTGGACATTTTCCCTTTTACAATTGCAGATCAGTTTAAATACCTGAGGGTAAACATCACAAGTAATCATAAAGCTCTTTTTCAACAAACGTTTGCTGTCTGCATGGAAAAACATTAACAAGATGTGTATAGATGATCTACCCTCCATCTCACTTTAGCAGGGAGAATCAACACTGTCAAGATGAATATCCTCCTTAAACTTCTTTTTCTATTTCAAAGCATCCCCATATACATTAACAAATCATTTTTTAAGAAATTAGATTAAATCATAACCTCATTTATTTGGTATTCAAAAGATCCACACATCCAAAGGGTGACACTATAATGACCTAAAGCAGAAGGTGGCATGGCTCTAGCTAACTTTCAATTTTATTATTTGACGGCAAATATACAAGGTATAAAAACCTGGACATTGAATCAAATAGATGAACACACGCAGGCTTGGTCTGCAATAGAAATAAAATCCTGCAGTACTTCTTTATATTCCTTGCTTTATACCCCAGTAAATATGAGTTATCGTCAATATACTAACAACCCAATCGTCCTTCATTCATTCAGAATATGGAACCAATGTAGGAAGCACTTCAAGATAGAGAAGCTTTTATCTGTGGTACTTCTACACGATAACCACCTTTTCCACCCTTTCAAACTTACACAGTTTTTAATGTGTGAAAAACATATGGGATTAAATCACTTAGAGATTTGTACATAGACAATGTCTTTACATCCTACGAATAATTACACTCCACATTTAGCTTCCCATCAACATTATTTTCCACTATTTCCAAATTAGAAACTTTGTTAAACAAAATCTGCACAAATTTCCTCATCTCCTACCAGAAGAAATATTGATCAGTCTTGAGGACTCAGACAGCATTTCTATGATATATAAAAATATTTTAAAGTCCCTTCCTTTCAAAGATCCCAGAGTACAGTGGGAAAAGGACTGTGTTACTCAACATTTCAGAAAAGGAGTGGAAGGCAGCCACACAAGTTCCATTGTGTAAAACATACACTTATTCAACTTAAAATCTTTTATTAATCACATCTATCTCATTTAAAATTGTCTTAAAATTTTCCAGAGCAAGATCCAACCTGTAAAAGTTGTAATCGAGCTCCAGCCTCATTGGGCCATATGTTTTGGGCATGCACCAAATTAACATTATTCTGGATGAACATTTTTAAGTGCCTATCTGACAGCCTTGGTATCACAATCCCTCCTAACCCATTAACAGATGTGTTTGGTTTCCTCCCAGATGTGCTTAAAGTGGAGAAGGACAAACTGTAATTGCCTTTTATTTCATTATTAGCACTGTGGTGGACGGCCGTCCGGGAGGCCCCTTCACTATATATTCAGGGGGAGCAGCTCTGGACGGTGCAATACCTCCCCCTGGATGCTGGATGGCCGCCCCGAGGGTTGGAGCGGTGCCTCAGCCTCCCGCAGGGCTCCATGGGAGATGGAGTTCTCCACAGCCCTGTTGGGATCTGAAATGGCTGCCAAAGGGCACTGCATGGGCTCCTGAGCCCAATCTGACGAATCTTCAGCCCCACCCAGGAGTGCAACCAGAAACAGGTGATCAAGCACCCAGAGCACTTCCGGGTGGGCCATAAAAGGATAAAAGGAGCCAGCAACCACCACTCAACGGCCAGAGTCGGGAGCAGGAGGAAAAAGCTTGTGGAGGAGTGGTGGTAGAAGGGAGGAGTGTGGTGATTTACATTTGTGTGTTGTTTGGGACTATGTTGTGCCTGTGGGGATTATGGAGAAGACATGCCCCACAGGTGAAGAGAAATAAAAAGTCTTTTGATTTTATACGTGCCTCCCGTGTCCAATCTGTGTCAGGTCGGGCGCTTGTATAGCGCCTTTGTTACAGCACATAGACTTATCTTATTCAAATGGAAAAATCCTAGCCTACCTCTTTTAAGTCAGTGGGTAAATGATGTTATACATTATTTGAAATTGGAAAAAATCTGATTCTCAGAGGATCTGTTCAAAACTTTTTAAAACCTGGTAGGATCTAATCAATAACGTTTTAGAATAAGCTTTTATATTGGGGAAAAGATTCTCCTCCCTCTTTTCTACTCTTAAAGTTTTACTCTGGCTGCTGAACTTCTTCTCTGTGTCTGGTAAACAGTGTCAGGTATATCAGATTTAAGCCAGCTCTCCATAAAGCCTTTTAAAAGAGCAGATTGTTTATCTATATATGTAATTCAGTAAGTCCATGGCAAGCAGGACGCACGCAAGACATGGCAAGTAAGACGCACGCAAGACAGAGCAACGCCCGCCAACTCACAGAGCCCCGCCCACCAACAATTCACTAAGCAGCCGACCATGGCACTTACGACAGAGCCCCGCCCGCCAACTCTAACACTCCTCCCACGTCCATTACCTTCACATTGTTTTCCTTTTATCTCTGATCCCGTTCAACAACTACAGTATATGGCGACATCGACTTCTCAACTGTGACTCCGGAACAACTCAGTACGCGAGCTATATTAAGCATCACCAACGAAGACTCGCTACACCGTAATGAACAAGTACTAAAAATTATCCCTACCGACGAAGTAACTTTCACCAGCATTGCCTCCATCGTCACAGACGATCCCACAGATCATGTTTCATTCACCAAAGAATTTCTTAACAGTCTTACTCCCACTGGCATGCCTCCGCATAAACTCAAAATTAAAATAGGTTCAGTCATCATGCTTCTCAGAAACCGTCCATGGCAAGCAAGACGCATGCAAGACAGCGCCACGCCCGCCAACTCACAGAGCCCCACCCACCAACAATAATTCACTAAGTAGCCGTGCGTGCCGATGATTTCCGCACGTGTTCAGTCCGTCCCTGTGCAGCAAGCGAGTGAGCCAGAGAGAGAGACACACACACACACACAGAGGCGCACGAGAGACAGGGGGCTGGATGCATAAGGCAGAGAAGGCAGTTAAAGAATGCACCGGGCTTGATTTTGTTTTCACTTCTGTTTACAGCGATCAGTTCGTAGCGTGCATTGTTGCAATGTTACTTTTCTTGGTGGTTTATTACATTACGGATGTTTCAAATGTTCATTTTTTTTTCCCTGTGCTTAAAACTCATTAAAAAAAGTGTTTCTCAACTGTGACTCCGGAACAACTCAGTACGCGAGCTATATTAAGCGTCACCAATGAAGACTCTCTACACCTTAATGAAAAGTACTGAAACTTATCCATACCGACAAAGTAACTTTCACCAGCATTGCCTCCATTGTCACAGACGATCCTGCAGATCAAGTTTCATTCCTCAAAGAATTTCTTAACAGTCTTACTCCCACTGGCATGCCTCCGCATAAACCCAAAATTAAAATAAGTACAGTCGTCATGCTTCTCAGAAACGTCATGCCAGCAAGAAGTCTCTGTGATGGCACTAGACGGATTGTTACCAGCATTCACCGCAATGTACTGGAGTGTAAAACTATCGCAGCCCCTACCTCACAAACTGTCCTTATTCCCCGGATATCCCTGACCCCATCAGATTCAAATTTGCCTTTTACTTTTACACGCAGACAATTTCCTGTTAGATTGGCCTTTGCAATGACAATTAATAAAGCACAGGGCCAGACTTTCAAAATGATATGCCTGTATCTGCCAAACCCAGTTTTCAGTCACGGACAATTGTATGTTGCTCTCTCCAGAGTCCCATCTTTTTATTCACTCACAGTCGTATCCTCAAACCCACCCCATTTGGACAACTGTGTTGTTCAGGAAGTGTTCACCTATCAATAAATAATTATGCGGTGTATGGTCCTCAGCCGGAAAAGGGTGGAGTGCCTTCTCAGAGTTGGGAGCGAGATCCTGCCTCAAGTGGAGGAGTTCAAGTATCTCGGGGTCTTGTTCACGAGTGAGGGAAGAATGGAGCGTGAGATCGACAGGCGGATCGGTGAGGCATCCACAGTGATGCGGGCTCTGCAGTGATGCGGGCTCTGCATCGGTCTGTCGTGGTGAAAAAGGAGCTGAGCCGTAAGGCAAAGCTCTCAATTTACCAGTTGATCTATGTTCCTACCCTCACCTATGGTCATGAGCTATGGGTAGTGACCGAAAGAACGAGATCGCGAATACAAGCAGCTGAAATGAGTTTCCTCCGCAGGGTGTCTGGGATCTCCCTTAAAGATAGGGTGAGAAGCTCAGTCATCCGGGAGGGGCTTAGAGTAGAGCCGCTGCTCCTCCGCAACGAGAGGAGTCAGATGAGGTGGCTTGGGCATCTGATCAGGATGCCTCCTGGACGCCTCCCTGGTGAGGTGTTCCAGGCACTTCCAGCCGGGAGGAAGCCCCGGGGAAGACTCAGGACACGCTGGAGGGACTATGTCTCCCGGCTGGCCTGGGAACACCTCGGGATTCTCCCGGAAGAGCTAGAAGAAGTGGCTGGGGAGAGGAAAGTCTGGGTATCTCTGCTCAAGCTGCTGCTCCCACAACCCCACCTCGGATAAGCGGAAGAGGATGGATGGATGCTACGCCGCAGGTTGGCTAGTACATCTTATTTATCCAGTGTCGGACATTTCCTGTTACAATAGATGGTAGTCCAGTTCTAATACCTTTTCACCTTGTTGTTACTCTCGCTGGCAGAGCGCCCTGTCCGTCTGTGGACAGACAGCTTCTGTGGTAAAGTGTAACTGAACTACTTAGGCTTGTGCCCTATGCAATCTGGGATAGGCTCTAGCAACCCCCATTACTCTGGTCTGGATTGATGGGTAAAACAACGACATGACATACATGGTTACATACATTTTTTAACTTTTCTCACATTCCTGTAAATTCATCAAAATCGCATACTCAGTGTAATGTATTGATGTCAATAGTAGAGGAAGAAGAGGAACAGAACTAGTTTTGAGTGAATTATAATGGTTCAGTGATATTTTTAACTATCCCTAAGGACAAAGTAAGCATATGCCAACTATGCTGCATTGATTATTGTGGCCAAAAATGTGGCCTGAACTGTAAGGCAGCAATGCTAAACACTAAGGCACCATGCCTTGTTGAATGTTGAACTGAATAAAATACAATAAATGGACACAAACTAGCCATAAGTAAAAAAAAAAATGGTATGGTTGCATGCCATATAATTGGTAGCAAAAGCTGATCTTTGAGTCCCGGCAGATGGAGCCCGCTTGCCTCCAGTTTGTGTGCCAGATCCATATATGGGAAGGGGACACTGGCCAAATGCATGTGTAACAAAGCTTAAACCATGTGAAATAATAATAATGTAAGGCTTAATAGTAATACTAATACTAAGGTGTTTCTATTTTTTGCATAGATGGATCAGATGGAGCTGTAATATCTGTTTTGTTCTGGAACTATAAAGTATGTGCAGATGGGTTATTGCTGCTCTGTATTAGCACATCCCTGTTTGACGATCAGAGGACCAGCATATGATGCATGCATATGCGGTGTATTAGCACACCCAAAGAGCCTGTGATGAGAGTGCCCGTCAGTACCTGATCTGTGCTACAACACCAAAGAGCATACCTTGCTTAATCCAGCAGTGAAGATACAATGTACAATGAATCTATGTAGAAAAACAAAGTATTTTCATTGTATTCTCATTTTGTTCAGTTAAACTACTCCTCAAATGAAAATACTGTATTTTTATAACACATAAAGGGTGCAGATCTGGCTAGAGCAGTAACATCATGCATGTACAAAGCAGAACGGGCAGTGACTTAAATGTGATGTGGTGTATTCTTACAGGGTGCATTTGTGAAAGTTCTACACATGGCCGCTGCAGCTCTGTAATGTCATACTGGCCACACAAAGCATTATGGGGCATTGGAAAAAACATGTTAGTCAGTTGCGGAAAAAATGAAATAAAAAAGAATCTTAAGCCATCATTATATGTGAAATTAAAACGTGGCCATCCTTTATTTGCACCTATAGGTGGAGCCCTCATGTATCCTCTTCAAAGCATCATGGCAGACTAAAGAAATCTAAGAGAAAGCTTCCTTTTATCAGTTAGGTTCATTTACATGACACATTTCAATATATTTAAATTTTTACCAATCAGCTTTTGATAAATGGTATATTCCAGAAATACACATCTGAAATATTATGTAAAGTCATTAAATGTTATATTATGAAAAGTCATACATAATTAAAATTATTTAAATGTTATGTATCTCATTTTCTAATCTAAAAATGCTGGTACAAATAAAGCCAGGATCTCCTAGTTTAACGGACAGGCAGTTTCAAGCACTTTTTTCGTTTCCCTTACATTGTCTAAGCTGGCTGCATGGTGGATTTCCAGGAAAATATTTGGCAAACAGAAAAAGAATTAAAAAAAAACGTCCACACTCTGGCAGTCCTTGTATCTTTAAGTTTAATTGAAAAAATTGAAACTGGAGTCCATCAGTTCATTCAGAAATGTAGCATTAGTCTTTTTCTAATTATTTCCATTGCACAATATTGAAACAGTTCCAGTAAAACTCTTACAATAAACACAATTCATGTGATGATCTATATCAAGTCACATCTTTCTTATTTCCAACATAATGCAAATGGTATGGTAATGACTACAATGGAATGTGTAAAAGTGCACCGTAAGCACAGACGTGAGCATGGTGCTCTGATTGTATTGTGATTGAGAGTCAACCAGTGATAGGTCTGAACATTTCAAAAATGGATTATGGTTATAGTCACAATTTACATTTAGTGTTGCCGTCAGATGATGATTAGTCTTTACCAGACCTATTATTCAGGGGTTATATTGCCTCATTCAGAGCTAATTGTTTTCAGTTTTGCAACAGTTCAAGCAATTAACCTTATTCAGCTGACTTTGTTCTTTTTTAAACAAACACATGCTATAGCTCATACTCCCATGTCCTCATTAGAACACAGCAAAGAGGGGTAAAGTGTATACATTTTATTACTACTGATTCAAACAGTATTCAGCATTAAAATCTGAAATAATGTTTTTACACAAAAAATAATTTTAATCACTTTGTGCATTCATTTAGAAATGTGACTTTAAGTAATATTAAATTTGCATTCTTTCAGTGTATCTTATGGCAGTGCTTCACTTAAGTGGTTCAGCCATCCTGGTTATGGATATAATGATTAGGATAAGAACTAAATAACATTTTGTCTACTATTCCTGTATCACTCTTTGAAGTTCAGTTTTTCATTTCATATTTTCTTTATATAAAGTTAATCTTTATTAGTGTGCAAGTAGCACCAGTGGAGAGATCAACAGTGAATTTTCCCCCAACTGAGATTCTAGCTATCCATTTACAAAAAATGGTAGATTCTTAAGATGTGTTGTTTAAAACATGTATTTCTTTAACTGTGAATCCTAAAAAGTAAAAAAAATATTTGTACTCAATATGCTTTTGTTTTAATACACAGACTGTAGTTATACTCCAGATACAATGTCAGGTACAAAAAGCAAGTTATAAATTGTAATCAAATTGGATTATTAGTAGCACTTAACACAATTGCGGCTTAACTAGCATTAAATAATACATGATTTCAGCAAAATAGCTTAACAATAATTATCTTTTTAATTTTGATAATGAAGTAAATTGCTTTCATTTACAACAGCATAGAATACATAGTATTTTGTGATGAGTAAAATGCAATCATGCAAATATCTTTTAAAAGAATGTGATTATGTTTTATGTAATGACTCATAGAAGCAGGGTTAAAGATCACTGTTTGTAATTAGCAATATAAAACACGCTGCTAATCAAGCATCTAATACGATCTTGTGGGAGATAATTAGTCATGGTCAGTAACGGGCTGGAGAGCATTTTCATGGCCCTAATATTAGAATAAGTATTGAAGATGAAGTATAAGGAATACACTGCTGAATATGGTAATATTAACAATTTTAGTAAGGAAAAGAATTAAATTCTATCATACACAAAACTTTAATGTAAATAAATATGAAAAAGTAATTAAATAAAAAGCACAAGAACAGGAAAAACTTTGTCTCTGAAGATACATACACTGCACAGTTTCATTCCTAAAAAGCATTAAGCCCAGTATGGCTTTTATTGTACTCTGTATTTACTGAAAAATATTTCTTGTGCTATTCAGTTTCTTGTGTAAAGCATGCATTTCCTCCTATAAAGGCACAGAAAGTTAATATTCATATTTCGTCATAATCACAGAGTCAGTTGAGAATTTTAAACAAGGTGTCTCAAACATATAGTTTGAAGGTAGCATATCCAATAATATATGTACTAAGCATAATTATTAAAACACATCTGATTATCTAAATGGAGACCTAAGGCATATTTCTGTATTGCTATATTACAGTAAATAAAGCATAAATTTATTTATATTTTTAACCAGCAAAAGCAAAACTAGCAGTTCAGTAATAATAGTCGTGTACAGGCTAGTGTGAGAACGCAGGGGTCAGTAGAGCGTGCTATGCCCTGTATGTGTAGTTCGGGCCTAAAAAGGGCAGTAAGCAGAGACATTGACATGAGCGATAAAGAAGAGATGCTTGGGTGAGATATGCAGTTTCCCACTGCACACTGCAGGATCAATGTCTTAGCAGTTTGCAAGGAGGCCTGCCCCTTGACTCACAGAGAAAGTGGGGCAAGGGAAGAAATTCTGGCAGTAGCTGTAGTAAGCAGTTAATATAAATCAGTAATTAGCTTGTCATTTTGATTCATGCTATAAATGGTTATGCAGACATAATTGCTGTATGTTAGCATACCCTTATTAGAGTTTCTAATTAGGATCTTCCTATTGCAAATACATTTGTTAATTGTGTAAAAGTAAAACTTTCCAATCATTCCTAACAAATACTGGTATTTCTCAGTTTTTGTTCTTGGTATCTTTATTTGTGACTTATTTCCAAAACAGTTTAGATCAAGCTACTACTGCTGTAATGTTGCACAAGACGTGAAGGAGAACCTTAGACTTTGTAAAACAAAGCAGGCATTGCCCGTTTTGCTAGGCTTTAGTGGCACACCAGGCTGGCTAAGGCAGCAGATTTAGCAGACATCCAGCTGCACAAAATCCCCACTTGCATTCCAAACTAAGTGATTAAACTTCAGCTTGTACCAGGGTCTGCCTGTACTTCACCTAATAACAAAAGTGTAAATCAGAGTTGAACTGACACCTCTCCAAAGGCCCCTCTGCAGACTTGTAACCAGAAGGTACATAATGGTCTCAAATAGAAGCAAAGACCTATAAATCAATGATTAACAACTCTGATGAACAGGAGAACTCAAACAGAAGGAGACACTGATTTGTAACTGGAAATGATTTAAATCCAATTAGGAGATATTATAATCCACATCTCCCTTAAAACACGCATCCCATCTGGGGTATACTATGGATACTCAGTGAACTTACTGATTCTCTTTGGGCCCACTCTGGGATTCTCTTAGGGTGAAGGAAATCTGCAAAATGATCTTCTGAAACCTGTTGTCTAAAACTAAAAAAGCTGATGACCCATTCTCTCTCTAAAGCTGACATCCAGTTTGCCAAGCCAAAGCTGTGGGCCAATGGGTAATATGCTGAGAAGCAGCCATTACTTCAAGAAGAGATCTTCAGCATCTAAACTGTTGTGCCAGAAAGATTAATGTTTTTCACTATGAAGTCGCAGATGACACAGCAAAGGGCCTAAATGAGGAAAGCACTGCACACCACAGACAAAGGATCACACAGCAAAGAGAAAGAGTGTACTCCAATGCCAAGAAGAATCCTTCACTTGAACCAGGAGCAGAAACTCGTGAAACTATTTATATGTGCCAAGATAAATTAGAACTCTAAATAGCCAGTAAACAGCCAGCATATTCTGTTATATGTATGTCTAGTCTGTGTGCAGTTGTCATATTTCTACAATCCTTGTGTTTACCAAACTCACTGGACGGTGCTTCATCCTACAAGTTAAAAATTTCAAACATACTACTAAGACAAAACAGGAGTTTTTCAAAGCTAAAAAATGGATAGTTCTTTAATGATGAAGCCAGTCACTCGATTTAAATCCAATTGAGCATACCTTCCATATGCTGAAGAGAAAACTTTAGGGGACAAGCCCCAGAAATAAGTTGGCGCTCAAGATGGCTGCTTTAGGGACTTGGTAAAGCATCACCAGAGATGATACTCAGAACCTGATGAGGTCTATGAATCAAGGCTTAAGCAACAAAGTACTTTAATATAGCTACCATTGCTGCATCCCAAATATTATAATGCCCTGAAGTGGAGGGGAGGGCTTTGTAGAAAAAATACCTTAATTTCTACATGGTGTAATCGAAATGTATGTAGATCCCTTTAATCATTTGTATTTGTAATTTTAAACTGTGGGATAAAGGAGTAAATCAAAGAAAAATGTGTCTGGCCCAAACATTACGAAGGGCACTGTCTATATGCTTTTGTTTGTATGTAAATGAAATATATGTACTGTAAGTAGTCTGAGCCTGTATTCAGAGAAAATGCTATATTTCACACATTTGCACTTGGGAGGCAGTCTAAGGGCTTAGCTAATGGTAAGACGCAGAGTCTGGGGTTGACAAAGTGCACTAATGCCTCTTCTCCCTCTCCTACAGATTGCCAAAAGGGAAGCCCACCTAAAACACTTCCAGCTCCCATATTCTCTTCCTGACCACGCCTCCCTGCTGACCTCATTTCTGCCCCATCCCTCATGGACCCACCTCTTCCTGTCTGGCACCTATAAAACCCTTCCACCTCATCTTACATGTCAGTCCTGTTTTGGACTCCACACCAGCCATTACTCATTGTGATGGATCCCCAAACATTTATCCTTGTATGTCTATTTTCTTACAATAAGAATAAACTGAATTGATTTAAAAATATTATTGGAGCAGATTTCAATAGAATAAGTGCCAGCAGTGTTTGGTTATGATATGTATCAGTTGAGAGCTATCATCAAATGCACAGTGCCATATTAAAACCCCTCATTTACACCATACTGTGAAACCATGGTTAAATAAATCAGAATGTGTATGTTGAATTTGAAGAGTTAAAAGGGTGAGACTTCACAAAGCAGTACATTATCAAAAAATTCTCTAACTTAGAACAGGATGTGAGGCAAACAAATACATTCTTTGAAAATTGTAGACTGAATTATTATTCATAATATTCTACCAGAAAGTTCCTGCTGTGCAGTTCATGTAGGCATTAGAATACAATGATGGATTACAAAGCTTAAAATTAAGTACTACATTTATCCTGTCATTCTTCAGCATTTTGTGTACATCTGCTTAGATCAGAATTGATGAATTATTCCCATAAATGATTGACTGGCAGATTATTTGAAGAGAAAAAGTATTAAGGAAGTTAGAAAAGGTCAAGAAAAGAGAAAAATGAACATAAATACATTCTGATTTTCTAAATGTCTTCCAAGCAGAATTCTACAAAGCAATCAGACAATGTATTGTACTTGTAGGTGACTGACAAAACAGAGAGATGGGGAAGAACTGTGAACACCACCAGACTACAGTCATTTTATGTTTAGTGTACAAATCCTTTTAATAATGGAAAGAGCCATTTCTGAAACACGTTTCCATGGTGAACAGAACAGAATGAAGATATTCATCATAGTTCCATTTTTCCACAAGGCTGACCAAGTCAAGGTTAAAAGAAATGTTGAGGTCAAAAGATTGTGGTGTGAGAAAAGAAAGGAAAATCCAAGTTATATGAACAGTAAGTAAATATTTAAGAAAGTGCTGCCAGCAAGAAAGTAAACAGAATTTAGCCCTAGCAAAATAAGCAACTTGGTTAGGAATATGGACATCATATATTTTTCAGTTGGGCCCCTGTAGCAAAGGCTTAAACACCAACAATTGATATAATTATTGTTGGAACTTTTGGAAAATGAGCACCTTAAGATCATAATCAGTGCCCTCCCATGTATATATTGATACATTCTGTGAGGTAAAAAGAATCCAGCCCATTTAAAGATTTACTATGTTTCATATGTAAGATGAAGTATTTTTAAATCACTCATAAATTTAACTGGAAGGCACTGTAAACACTTAAAAACAGGAGCTATATAGACCTTTTTGCTTGATGTGGTAATGATCTTTTCAGCAGTAGGTTGAATTAGTCGAAAGCTGCAAGTTGAACAGTTTGAATAACCTGTGACTGACACGTCGCAGTAATCAGTTCTACTGAAGATGAATGCATAATAATAATTCATTACATTTATAAAGCGCTTTTTCTCACTACTCAGAGCACTCTGTGCAGGGAGGATCCAGGATGCAAACCCATGATCTCCTTACTGCGAGGCAGTAGCGCTACCACTGCATAGGCTATTTACTTTTAGTTGGAAAGAGTAGATTTTGGATTGTTTTGTAATATTTGTGATAAAAATCAGATTGGTGATAAGAGACAATACCTATATTATGTGCTGATTGAGTAGAGATAATGCTTATGCCTGATCAGTTACAAAATAGTGAGAGTAACTTGTGGTTTCATTAACCCAATTAAAAATCTTTTCCATTTTCTCTGCATTTAAAAACAAATTGTTTTTGCTCAGCTAGTCTTTTAACTTTGACATAATTAAGTAATGGCATAATCAGAGAAATATGATTTCATCCAAAGGAAAGATATACTGTGGCTGATTATCATCTACATATGAATGAAAGCAGATATGAACTTTCATATCACCTAGCAGTACACCATATCTAACATTAGAATTAAATGATGAAGTACTAGATTCACACTGTATACAAAAATTGATTTGACAAGTATGAACTAAACCACAAAAGAACAGGGGCTGAAACCTAACACATTTGTCATGTATGTATAACAGAACAGAGTCATCGATTTTGTCAACATTTGTCATCATACACTAATTTCATAATGTCTTCTTTCATATGAATACATTAGAATGTCTTTGAAAAAAGCAGGAAATTGTTTCTGAAGCCAAACCTTTTTGGTTTCAATTAAAAAAGTTGTCACTGAAGCTCTGATGCTACTACTTTTTCCAAAACCTTTGAAAAAAAGGCACTTTTGAAAATTAACTACTTTTTAAGCTATTTCTGTCAAGTACTGTTTTTTTCAATAACAGCCAGACAATCAATACTTTTAGTTTTACTTTTAAAGGCGGTGATCAGCATAAGCTCAAGCGCGTGCAGAAGGAACTCCGAGTCCAGCTCAGAGCGACGAAGTACAGGAGAAAGCTGGAGCAGAAGTTGCAGAATAACAGCATGAAGGAAGTGTGGGATGGGATGAAGATTATCATTGGCTGCAGCTCAAAGTGGGGTGCCACCATCGAGAGAGACGTGGAGAGAGCAAACAAGATGAACAACTTCTTTAACAGATTTGACCACCCTAACCCACTCTCACCTAGGAGTACTGCAACCTTCACCCATCCTGATGCCAGCATAGGAGAGAGTTTCCCCCCACCCACAATTACAGCAGCCCAGGTAAGCAGAGAGCTGAGGAGACTTCGTGCCAGCAAAGCAGTGGGAGAGGGGAGAGTCCCGAGGCTTTGGAAAACATCTTGCATCACCCCAGTCCCAAAGGTACAGTATCATGTCCTAGTGAACTGAATGACTTCCGGCCTGTCGCTCTGATGTCACATGTGATGAAGACCATGGAGCGGCTGCTGCTTCACCACCTGAGGCCACAGGTCCACCACGCCCTCGACCCTCTGTAGTTCATATACCAGGAGAAGGTGGGAGTGGAGGATGCCATCATCTATATGCTACACCGTTCCATCTCCCACTTGGACAGAGGCAGTGGTGCTGTAAGAATTATGTTTCTAGACTTCTCTAGCTCCTTCAACACCATCTAACCTCTGCTCCTTAGGGACAAGCTGACAGAGATGGGAGTAGATTCACACCTGGTGGCATGGATCGTGGACTATCCTACAGACAGACCTCAGTATGTGCGTCTCGGGAACTGCAGGTCTGACATTGTGGTCAGCAACACAGGAGCGCCGCAGGGTACTGTACTTTTTACCGGCCCTGTTCAGCCTATATACATCGGACTTCCAATACAACTCGGAGTCCTGCCACGTGCAAAAGTTCACTGACAACACTGCTATCGTGGGATGCATCAGGAGTGGGCAGGAGGAGGAGTATAGGAACCTAATCAAGGACTTTGTTAAATGGTGTGACTCAAACCACCTACACCTGAACACCAGCAAAACCAAGGAGCTGATGGTGGATTTTAGGAGGCCCAGACCCCTCATGGACCCCATGATCATCAGAGGTGACTGTGTGCAGAGGGTGCAGACCTATAAATACCTGGGAGTGCAGCTGGATGATAAATTAGACTGGACTGCCAATACTGATTCTCTGTGTAAGAGAGGACAAAGCCGACTATACTTCCTTAGAAGGCTGCCGTCTTCCAACATCTGCAATAAGATGCTGTAGATGTTCTATCAGACGGTTGTGGCGAGCACCCTCTTCTATGCGGTGGTGTGCTGGACAAACTGGTGAGGAAGGCAGGCTCTATTGTAGGCACGAAGCTGGACAGTTTGACATCTGTGGAGGAGCGACGGGCGCTGAACAGGCTCCTATCAATCATGGAGAATCCACAGCATCCACTAAACAGTATCATTTCCAGACAGAGGAGCAGCTTCAGCGACAGACTGCTGCACTGTCCTGCTCCACTGAGAGACTGAGGAAATCGTTCCTCCCCCAAACTATGCGACTCTTCAATTCCACTTGGGGGGGTAAACGTTAACATTATACAAAGTAATTGTCTGTTATACCTGCATATTTATCACTCTTTAATTTAATATTGTTTTTTTATCAATATGCTGCTGCTGGAGTATGTGAAAATCCCCTTGGGATTAATAAAGTATCTATCTATCAATCTATCTATCTATCTATCTATCTATCTATCTATCTATCTATCTATCTATCTAGTTCATTAAGAACTGTGCTAGTCAATAATGTCAAGTCAAGTCTTTTCAATAGTTTTGTTAGGACAAGCAGTAACATTAATTTTATAAATTAAAGTAAAAAGAAACACAAATTTTCCTAAATTAAAATTACTGTGGTGGTATAAACAATCAGAAATATTTTTTAACACCACAATGCCGATTTTCTGGAATGACTTTGATATCTGAAATCTTACATTATTCATTTTCACCTTAATAAAATAATAAGTGTCTGTGTGACACTGCTCATTTGGTTGCTGTGTCTCTGGAATTCCAACAGATGCCGCATCATAAACATCGCTTTTACAAACGCCATACCGAATGGCATATAATAGAGACATAGGCATTGCATGGTGTGCTGTAAACATTGATTACTTAGATTTCAAAGCATCTTAGATGGGTAGCACAGCTAGTTATTATTAAAGAATTTCTCAAATATGTTCTGATGTTTGTAGAGCTTTTGTCCTGGAGTTCAGATTCCCCCTTTGTCATATTAGTGACAGTTCGAAAAGGTATATGTGGGTTAGTTCTGGTTTCATTTTTAAAGAGAAAGTAGGAAGCACAGCTTTTTTTATAACTTTAATACTATAGACAGTCCATTCCTTCCACAGTGGACAGCATGGATCAGATGATAATAGCAATTGACAGGATCAAACCAGACAAGGTTATGTCTTTGTGTGTTTATAAAAATACTGAAGATTTTTAGAGTCCATTGTGTAACTTAGCTGAGATCTTTGCTGGAACTCAAGGGGAAACATGTGAGAATACAAGAGAAAAATATGAAAAGCAGGAAACAAAAGTAAATTTCTCCATTTTGTTTCTTTCTGATATTCAATTTTGTCTAGGAGAAACCAAAAAGATGTCAAAGAGATCTCTTTTGAGATTTTTCATTCCAATGAAAAAGGCTCCATGAGTCAGGCCAGGCCTTCTTAGCCTGCCTAGAATTGTTCTCAACCCAGGTAGTCTGAACATCTTTATAAATGAAAGATTGTATTCATATAATCTCAAAAAGCAAATCAAAAATGGCAAATATTGCAACCCAATCCAAAGTCCCAATATGCAATCCAGTAACCAAAAATCATGGTCAGAAAATCAAATCCAATACTTACAATGATTTACACTCTGCAGAACTTCAGTCGAGTACTGAAGGACCCACTCACAGCTGCAGAAGATAAAGTCTTTGTACTCACAAAGTACAAGGATTATATGGAAGCACAACACATATGAACTGTGTTATTAAAGAAAACATAATCAGAGGAAAAGATGATCTTACATGAGGGGAAACCAAAAGGAGAGAAAAAAAACAAAGGATGGGATCTTAACAATGAAAAGAAAACATGTTAAACATTCAAGAAATAAACTTCAGTGAGTGAATCAGAACAAAAGGTGTGCTGCAGTAACTGCTCTGTATACGTTATCACAACTGATTTTTATCAGGTGCCAAAACAATGCCTTACTGTGTGTCTTTCAAAATAAAGGAATTACCACGTTATTATTTATTGTGCGTTTAAGGCTACTTAATAAATTCAGCATCATTTTGTTCTATTTCATACACAAGAATTTCTATATGGAGAGGACAGCATATACAGTATACTCTGCATTGTCCCTGGTAGTCTAACTGAACTTAACACCTCAGGTGCTTGAGAATACTTTAGAAATATTAGGGGAAAAAGAATGAGCTACTTTATGTTGGGCTGAACGACTTTTTTTTATCAAAACTATTGTTATATCCTTATTTTCATAATTCTGTATCACCTTCCATAACTTTTCAAACTGTGTTCAAAATGTATGCACCTCTGCCAACATTTTACCTGGTTTGTGCTTCTGACAGTCCGGTTAGCTCCACAGTCCTTGGCAGCTTGAACCAGGACCATCACATTTGGTGGCAGCAGTGGGATAAGCCTGTGGCAGTGAGGAAGGAAGAAGGAATTATAACAGCAACAGGAATTGGTGACTGTTTTGAAAAAAACAAAAACACATACCCAAGCTGGATGAAGTTTATGTGAATGAATTTTTAAATGAATGATTATTGATTTTATTGTCTTTTAAACTGCTCATTCTTTTAATATCTTGTTTTATCAGGGGGCTTGGGTTTTGTTTATTGTGGGTTTTATTAGTGCATTTAGTTGCTTTAATTGTAGTGCAGTGAAGCTGCGCCACAAACCTTGGCACCAGTTGCACCGAGTTGGGTAGAATGTGGAGCATTCCTGTGCAACTGGTGCCATTTACAGGAGGTGTGTGATGAGAGAGGTTTGTGGCATTTTGAATTTTTAAGTAAATAAATTAATCTAGCAAGTAGTCTCCAGGTGGGCACATATGCTTGTGAAAAGTGTATGTAATGCTCCGAGGTTGATTGAGGTGCTTGGCTGGTCACACATTCATGTGCAGACACGAGCAGGTCAGTCAAGTGTTTTGTTCGCATCTTGGAGGTGATGATTGCAGCACCTGTGCCCGGCCACAGTTTAAAAAGGAGTCTGAGGAAAAAAAGAGAGAAAAGATTAAGAGAATGGAGGGACGGAAGTTAAAACGGCAGTGAAGTGAAAGTACAGGAAGGACTGTAGAGCCAACCCAGACCATCAAGGTGCTCCATATGGACTCAAACTTATAACTTCTCTTTAATTTCTCCCAACTGTATGTAGGAAAAACAAACAACTATTAAATTAGATTAATATTTGTTAGTTTATTATGTTTTCCAGCCAATCTACCTAATAAGCTTGCTAATTTACTCAGTTACAATACTCATTAAATTATATAGTTGAATTATTGGTTGAGTTTTGAAACACAAATTAAGTATTGATGAACATTTTGAATGAAAAAGATCAAGGATTGGGCCTTAATTTAGCAAATTTGTAATTTTTGGACCCAGAAAGTGGATTCATTGGATGATATTAGTTCTTCTTATTGTACCATTTCACTCTTCACAGTTCAATTATTTAGTAAATTTGATTTTATAATATGAAGGACATTTAAAACAAAATACAGCAAGACATAAAATGAGTTAGATATCTAAAGAAGATTCCCATTATATTGCCAGACTAGCACAGCAAAATGTGAATTTATTATAACAGGCTTAATGGTACAAAGGGAAGTCCATCTGTTTAGATCGTGTTGCACATTTACAAACCTCTTTTCACCAGATATGCCTTACATCTCTTTTTCTTTGTATGTCTTTTTACCTTTCTTTGTCATACACGTGGACATCCAGTGCAGGGTTTTCTATCTTATGCCAGGCACTTGCTTTTGTTCATTGGACATTCCCACCCTCTTGTGGACGCCAGACGTGGGCATGGGCACAGATGCCAGATGTAGATATATTTTATCATTTCTTATTTGGCAAATTTTCTTGGTAACACTTGTGTGCAGTCTTCAGCAGATGGTCAATACTGATGTAAACAGGAAGAGAGTGGAGTTTGCAGTAGTTTGGAAGCAGACATAAAAGATCTGCTGGCTGTGGAGGAAGAGAATAAACAGTCACGGTGTGGTGTAGCCTCAATACCCTTCCCAAGTGTTTCCTCTCTGTTGACCTTATAGTATGCCCACACACATAACAAACTGTAAATTAAGTACGCAATTATACACATCAACTGCTAATTATTCAATTAGGTGATAAGAAAGAAAAGCATACATGAAAAATTAATAAAAGTAGCATAATCAACTATTGCTTTTAACCCGTATTGATAGACCAGTTGATATAAAAATAAACTTAATCACAACAATATTTACTAATGACGTAGCTCTAAGTGCTTTACAAGATGTCAAAGAAGTAGTTACATGCAAAGAAAAGCAAAATAAATTAGATAAGAATAATCCATCCATCCATTTTCCAACCCGCTGAATCTGAACACAGGGTCACTGGGGTCTGCTGGAGCCAATCCCAGCCAACTCAGGGCACAAGGCAGGAACCAATCCTGGGTAGGGTGCCAACCCACTGCAGGATAAGAATAATAATACAAAAAATAAATAATGCACACATATGTAAAATATATAATTAAGAGAATTGGAGTCCATAAACTTTACGTCTCTAAATAACAGCCCAATTATAAGGTCTGTTGACAGAAAATATGAAATAACATAAATGTCACAGGAAAAAAAAAGAAACAGTATCTGTAAATTATTTTCTTCTGGCTGGAGAAACTTTAGAAAAATCTAGTAATTGTTATTTTTGAGCAGATTTGTTAATAGGCCCCAGTTTGAAGCCATTCTTCAGGTCATTATTGAGCTTGTGTAACTAACTTGAAGTAAAGTGCACCTTCTGCCTGCCTCAGTAAATGGGTGTTATCCTTGTACAGTGATACATTATACTGTAGATCAGAGCATTTGTAGACCCCCTATTAGAGCTAAGCAGTATAGAATATGCTGAATACTGATGCTGGCTGAGCATGCTAATTTAGTGCAAATCCCCAGAGGCCATACTGTAGAATGGGTATAAACCATTAAATGTAACAAGATTTGAATTTTATTTATTGGTCAAAATAATAGTATTCAACCTGATTTTATTCTTATCTCAGAAGTATTTTTCAATAATGATCCATAGATTACAGAGAACACTAACATTTTTTTATTATCAGGAAAGGCATTTTTAATGCCTGTTTATGCATAATTGGGAGTTTGAGATGATGCATAGAAAATATTCTTAAAATGCAGCATAGATCATGCAGTTCAACTTTCTAGTTCACTTAATTATGCCTCACACAAAAGTGACAGATTTCAATGGTGTCTGAGAAGTCTTTATTTATTTGCTGTTAGGTAATGGTTTTTATGTATGACATGATTTAATAAGTCTCTTGTATGGCTGTGGAGTGATTTATTACCATTTGCTTTCGATCCTAGACCATTTAATTTAAAAAAGTGATAGAAAATACTATGATGGTGTGGCTTAAGTCTTTACTTTCTTTTCCTTTTGTTTCTGATTTTATGGTAGTAATCTACAAGAATATGATCCACATAAATTGTTACCAAAAAGGGCAATGCAGTTTAAATCTAGGAAAAATTCAGCATTCTGTGCCTGCACTCGGTAAAAAGTACTATACAAAAATAAATGAAATTGAACTGATAAATGAGACTAATGAAAAGGAAAGGCTCCTGAAGTCAAATTTGTACAACATAGAAAGAATGAGAACAACATGAAGCTTTGTGGAGGTGAATCATTTCTTAAAGGGAATTTAATAAGAAAGTTAAACTGCTTAGGAATCCATGACCAATAAAATTAAGTAGTCAATAGGTAGCTTCAGGATGGTAAAAAAGCTTTAGATTGACTGGCATGAACTTCAGTAATTTATCATTGCAAACATTGTAGGAGAGGAAACTGCACATTTTTATGAGAAGATATTGGGATTGTAATTTATGTACAACTAAGAGGTTTAATCACTTATTCAAGGACTCCCTAAACTATGCTTCCTATTCGCCTTTCTTTCATTACTATAGCACTGCCATATCATTTAAGAGAACAGAAAATAATCATTGACAATACCATAAAGTTATCATTTTACTAAAGCACTTATCAATATGCTAATAAGTTTGGTATCATTCGTATACCCAGGGGATGGCCATTCTAATGATTACAGAATACACTCATCCACTCTGAAATACTATTGATCTTTAGCATACGCGTATTGTCTGTCCAGTTCGTACTGTAGAATTAATATGTTACTGTTTTTTTGGACTTCAGCTTTTTCATATTGACTTGTGCTGATCATTAGTAAGAAGAGCACAATCAACCTTAATTTGCATTGTTAATGATATTATAATATTCAGGAACTGCTACAGTCATTATGCTTGTAGACGAAAGCTCAGCTTTTGGCAGAACTGACAACAGCCTTCAAATACACAGACATGGCAATGAAGTTGTATTGTCAGGCCATCTCTTTATGTCTTTCACTTCCTATTTATCAAATATTTACAATATGTGCAGATGGGTGACAAACGTACTCCTTCATCCCTGTCTCCTGTTAGATATACTGTCCCTCAGGGTCTGGTGCTAAGACTAGTGGGTTTACCTCAATATATTGCCATTTGGAAATAAAAGTCTTATTTTGTTTTACTTAACAATGTTGATCAATAAAATGGAATGATACTCCTTTTATCCTACTCTAATTAATGTTCCTGTAGTGAGGTAAAGCAATGGATGAATGAAAATAACTTGGGTGAAACAAAACTTTATTTTAGTAATAGGACATTTTGGAAACTGCAAAACTGCATCTTGCCTGAAGAAGGGGCCTGAGTTGCCTCGAAAGCTTGCATATTGTAATCTTTTTAGTTAGCCAATAAAAGGTGTCATTTTGCTTGGCTTTTCTCTACATTCATAATGGCTAACACGGTACAACACCCTAGTACTGGAAACTGCAAATAAATTTGGGCTTTAAAGTTTCATTTTAACGAGTTGACAATAAATGTTTGTGACTATTGATGGAACCTTAATCCCCCCTTCCCTATCATAGCAATAAAGCAACATTAAGGTAGTTAAAAAATATATAATTAATTTATTTGTACATACATCTCTTATACATCCATCATTCTATACTTCATATATATATCTCTCAGGCAACAGCAAAGAACTTTTCTTCTCACCTTTCCTCTTAATCTTCTTTATTATCTCTTTCTCTTCTCCTGCCTTCCTAATAAATACAACAATGAGTTTTTGTATAACCCAAAATCACACAAGGAAAGTCACAATGGGCTTTAACACACCCTGTTTTTTGACAGCAACCTCCAGCCTTGATTCCCTAAGAAGACAAGAAATAAAAAAAGAAGTCTTGTATGTTGCTAAAATATAAAGTGCAATATAAATAAAATTTATTATTATTATTATTATTATTATTATTATTATGAAAAAGTGGAAGAAATCTTGAAAATGACACCCCTTTCCAGGTAGGTTGGACAGACAATGGGTGTCAGAAAACAGGATAAATACATTACACATTCCACAAAATAAAGAACAACTAATCCTCTTCACAGTGGTATATGGCCAGACCTTACAGAGAGTGGCTAAGCAATGAAAACTGTAAAAACTGAAAATCTATCCTAGCTAGACACCACATACTGCAACTTATCGGCCAGGTGGTCTTCTTTAATTGTTCAGCTTCACCCTGTGGTTTTCTAAGAAAAATGAAGTCTCGGGGCTCATTCACAATTGCGTTTTCCCCTGTGTTATTTCCAGCTGACACAGGTCTTTCCCATTCCCTCATAAAAACTCTTTCATGTTTAGTAAAGCTGATGGTGAGCACATGCACAAAATATCATCTCTGTCCCTGACACATCTTTAATGTGTGTCTCTGCATATGAATAAGTATGAATCAGGCCTGAAGCACCCATCATACCTACAGGCACTGTAGACCTTTGACAGCACCATTTTCCTACATTAAGATTGTAATCCCCACGATTGCCATCATAATTAACAAAGCTGCCATTGTACTACCAGAATAGTACAACGCATCTTACAGACCAACAAAATGTCTTCACATGATGGAAGATTTCATTTTTGGTATCACTAGATAACTTTATTCAAATACAAAATGACGGGCAGGCAGATATGGAATTAATACATAAAACTCACAAATCTATGTGCATTAAAGCATTCTAAAAACATGTCAATGCAAATAATGTATGTCTCTGTGTATGCACAGGGATGCATAAGTGTAAATTAGGCCTGTAGCACCCATCCCACCTATAGGCTCGATAATTCTTCCTGCACTCTTACCCATACAGGTCCCTTCCTTGATCTCGTGCTTCCCATGAATCAGCTTACACTGGAAGAAAACTTTGCAAAGCAGGCAGTCCTTTCATTATATATAAATATAAAATATACCTCTCAAAAAATTAAGCGAACACTTAAGTCACACATCAGATATCAATTAATGAAATACTCAAGTGGAAAATCTTTACTGAATAATACTGTGTAACTCATTAGGAAAAAAATGATATAAAAACGGTCAATTGGAACCAAATTCACCAACCACCAATAGGGCTAGGTTCAACATCACACCTAAAATCAAAGTCAAAAATTGAAAACACAGACTGATCCAACCTGAATTTCATCATAGCCACTCATAATGTGACCCAGTAATGTCTTTGTGCCCCATGTGCTTGTATACACTTCTGACAACGTCTGGGCATGCTCATGATGACACTGAAGATGGTGTCCTGGGGGATCTCCTCCCAAACCTAGATCAGAGCATCAATGAGCTCCTGTACAGTCTGTGGCACTACTTGGTGGCGTTGGATGCACCAATACATAATATCCGAGAGGTTCACAATTAGATTCTGTTCTCGTGAACGTGCAGGCCAGTCAGTGGCATCAATGCCTTTATCATCCAGGAACTCCCTACATACTCTGGCCACATGATACAGGGCATTGTCCTGTACCAGGCAGAACCCAGGGCCCACGATGCCAAATTAAGGTCAGACAATGACTCTGAGGATTTCATCCTGGTACTTAACAGCAGTCAGAGTACTGTTGCCTAGCCCGTGGACCCTCCAAAGATATGCCTCACAAGACCATCACTGACCCACTGCCAAAAAATATTTGCAGATATTATTGTCTCCAATGGAGAGAAGGATAAAAAACACCAGTAGCCGCAGAATCATTAAGATTTTTTTTAAATATTTTGGATAAGTAATCAGAAATATATTATAAAAGGAAAACAGATAGATGAGGGGTTTGGATCCCAGAAAATACAATGTTTCCTTTTATCACCTGGGGCCTCATGTATAACGCAGTGCGTAGAATTCACACTATAACATGGCATACAGACAAAAGCGGAAATGTGCTTACGCACAAAAAAATCCAGATGCATAAATCTGTGCATACGCCAACTTCCACGTTCTTCCACTACAGAAATCCCAGTCAGCGTGAAAAGTAATGCCCATGCACGTGCCTGCTGTCCCGCCCCAACTCCTCCCAGAATTATACCTCTTTGAATATGCAAATCAATATAAATAGCCCTTAAGCTCAGCCTTCTGTGAAAAGGCAATGGCAAAAGCACGGGGGAAAATAGAAGAATTTCAGTGAATACCAACTGGTGGCAAGGAAAATCATATTATTTGTTAGTTTAAACAGTGATATAATCAACAAAAGGAAGTTGATTGAGTGACATAGCGTGTTGGAGAAACTCGAAAGCTCAAGTTCACAAAGTCGCACAGTGCCCAAAATAAAAAAGAAGTTCTCACGTATCAAAGTCGCCGTGAAAAGTTGAGTCATAGCCAACCGTCTGAGTGTCATATGAAAGCTTATTAGGGTACAGAGAAAAAAAAGGCACACAGTGTGAAAAAAGCACGAAATGTCAACTTAACATCACTAACTTCATCTTAAAATCGTTTAATTTATTAGTTTCTCAAATCCCATTGTAACTAAAGTAGCATGTTAAATTCTTTGTTTTGTGTTTGGTCTTCTTTGTGCTCTATGTGTGTGAATCATTACATGCTTCCGGGCTTTCTCTTCCTCCGACAGGACACAGAATCCGTTACATTCGTGATATTACAGCTCTCTGAATAATTAAAATACTGAGATGTACTGTATATGTGATATCATTTTCATGATGATAGGAGTTAAAGCATGTTATTAAACATGGGAACATGGTGGCGCAGTGATTGTTCATGTCTCACGCAAGATGCTTGCTGCACCATGAGCGACCTCCGATGAAATACTTTATTGTAGCAGTACTGTCTCTTTCAAACGTACTAACCCCCAATTCCTGTCCTTACTTTTCTTTCTCCAAATACCCAATCGTCACACAATCAGCTCTGTAATAGATGTTAAGCCATCTGTAAGCTTAGAACACAGGTTCTTCAAAAATTTTAAGGAACATTGAAATATCTTCATAGTACAAGTTTAATTATTCTATACATTCAGTATCATGTCAAACCCAGCAAGAATACAGCGCGAGGCAGGAAAAATCCGTGAACAGAGCGCCAGATCCTTGCTAGCACAGCGACACCATGTCCTCACAAGTTTAATTATTAACAATATAGATTATATAAATTAAGTTTAAGTTTTATCTGTATAATATAATAAACATATTTTGCTGCATTTCATCTTAAAAATGATATCGTCATCATATGTAAATACGTGCTTTATAAAGTGGCTCAGGTTGTGCAATATTATAACTGTATTGCAAGTTTACAGCGAGATAATTGTACTTATAAGTACAAACAGTTCTACAAGGAGCACTTGATGGACTGATTGAATGCGTTTGTAGTTCTTGGGATGAAACTGTTTCTGAACCGCAAGGTCCATACAGGAAAGGCATTGAAGCATTTGCCATGTGAGAGCAGTTCAAATAGGCAGCATTGCTGAGGCAGCGTGTGCTTGATGCTGTATACCGATAATTCACTTTCTAATCAGCTGCTGTAGATCTGTGATTCCCCACTCAGATATAGTGATATAAATACTCCGAGTGGTGCAGTGAGAGTAATATGGAAAAAGATGATCTGCTGTGGCAACCCCTAACGGGAGCAGCTGAAAGAGGGAAAAGAACGTGCAGTGTGAGTAACAACGCTAAAGCAGCTATGGTATTTGGAATACTTTGGCTATTCCCTGGACCATTATATTGTTACAGGTTAATTACAATCAGATGCATTAAACTAATAAACAATATGCAGTTAGTTTCAGTGTATATGATAAAGCTGCGTCAGGGATGTGGATCTAAAAAAGAAAGGGTAACCACGCAGGAATAGTAGACACTGGTTTGACGCTGGGTGCCGCTAGTCTGCAAAACCGAGTGGAGAACTTGCGTACGCCAGGGTTGCAGCTACCGTGGAAATGTGCGTGGCTTTATGCCAAGTTTTGATTTTATACTGTACATCACGATTTGAGTGTGGAAACGTTCGTAAGTAACATTTTTGTGCGTACGCACCGTTTATACATTAGGCCCCTGATGAATGACAAAGATATTGTCATATTTCAGGCAGCATGTCTTCTGTAGCTGGAGTTCAATGGTATATTTCCCGCTTGCTTTGTCTAATTTTGTGCTATTTATTTGTATTTATGATTCTTTTATTTATTATGTACATTTTGCTTTGTGTTTATTTGTTAGTGGATAGGCCTAGATTATGTCCCTTGTGTTTTGTGGGTGGTTCCCCAAGGGGCGGCACCACCTGCCAATTGCCGCCAGGAACAGCCCTCCACCCTATATATGGGAGGGCCTTACATAGTTCCTGGTGGTTCATTTTGAGCACGCTAGGGAGGGGAGTATATGTGCCTTTTTTTACCTTATGATTTTCTGGATTTTTGAAACTGTGCTCTGTTCTTGATCACGCCTCTGGATTTTGTATTGGGACTGTGTTAACAGTACAATTACCAAAGCTTACGAGAAAACTCGTAAATCCGACCCACCTTAAATCCACTCGCACGTCTCCATTCAGCGACTCTCCACGCTAGTGTTTAGATCTGGATGGTGTATGTGTCCAAAAAGAAGTCTAACTGCATTATCGTGCCATTCCTTGTGTACTAAAGTGTCAGCAGGCATTTTTCGTGGCATTACACGTGTAATTTGTGAGCATGCCATTGTCGATCAAACAGAGGAAGCTCTGCAGTCTACTTGCGACTTTACTCTGTAGGAAGACAAGTAAATAAATCAAGATAAGTAACATTCGATCTGGCTTTTATATAAGTAACATATAAATGCTTCTTATGTAAAGACCATCACAAAACATAATCACAAACAGGAGTTTGCACGCTACATTGGCGAGCTCTGTAAGCCGTGCTGTTTCTTTGAAGGATAGGTGATTGGCAGGATGACGCTGGACCTCGTCTTGTATCCAAACGGTGCCATCTTTCGCCTTTACGCCTGGTGCAGCTGTGTTGTTCATATATGTGAGTGGACGTTTCTTGCGGGGAGGGCTTCTGTTCTCTTTCTCTGATCTGAGTTCACCTCTGTTATAGCTCATCTTTATTTGAAAACAGCAGTGTCAGATTGGGGCGAGCGTGAACGCAACTGAGAGCATAAAACTGAATTAAAAAAATGCTAACCTTTACAAGTACCATACATTTATAGTGGCGGACTCAAATCAGACTCAAATCAAATGTATGTTTTTATTGTATAATGGTAACAATAAGAACAGCTCACTACTCAAAACGTTTATTTTGGGACACGTTAAGACTCGAACCTAGGACCTTCTGAATAGGAGTCAGCAGCGCTAATCACTGTACTACCCAAGAAATCGGGATGACAAGCAACACTAACCTGATTTCTTTTTCTTCGGTTATAGTCTGGGGGTGGGGGGGGGGAGCGGGGAGCACATTTGTTCTGTTATACTTGTATCTTTAGTGAAAGTGTTTTTATGACATTTGGACTTCAGTCTTCACACATTATACACTTCATGTCTACATTTTGTCGTTAGTACTAAAACATAGAAAAAGTTTGTCTTTTAGGTATGTGTTCAACATTTCCTATCATCCTACACTTACACAGATCTTTGTAGACACAAAACACACGTGAAATGCATGTGTTCCAAATAACGATATATGTTTTTAGCCTAGGTACCTGACTCACTGATAAACAAGGCTTCAGTTGGGAGACGTTTTTGCAGTTTCTCCGGCGGTGGGGGGGATGATATACCAGGCTGCTTGCTGCTTGGGATTATCGACACATTTACAAGACAAAAGATGCTGAATGGAGACGTGCGAGTGGATTTAAGGTGGGCCGGATTTTCGAGTTTTCTCGTAAACTTTGTTAAATCCAGTGTTAATTGATTTTTTTTTAACCTCTACTCTGTTTTTTGACCACAATTTTTGGATTCTGATTTGGAACTTTATTGTTGTGTTTGTCTTGCCTCTTCAGGCATCTCCTTGTGCTCTTTGGGGCTTTGTGCTTGTGTAGCCTTTGTGAAAATAAACATTTTTTTATTAAGATTTCTATCAGCTCTTTGGGTTTCTAGTTTGGGTTTTTGACAGGGTTTTTCCCTCTCTAGCGAGCAGTTTTTGATAGTGCTTTTGATACCTGTGCTCTTGAGACTCCTGAGTAATGACAGATATAGCACAAATGAGCTGAAATAAAGCTTGAACTTCAGAGGTCAAGAACCCTGTTCTTCTCAGAAACTGGTCTGAAAATGAGCACTAGTTTCTGGTGAGGGCTTTCATTATTTAGGGCTGAGATCGGAAGGGGCATGGCTTCATGGGTGAAGAAGCAACCTCATTGGCCTTCCAGTGTTCTCTCCTCCTCCAGTTTAAGGATACAGGTGGACCGAATGTTAGTGTCACACTCAATCCCTTGCCTGTATTCATACTGCACATGTCCATAAAACACTCCCTACACCCATGTGTCTGATAATTTATGAATCTTGAGATTCTGATCTGAGTATGAATAGCACTTCATGAGTTAGACGTAAGATTTGTCATTTTTTTTTCCTCCCATAATGTGTTAGACATTGTAGTGTGGACACCAGGGGGCGCTCCAGCTTCCCAAACACCAATCACAGACAGACTTGTACATAATTTAAAAGGCCAAAGAGTCTTTTATTGTGGGTAAACTCTTTAAACCAATTGTTTCCCACCACCACAGCCACCAGTACAATAAGAACAATAGCACACTCTTTGTCTTTTCTCTCACTCAGTTATTGGTTACAGCCTCTTCCACTCCTCCTCGCAAGCTTTGTCCTTCTTCCTCCTGATTCTAGCACCCTGATGTGAGGTAGGCAGCTCCTTTTATGAGGGTCATTCAAAAAGTTTCCACACTTTTATATTTTCGTTTGAAACGGTGAAGGCAGGAGGAGCAGTAATTGGGCATTAGAAAGCTGGTACGATGCTGGGAAATTTGCATCGCAAAGGAAGGTGACTATGTAGAAAAGTGATGTAATTTGTTTTTGAAATTCTTAATAAACAGAGTTAGAAAAAACTGCGGAAACATTATGAACCTCTCTTGTATCCAATCCCCGGGACTGCTTCCGGTGATGTGATGTTGCTGCTCTGAAACATTTCTGGGTGAGGTTGGAGCCCTATGGAGTAGGAACTCACAAATCCCACAGCACCCCCTGGTGGCCCTCACAGGACACAACAAGAATGTCTTGTGGGCACCCATGCGGGAAACTGAGCCTGAACTTGATGTCATCTAGTGTCCTGTGGGAGAGAAAGCCTTGCATAAGCTGTCCCCACTTGTTGTTGCACCTCGAGGGAGTCCTGGCCAGAAGTCCCTCACAGCAGTCATTCAAAATTTCCAAAAAGGAAAAATAAAAAAGGCAACAATTGTTAAAGAGAGTTGAGTAATACATTTATTGATTTATTTTTTATGTAGTTTTTTTGTTACATATCCAACTTTATTTTGCCAATCCTTGTTTAGCTACTTTACTCTCTTGCTTAAATCTGAGGACAAAGTAGCAGAAAAATAGCTTTTCCTTGTTTGTGGACACTTAATTATGCTGTTTGAGCTTACTTCATTAAACAAGACTAGGACAGGAAAAAAATCAAGGAATACTTTAAAATATTAGGTAAACAAATAAGATAATCTTTTTGCCTTCCAGTCATATTGTTAAGATCTTTAACAATGCATTAAACACTATGGAGTAAGACTAATGAGACAAAGCATTTTAAATCTGCATACTGCATATGACAGTCAAATGAGATAGAAAAGTCAATGTGACAATGCATCAAAATTCATGAATAAGACAACAGAAGAATCATATTTGTTGTAACTTAAAAATAATAAATAATAAAAGTAAGGTGTAGAAAGAAGGCTAAAAGTAAAGCAAGAGCCATTTAAAAAAAAAATACAGCAAAAGCTAAAGCATTTTTTAGAAACAAGCCTTGAACATGTCTGAAGAAATTGGACAAAACTATTTTTGAGGCTTTTAATATTAACTTTATTCTGAATAACTAGCCTTCATTAACCATTAAACATGAACCTGAAAACTTAAATATCTAGATTTTACTTTACACTGACAACTCATTTGTGATATGGCATCTCCCAGAGGTAATTATAATGTTATCAAGATTGCTAGTCAAGAACTCAAGTGCCAATTTACTGTATATTGGTTCTGTTTAAAGACGATTATATGGCATAGTTAAAAGATGGAGCCTTCAGAATGAGGCGTGCCAGCATGTAGGTGGAGTTAAACATTTAACCCCTGCCTATAATCCACATACGTCATATGTTTGGGTCCCACCCACACATTCCGTCAGGAACTGCTTGATGGAGATCACATGTACTGGCAATGGTGTTAGCTACTTTTCAACGTTATAAATAATTTTCCTGTGAAGGTAGCAGACTTGAAATATTAGGTGGAAATAAGAGAAATATACTCAGTCATGATACATTTTTAATTGTTTGTTTGTTCACTTTTAAAAATAAATGTCACATATGATCCATCAAATGTCTATCACAATTCAACTGTAACTTATTTTCTCACACATCGTAAACTGAAATGATGAGGCTGAAGTTAGCTACTTATTTCCAGCTATTTATTCAGCTGCTTACTTATTTACACCTTATTCTTATTCATTTGTACGCCAGCTACCTTTTCACACAGCTAATACAAACCAGTTAGTTATTCTACATTAGCAAAAAGACTCAATTTTCTATAACGTGTATGCAAATTTGTATCATTAAAATTCCACAAATGTGCTGCATCATTTTGAGCCACCTTCATTTTTCACAGCATTGTGACAAGGCAGATTCCTTTGTTAAAATGCAGTCTGAGTTTTTACCAGGCTCAACACAGGTACATAAATTAAATTGACTGGCAAAGTTGGCACACTCCCCTGTCTAATAAATGGGGTTAACTGTGATGTTAAATGGGCCCTGTAGGAGGTTAAATCACATTGGGCCATCTTCATTTTCACAGTTTTGTGACAAGACAGATTCCTTTGTTAAATAGCAATTTCAGTTTTGCCTGACCTAACACCATTACATGAGTCAAATTCACTGGCAAACTTGGCACAGGACTGTGTTAATTAACTGGCACAGTGTATACTTTGGAGAGTTTCACAATATCTCAAAGCATCATAATGGCTAAGATTTTAGTAAATATGCTGGGGCACAAGTCTGTCTTAAATGTTTTCTCTTTTTAAAAAAAAATCCTTCTCATTGGATAACTCCTTACTTCACTGATAAGCAGTGTAGCAGAAAAATCCAAAAGTACATCTTTATGTGCTTCATTATAATGTGTGAATCGTGAGAGTTCTGCACGTGCCTTTCCTGTGTAACTAAGATATTCTGTGAATACTGTGTCCTGAACAAGTTACCAAGGGAACAATGAGATAATGATAATTAAACACATTTATGTTCTAAGAATTTATGAACAAGAAAGTCAATGTGTGTTCCAAAGATGTTTAATATGTTTAACTATTTTGTGAACTTTAGTTAATTGTAAAACATAAATGTGTTACAAAGGAATACAATTTATCCATATTTTGATTGGTGGAACCTGAAAAGCTTCTTGACTGTGTTATTTAAATAAACTTAATTTAATTTAAGGCCATTGCTTTGTCATTTTAGCCAGTCTTTTCACAGAGCATAGACCAGAGCATATGTCAGGCTCCATCGAGCTTTTTGTAATAAAGGATGATCATTTTCAATTCATTGTTAACAGTGATTCCTTATTAGTTTTTATTTACAGAGTATTTTCAAAAGTTGCAGCTAAATCTACAATTTTCCCTAAGATCATTGCAGGCACTTATGTTTTGTGTCATTTCAATAAATGTTTCAAACTCAACTGCCAAAGGTTCTGCTTTTATGTGGCGGTAACAGTATTCAATTAAGGCATTTGATTGACAGCACTTGGCTTCAATTATCTTCTTTATTAATATGAAAGTTAAGTATGGACTTCTTTTTTTTCCACATACAATTTATGCGTATTTGACATAGGCAAGGCCATTTGACATTGACAACAGAAGAAAGCATAGCCTCCAAGGAACAAACTGTAATGAAGAAATGAAGAGTGACTTTTTATGAGTAGCAGCCTGTCGGGATCCTAATACAGAAGAAGATCAAAACTTCATTGACTGTTGATTTTGCAGCGGAATGGAATGAAGAGGCAGGGCAAAACCAAAATGCTTGGGGTGCCATCCGGGCCAAACCCTGTTTGATTCAAATCACAAATAAAAAAAGTAATGAAAAGGATCTGTTTGAGTGCACTTTTGTGAGGGACTAGTCTTGGTCTGAACATTATCGAGGTCAGCACCGAAATGAAGAGTGCCTTCTTTTTATACCACGCAGACTGGAAGAGGTGGGCTTCCTTGGCTTTGTTGCTGTCAAGAGGTGGTTTCTCTAGACTGGGAGGGAGAAAGGAAACAAGACCGTTATCAACAGCATCCCCTCTCGTCCCAGGGTGGTACTACTTACCTTAGATGAACCTGGAAGTACACCCTCTTGCAGGCATGTGTGACAATGTGTACCTTTGATAATGCTGCTTCTGGAAACTTTATACTGTTTTTTAAATAACGCTCAAATGTGTGTTCTGATACTCAGTTACTTCTGTTCTTTCTTAATAGTGTAGGAACTCTGGGGTGCTAAGATTAACAGTGATTTATTTGATGTATGATGGAAAAGCCAGGTGACTGCCCACCCTAAAAGGACACACGAAGACACACTACACTGAAAAGTAAAAATTCAAAAGTATTCATTGAATTAAAAATTCACAAACCAAAGCAAACATACAGCTATCAACAAAAACCTATAGTACGACAACAAAACACTAAACTGCCATCAAACACAAAAATAGCCTCAAAGCACAGTCCAGATTAACTGATGAAGTTAATGGTGAGGTGTGGGTTGTGATTCTTAAATAAGCAGTTTTAGTTTAGGTTGCAGTAATAATCAACAGGCCATAGTTTGGGTTCAGTTTCATTGCTGCAGGTACAGGTTGGATGTGACCCTTAAAATTGAAATTTGCACAGGTCTCTGCCTCAAAGCAAAAAGTGTTTCTGCATCTCTCTGAACAAGTTATCTGCAGTGAACTTTCCATTTAGAATTTGATACTTAATTTGTGCTTCAGGTGTTTCAAGAAATTTCTTAATAGACGTTTTGCTTGTTAACAGTGATAAGGGCAATAAGAGTGCTGAAGTTAATTATGAATTTCTTAAAATAATTGGCAAAGCCTATGAATCAGCTGCATCACAGAAGATGGGAGACAATTAATCACTGATTCCATTCCAGTGCGTTCATCTATTCAAAAAACAATTTTTGAAAAGTGAATAGCCCAAAATCAGATAGAACATGACATGCAATTTGCATTGATTTGCTAAATTAGTTATTTGATAATCAGAAGGTGAATGGGAGTTTAGACAGCCCCATTCAGCTATTCTCTGAAAGTCAGATCTTATTTGTGCACTGCTAGTTTTTGTGTGCCAGGTGGAGGAGTGCACACTCTTCACTGTCCCCCACCAACCATTACAAGTATTTCCCATTATGGGAGGGAGTGTGCACCAAAGTTCTCTTCTCAGACAGATCAGATGAGAAGAGAACTAAGAAGGCTCTGCGTCTGCAAGGAAAATAGGGCCTGATGGTGCTGAGACTTGGGAAACCCATTTGGACTGTTTGGAGGTTCATATAGATAGATAGATAGATAGATAGATAGATAGATAGATAGATAGATAGATAGATAGATAGATAGATAGATAGATAGAACTTTATTTGTCCCCAGATAGATAAATATACGTACACACACTATGGTCTAAGCACATACCAGAGAGACTAAAAAGTCACAGTGAGGCATTATGCAGGCATGTATGAGTTTGAATTTTTTATTTCTTTGTCTTGAGAAAGTTTTTTTTTATTATTTAAATTTTAACTTCATCACATCATAAATTTATAAGCCACCACAGGCTGATAATGATTGCGATGGCATGCCTGTTATTGGGATCTGCCTTCCTGGTGTGCACTCATACATTGCAATGCTGCGGCGTGAATTGCTTTGTCCAAGATACGGATTCAACCAGCAAACAGGTCTTCTTAGAAAATTACAGTTTCAGTATTCTGGTGTCGACTCTTCCAGTTTCATTTTGATTCAGCCTTTGTCTTAGCATTTTGGCTCTGATTGTATTTTAGAATTTTGGTGAACAGCTCCTTGCAATTCTTTCCTTACAATGATTACGGAAAAGCCCTTCAATTTAGAAAAACAGATTGCAGTGATTAGAAAGGTTTACTTTTGATTTTAATTTTTTTTGTGATCAAGTTTTTATTTAATTTTCTCTAATAAAAATAAACAGTAAAAAAGAAAAAAAAACATATTACCACTGTAATAAAATTCCATCCCCAAAAGCACATGCATATTGTCCACCCCAAATCCCAGATTGACAGCAATGGAAAGGTGCTAAAGACAAAACACAACTGTAGACTCTATATATAGAATTTTAGTGAATCAGCTGTGATAGATTTAGAAGAAGCATTAATAACTCTAGCCATGGACATTTCTAAATGGACTAATTTAAAGAATGAAACAACCTATTGTCTGTGGTGGGCTGGTGCCCTGCCCAAGATTTGTTCCTAACTTGCGCCCTGTGTTGGCTGGGATTGGCTCCAGCAGACCCCCATGACCCTGTGTTAGGATATAGCGGGTTGGAAAATTACTGACTGACTGACTGACAACCTATGATTGGTGAGTCATCAAGTCTGGGGATTTTCACTGAGATACAAAAATGATTTTTGCAGCTACTGTACCTAATAAGAACAATAATTAAAGGAAACAGAAGAATCATCATCAAGGAGGAAGACTGAAGGATAAAGGAGAATTTTTCAGTTTAGTATTTAGTTGCAAATGGGCAACTGCAGACCAGAATGCAGAGATTCTTGAACACTCCCAGCATAGATGAAGGAAAGCAGTAAGAACATGTAGTGAGCAGAAATGAAAAAGCAGATGAAATACCAAGTCAATTTTGTGTTGCTTTCTAGATTAAGGAATGTTCTACAAATAATCTGCAGTTTTGAAAACAGATAGTTTGGTTTTTTGGAAAGCAAACATACATTCTTAAACACAGAGTCCCAAAATATGTCTTTTTTATAATGGGAAAGGTCTTTAGTATAAACAGAAATGAGAGAAACAGATTTATAAGAGGATTTAGATAATAAAGAATAGATAGCCTATACAAAGCCTTTGTTAGAAGGTACAGGGTTTAGATGGATGTATAGAGGATGTGAAGGAAGATTACACTATAAACAGACAGCTGACCTGAGATAGAGATAAAGGTAATAAGAGCTGGAGGGCAGATTGATGCATGAAACCAGTTCCTGAAACGAGAACAGTCCAGAATCAATGAAAATATCACCTAAAGTCATAATTCCCTGAAGAGACCAAGGAGAATATATCCATTTATAATTATCTGAATTATTAAATATAGGTGTTTGTATGTGCCACCTGGATGTAAAGCCAAATCTTTTCTCAATGGAGCTCCAACACTGAATGGTATAAGTCCTCACCGGTACAAGACTAAGTCTTCAAGACCTAATGGGAAGCTTACAGAATAGAATATTGCTTAGTTTGTAAGGGCTAGCTATAACAGACTCAACTGGTAACCAAGAAAGAAAATTAAGAACATGTAACCCTACCAAAAAGGGACAAACCATAAAAGTCCAATGATTTAATTCGAAATCTGGTATAGAGAGCGTCTTTGGCCCAAGTTAGAGTTACATATTTTAACTCCAGTTTTCTACAATTAGAAATGAATTTAGTGAGAAGGGACTTAATATTGCACCAATAATGTGAAGGTGGTAAGAATGGAATCATAGCACTAACAAAATTTAGGTATTTAGTGTATCTCCTGGCTAACTACTTGTAATATCTGAGCAGTGCTATCTAGCACAGACTGCCAGTAGTTAACCTGTGGAGACTAGTTTGAGAAAAGGATAAGCAGAGGATCTGATATAACCCTGCTCAAGGCATGTCCCAGGCACCCTTTCTGTGAACTCACAGAGGGTACCACAACTGTGGAAAGGACCTTGATAAGTTGCAGTGTCTAAAAATGGGTTCTTCCGCACCGTTACAAATCAGACCAGTAGTGCACACATTTTTCATCATGAAGACCTATATTACAGTGGTAAATAGTGCTAACGTCTTCAAGATACATAACGTCTACTCACTGAAAACTAGTATTTTAAGCACATGCCATGACAGGTGGAAGCCACTCATTGTTCTTGATCATAAACTATCTAACTAATAGGTTACAGGTCATGACTTCTGGTCAATACAGGAAACCCAGAGAAGTGTTAAGTCCACTTATGTCATCTAAGGAGGTTCTGAACTGACTAATCAACTGTAGGTAATAGAGATGAGCAACAAAATAGAAAGTTGGTGGAGGACCAACACTATAATTGAACATTACTAAGTCAAATTCGTTTTGACTATCAGAGTACCATGAGGCTGCTGTGGCCAGTCTTCATCAAAATTTATGGAACATCTAAAAAGTAAACGTGATTGGGAGGAGAACACAGGTATGCAGTACAAAACTACCTAGTCAGGCTGTTCATTTTTAGGGGAGGCTTTTAATGTTTGCAAAAAGCTGTGGGAGATGTTCTAGCAGCCCTTAGTGGTTAGTGTAGCGATCTATAGCAAGGTTAGAGAATGCCAGAAGATTGTTCAATTATGCTACAGGACTGACCCTTGAGGTAGTGGCAGAAAAGAAGTTGATGGTAAAATTAGAGTACATCATGAATAATGGTGCCCATCATCTCAAAAGATTTTTGGCCCTGGAGCACCTTGAGCCACTGTTGAGGCACTACTGGGGGCTTTCATTTACTTTCTCCTATCACCTTCTTCTTCTTCTTAGCCAAATAATAAACACATTGATAGTAAGATAATATTTCTTTAATGACATTATACATCAATCAGTTAATACACCAATACATACATGTTTTGTGTATAGTACTGGGTCTTCAACTGTGCATTGGCCTGCGCGTTTTTGGTTACTGTACAGTTTTAGTTAGATCTATCTAAAACATATTTTGGACACATTTAATAAGAGCTTGTCTTTTTCTATAGAAACGTAATGTATCATTTTTATGGTCAATAACAGAGGTAATCATAAATCTCAATATTTGTCATTTACAGATGACTGAAAAAAATTACTGCTGGTGTTTTGAGACCACAGCACATTACTATTGTAAATATTTATAATGTTTTGTTGCAGAACAAGGTTTCTTTTTCCAGTCATCTTTTGTCTTAAATTTTAAACATGTTGAAAACCCAACCCCAGAGAAATTAGGAAAACATATATCTGTTTTTGAATGAGGTATTGTTTACAGCCTTTAAATTTATACAGCGATATATATTACTCTCCTTATTTTCAAAAAATAAATAAATAAATAAATAGAACATGGCCCCAGTTGATAAGCTATATATCCTTGTGATCCCATTTGTAACATTTTTCTGGATTTATCCCTCCATTCCTTTAATTCCACAGGTAGAATGAACATAGTGATGTTAGGAAACATAGAAAAGTGCCCAATTGATTTATTCTTAAAATCTATGAGGGAGTGAGATTATTTTAGTGAATTAAATATACAACATGTCCAAATCAGTTTTTCAGCCTTGTTTCTAAAGCTCATAATTTCTTAATGTATAAGAAGTTTAAAGAAAAATAGTTTTTTGATGCCACCAACTTTAAGCTTAATGATTTAGTTAACCATTTGTCAATGAATCTGCCCATGAATTAGCTTTTGCACTCTTTTTATTTCAGATTCCTGCTTACCTTATCATCGATAACTTTAGAATGTTTCACTAAAGTTTGCCTTTTAAAGTGATCCATTCAGAAGCTAAAGAATATAAGTCACTGTAATTAAATATTAATTTCCAGAGAAAACATCCTTTTATTCAATAGTTTTGCTTCATTACATATTGAGCAATCCACTTTTCACTAAGGCTCACAACTCATATTTTGACACCAGAAAATAAATGAAAAAACGGCTGATGTTGGTATTACTTGTTAGACCGAATTTTTGTGTGCGACGGAAGAAATGTCTGCAAATGACTGGTTAAGTCTTTCTACTCTGTGCTGCAGGAATAGGCACTGACTCAGAAAGTGGAAGGACGAACTACTTCTTCCCAGGGAGATTTCCTTAGCGTGCAATGAAATGCAATGTAATGCTGTATTAACATCACCCCAATGTTCAGTTCAGTTTTATTAGAGCCTAACACAGTTTAATAGACACTCCTATGATTTAATAATTATTAGGTACATTAGTTCAATTTATGCCCAAAGGGTTTTTTGTCTTATTTAGTTTTTTGACCTTTTGTAAAGTGGTGTTTCATACTTAATTTTCGTGCAGCTTAAGTGACTGCAGTATTAGCTGCTTATAGGAGGATCTTTTATTTTAAAGTATTAATACATATATGACATTTTCCAAAATATGGTCCTGATTGTAGAATTAATAGATGAAATCATAAGGGAAATAAATCAAACTGTCAGCCATTATTTTTAATTTGAAATTTGCTTAAGAGCAAATTTTTAGAACTTACAAATGCAGTATGAGTAATCTAGTGCCTTGCAATTTGTTTCAAAATAGCATCAGGATGGGGCCTCCATTCTGAACCACATGATACAATACAATACAATACAACTTATTTTTGTATAGCCCAAAATCACACAAGAGGTGCCCGCAATGGGCTTTAACAGGCCCTGCCTCTTGAAAGTCCCCCAGCCTTGACTCTCTAAGAAGACAAGGAAAAACTCCCAAAAACCCTTGTAGGGAAAAAATGGAAGAAACCTTGGGAAAGGCAGTTCAAAAAGAGACCCCTTTCCAGGTAGGTTGGGCGTTGCAGTGGGTGTCAAAAAGAAGGGGGTCAATACAATACAATACACAGAACAGAACAAATCCTCAATTCAGTATAAAAATAAAAAATTTACAAGTACAGAGCAGAATTTAACAGTAGATGATATCACATAATATGATTTGGATTTGTTTAGAGTCCTGGAAACCTCAGCCATCAAGCTGCCTCCCACATTTGGCCATTCCACAGCTGAAACAGCGCTGGGCCAGCCAATCTGATGAAAGGATCCCTCTTTCCCCTGATTCATGCGATCCTCCATCAGGGATGACTTTACCTTAGGCAGGCAGAACAATTTGGCAGGTGGGCTGTGGCAGCAAGTGCCACATTTGAGTACCGAGAAGAGAAACAGAATAGGTGAGGGTTAGTATACAATTATAACTATCATGTTACTTATGTTTTAGTGCTAATGACTAACAACAGAGATGCAGTCTGTACAGTTAATCAGCAGCTCTAGTCAGGATATGCTAAACTGAAGTAGTGAGTCTTCAGTCAGGATTTAAAAGCTGAGACCGAAGGGGCATCTCTTATAGTAGCAGGCAGACCATTCCACAGTTTAGGGGCCCTGTAACTAAAAGCTTGACCTCCCACTGTTACTCTATTAATCCTTGGAATCATAAGCAGACCGGCATCTTGAGATCTTAATGAGCGCTCTAGTTTGTAAGTCATGATAAGTTTAGACAAGTAAGCCGGACCTTGACCATTTAATGCTTTATATGTTAAAAGGAGGATTTTGAAATCTGCCCTAAACTTAACCAGGAGCCAGTGTAAGGATTTAAGAACTGGAGTTATGTGTTGCTACTTTCTTGTTCTTGTAATAATTCTTGCAGCAGCATTTTAGATTAACTGGAGGCTGTATAAAGAACAGTCTGAGCATCCAGTGAACACCGCATTGCAGTAGGCAATCCTACTAGAAATAAATGCATGAATTAATTTCTCAGAATCCTGTTTATTTAGAAAGTTCCTTAATTTCCCAACATTTTTAAGATGGAAGAAACATGATTTGGACAACTTTGTAATATGTGCTTTAAATGACAAGCTAGAGTCAAAGATAACGCCTAGATTGCGGGCTGATTCAGTAAAATTAATGGTGATTCCAACTGAGTTAAATGATGACAAAATATTGTTGTGATCAGCGTCATTCCCTCCAACAATTAACATCTCTGTTTTATCTGTGTTTAAAGACAAGCAGTTCTCATCAATCCACTCCTTTAATTCATTAACACAACTAATTAAAGACAACATCAGAGAAACTTCATTTGATCTAAATGAAAGGTATAACTGGGTGTCATCTGCATATGAGTGAAAATTAACATTATGTTTCCTAATGATAGATTCCAGTGGAAGCATGTAAAGTGAAAACAGTAAGGTCCCAGTACTGACCCCTGCGGGACACCAAATCTCACTTCTGTGTATAATGATGGAGTACTGTCAGCACATTTCTGTACATATCGGAATCGATTTGATAAATAAGAACTAAACCAAGCAAGCACAATGCCTGTAAGCCCAACATTATTTTCTAGCCTGTGCCGTAAAATAGAATGGTCAGTGGTGTCAAATGCTGCACTTAAGTCTAACAACATAATTACAGTGGAGTTTCCTTCATCCGAGGATATCAGAATGTCATTTACAACCCAAGTTAGTGCCGTTTCTGTACTATGACCAGTGTGGAAACCAGACTGGAATTTCTCAAATAAATTGTAATGTGTAAGGTGTGACTGAAGCTGATTGTCGACTACTTTTTCTAGTATTTTTAGAGAGAAAGGGTAAATTTGAAATAGGCCTATAATTATTTAGTATGTGTGGGTTTAATGACTGACACTTTTAGGGCATCACGTACTGTGCCATGCAATAATGAACTATTGATAATGTTTAGAATAGGCGCTGCAAAAACATCCATTGCACTTTTTACTAGTTTTGTTGGCACTGGATCTAGGGAACAAGTAGCGGGTTTCATTTTAGAAATTAAAGTTAAGACTTCCTACTCAGTTACAGGATTAAAATTTTAAAAATTACTAAAGTGCGGAATGCAATGTGAGGCAGGGTCTGCTAAGCTAGTATGTGGTTTGTACTGTGATGCTGAGATCTGGGATCTTATATTTTTAATTTTCTCATTGAAGAAGTTCATAAAGTCTGTACTGCTAATATCTGTTGGTATTTTGCACTGTAGATGTGAATTCCCATTTGTTAGTTTAGCAACTGTTCTAATCAGTACTCAAGGATTTTTATTATTGCTATCGATTACTGTAGAATAGTATTCTGAGCGAGCTTTAAAGACAGCTTTTTTATATTTTTTAATACTCGCTGTCCATGCAATTTGAAAGACATGTAGCTTTGTTGTTCTCCATTTGCGCTCCAGTTTTCGACACTCTAATTTAAGAGCTTGAGTTTTTTCATTAAACCAGGGAGAGTTTCTATGTGCTTTGATCACTTTTGTTTTAAGGGGAGCCACTGCATCCAGAGCATCTCTCAAGGTCACATTATAATGTGATGTTAGCCGATCTAAATTGTTTTCCATGTTTATATTTGATGTTAACTGATCTAAATGGTATTCCATATTACACTCAACTTACTCAAAGTATCTATAAATTTTGAAGCAGAATTACAATCTAGATGTCACAGTGTCTTTGTCTTAACCTGTGAGTGCATTGGCAAGGGCAGGACTAAATCAAATGTAATTAAGTAGTGATCAGAAATAACTTCATTTAATGGAGTAATATTTAAATTTTGAATTTCAACTTTGTAAGTTATAATTAAATCTAATGTGTGGTTATGATTATGAGTTGGACCTTTGACAATCTGACAAAATCCTACTGAATTTAACAAATAAGTAAAACATTTGCTAAAAGTGTCAGTTTCCACATCAATGTGTACATTAAAATCCCCCATCAGTACTACGTGATCATAATTTATAGCCAAATCAGATAAATGGTTGCTAAATTCAGTCATGAACAATGAATGTGGCCCTGATGTTCTGTAGACTAGCACAATTGTGTTGAAATCTGTTTTAATATTTAAAATGAATGCCTCAAAGGATGTAAAGTCACCCAATTTTTTAGACGTGATTTGCATTTTGTTACAATGAATTATTCCAAGGCCTCCTCCTCGACCAGAATCTCTAGACTTATGAAGGAATGAGTATCCATCTGGTGATGCCTCAGCTAGAGGAACAGTGTCACATTTACTAAGCCAGGTTTCAGTGAGAAGACACAGATCAGATGTTGTACTTAATATAATATCATTTACCAAAACAGCTTTACTGCCAAGAGAGCAAATGTCCAATAAGCAGCATTTAAAACTGTATGCTTCTTTCTGAACTGGTGATATATTTTTTGTTTTAATTTGAAGTAAATATCTATTACAGATGCCCCTGGCTGCGGTGGGCTGGCGCCCTGTTCGGGGTTTGTTTCCTGCCTTGAGCCCTGTGTTGGCTGGGATTGGCTCCAGCAGACCCCCATGACCCTGTAGTTAGGATATAGCAGGTTGGATAATGGATGGATGGATGGATGCCCCTGGTGGAGGGTCTGGTTTTATCCCTTGGTCTAATTATACACCTTATTTTGTGGTTATCAATTGATTTAGGTTTGCATCATGAATAAATTTACTGGATGCTCCACAACAGGGATTATGGGTAACAGCTTCAGAATAGTAACAGGTGGGATAAAAAACAGCCTGTGATTTAAGATCACATGACTGCAGCCTGGATAGTGCTCTAATCAGTCAGCCAGGCAGTTCTGCTGCCATATTTTGGGATAATACATAAGATCCCCTCAGTTAGGATGAAGACAATCTCTTTTGAAAAATCCAGGCCTTTCCCTAAAATCATCCCAATTGTTCACAAACACTATGTTTTATTTGCACACCAGGTTTCTAGCCAGCAGTGAAGGGAATGCAATCTGCTATAAATCACATCCCCTCTATATAATCTTGGTAAGGGCCCAGATACAACTAAATTCCGACGTTTTCTTTTAGCTTTGATGCATAGAGAGATGAAGTTCCTCTTTAATACCTCAGATTGCTGAAAATAAATATCATTAGTGCCAACATGCAGCAATAAGGTAGATACTTCATCGTCAGCGACACGGTCCAATGAGGCCTCTACAGTATGTCAGAAATCTTGGCCCCTGCGTGGCATTTAACATTAACTGCTGGTTTACATAGTTTGGAATTCTAACATTCCACACTATGGAATCACCAATTATGAGCACTTTGTTATTCTCAGTTTCCACAGATGCGTTGCGGAGTGCTGAGAATCTGTTCTGGGTCCGAATTGGTGACCTGGGTGCCAAGGGACTAAATTTTGGCGTCTTAGATGCCCGTCTTACTGTTACCCACTCGCCCTGTGGCTGAATTGGTGCTGCTGACTTCGGCCGAGCACTGACTACAGTGGGACCTGGAGAGACTGAAGCCAAATCAGAAGTAGCCGAATTGTCAAAACAAACCGAGTCGATCCAATTTTCGGTTTGCCTAACTGCTATCAGGTTCCTAACGCGGTCCTCCAATCCGCGTATTTTCCCGACCAACTCTAAATTAACTAAACACTTTTGGCAGGTGAAGCTGTCTACACTGTTGGCCGAAAAACCTGAACTGTACATGCTGCAGGACATACAACATAAAAGTATGCCCTCAGCGGGCAGAGAGCAGATAGAACTGATGTTTAGCGCTGATATCATCTTCTCTGTTTTTGTAGTAACTGTAGTACTGTAGTACAAGACCATACAAGGCTTTGAGCATGTTATAACTGGCAAAGTGAACATTACTCACCATATCCGTGTAGTTTGATGACCCCAGGGAGCATGATGCCCTTTTTACCAGTAAATCTGGAATGCTTTGGAAGAACCAGAAACAGGACTAGTAACATTTGGGTGGAAATGCTTTATATTTCCTACCTGGGGAAGCAGTCTGGTATTTGACAGGGTTGGCTAATCCTCTCTGAAAATGGACACTGAAACCTTTAAGACTGCTCAGAGGCCCAGGAGAGCAGGGCCATACCAGGAACCCTAAAAAAGTTCTAGCCTGGTTTCCCTGGAGGAACTGTAGGTTCTGTCCAGACCCCTGAAGTAGTTAATGACATAGACCAGACATGAACCCAAGAGCGTGATTTAAATTGAATGACAGCAACAAAACTAATGAAAGCTGTTGCCAAATCTCTTCATGACACATTGCCTTGAAGCTCCATTAAAAATCAACTCATTTTACTGTGCAAAGAGGTACTTCTGGGGTTCATTTTTATGTCCAGTTGTCAAACTGTATAATGTCTCTTCCAATTGTGCCAGTGTTCATTATAGTCAGTGTCACACATGTGTGCATGAAAGGGAGCTAGAGAGATTAAATAATAGTAATACCATGCCAGACCAGGGGGTGGCAAGCTGCACTAACTGTCTCTCTCCATCCTCTGCAGACTATCCTTGTGAAATCCCACTAGGTGTGGCGCTTTAGATGACATCACTTCCGGAACAATTAATGACAGCACTTTTGGAAGCGGCACCATTGATGATGCCACTTCTGGTCCCGGCACCATTGATGACATCACTTCCGGTCCCGGCAACATCACTTCCGATTCTGGTCCAGAGGACGACTTCAACCTGAACACAACTAATAAAAAATAACATTATGCAGCCAGGGCATAATATATGGGTGGCTGCCCCAAACCTTTTTGATGTACCTATGTCGTTCACACCAGTTACATAACATAGCAGACACATTGGCATAAGGATAATATTCTTTAGTGACACTATTCATTAAATGCACATTGGGAATATTATGAATTAAGTTTTAGGTCTTGTATTTGTATATTGGTGTGTACTTTGTTTTTCACTATGTATATGTGTGCTGTATGTTATATGTTGCTGCTAGAACAAGTAATCAGTAAAATTCTGCCTATCTATCTATCTATCTACACTCTTATTTTTCAATATTTAGGCTGGCCTTCTTAGCATTCTAATTATTTTGAGGGATGCTATGAGAGCATCCCCTATTTTTCATGACAGCTTTTAATGACACTGATACTTTAGTGGAATTACATTGTCTAGTCAAATGTATTTTCCTTATTTTATTATATGTTAAAATTTAAGCCAAATTTATAAGCAGCGTTTCTCCTCTTTATGCTTCTGCCCCACCATTATATCCTTTATTTTTCAAAAGCAACATCTTTGAACACAAAAGCAGACTTAAGGTCACTTAAGCGGTGAATTTTAAAGGGTAAATTGTTAATGCTCACATTAAAGGATCTCCCATCTTTCATCACACATAGTAATGTATATCTGTACAGTAAAACTGAGCAATCAGATGATTCTAAAGGCATAATTTCCAGTTTTAATTAAAACATGATTGTATCTGTATGTGTGGCTTCTGTTTTCTAATACATTTCACAAACACCCAAATACATTTTATCTTTCTTGTATTTGCCTCTTCCAAAATGACCACACACTTTAATATTTCTGCCGCTGTAATGAGACCTGTGGGCCTCTAAGCTATATAAACCTGCCAAAAGTCTTGATGGACTGTTATCACTAAAATTCCTATTTTGTTTGTTCAGTCTTGAAATATTATACTCCAGTAGAGTTCAATTTGTCCAAATATTATAGAAAATGGATGTGCACATGTAGACTTGAGTTCATTCTTAAATGTGAAAAAAGTGCTAGCTGCCCTGGCTGCTGAAATAATTCTTAGATGATTTGATAAGAAGTGAGACTTATTCTTAAAAGAAACTGCCATTCTTGTATTGGCACACAAAGCTCAAAAAATGTTTTGAAGATTCAGTCTCAGGGTACGGAAGCCAACTAAATTGATCACCCTGAAAGTTTTTAAAGTTGTACCGCAATGCAGAATTCTCAGGGATTTCTGTCCTTAAATGTTCCATCCTGCGTAGCATATGTTTAATCAAGCGGGACTTGATCATCTGTAAAGAAATCACCAAATTTTATGCTACTGTTCAGTAGCTTTTGATTGAAGGACATTATGATCCATCCTTGTGTAACCATGGGAGGCTAAATACAGGAACTAAGCTTTCTGATTCCATTTTCCTTATTTTACCAAACTTAGACTCATAAAAATGAGGGAGAAAAGCAAAACACTATTTGACACTGATTTTCTTTGTTTGTTTTCTGAATTTTTAAAGTAACAAGTAACTGAGTTTGTTCTTCACTTGAATATCATTTTTTAGAATATCTTTTAACTGGCAAGAAAGGTCTGGTATCATTTGCCGTGATTTCAGCCTCTACACTAATTAATCCTGAAATTTCAATAATAACGTGTGCATGTTTGCTATATATATTACAAACATGGACATTTTTACTACATATACTGTATATTTATATTATACATATAAAGCTACAAGTCCATGATTACTATACTGAATGTAGTGACCATTATGTTAAACTGCATCCGGCCCTGCAAGCAGTCCTCCAGACATGGGGTTTGGTGGCAGGATTGGCACTCCAGCCACCATAAAAAAACTTCACATAGCTCTGAGACGAAACAAGGACTCCTTTCTGCTCTCTGGGGGAGTAGCTCTACTGCAGCCACCCATGGGAAGGCTACTCACATTATGAAGGGGATGGGAGAAATCCCCGGAAGAGTCAAAACCATCAGAGAGCCAATGGGATCAGGCCTGTCGGGGATCAGAACTGGTGTGGTGCTGAGGTGTCGCCTGTTACATGGCAGCACTCGGGTCCCGGATCCTGAGCTGTTTCACCGTGTGGTGGGTGCGGCAATGCGCGGTACAACTGCATGCTCCCCAACCTGACCTGACCTGACCTGATTGAACATGCTTTTGTTTAACTTTTTTTAAACTTATCTTCAGCATTAATATCATTCTATTTAGATATAATTATGTTTTTCCTGATATAGAGAATCATTTGGCATTTATAACAAATTTCCATAAGTAATACTTAAGTATCTGAATGATCATGTCTTATGGGACGTGATGTTTTGATAATGGGTGTCACCATTTTGTTACTGTTGCTACAATGATGCTTTGTTCGTATAGCTGGTGTGACATTAGAGGTGCAACACATTAAACAGGCAGTGTCATGACCATAAAAGCATCTGAGATTACTAATAGACAAACAAAAAATTGTGTTGGCGTGTGAATTCTTAAAAGATTATTTTTATTTTCGAGACCTGGCTAGTGTTTTGTAGTTGAATTACTGTTAAAATTTGAAATGTAGGTGAAAGTGAGACTGGCTCTCTAATATTTACAGAAGTAATTACCTTGTTTTGTATACGTGTTTTGCCTTACATTATAGTGGTTTACAAGAGTGAGTTCATTTTTGGAGTTTGTTTATCATTTTATTGGTGTTGGACAATGCTAACCATATATCACAGTGCATATAGAATTAGTTTATTTTTACAGAGTGTCTTCTGTATTTCCATGTTTGTGGTGCCAGCATCCAATAATCACTTTTGCAGGATGTCTTATACCCTAAACCAAAGTTTCTCACCATTGTACTTAATGGGAATGAGTCACATATTGTTCATGCTCTCAGCTATGAATGTTGGCACCAATTCTCCAAGAGGGACCCAATATCAAAAACACCAAGAAGGGTAAGATTGGGTCATAAGAATAAAAAAGTTTAAGAAACCCTACACATAACCCAACAAAGAGCAAGAGACATCTCTATGTACAGAATAATAACTATGAACACCATATAAATGAAATCAGATATCAAAAATTAATTGTTTATTCCTCCACCCCAAGCAGCTAGCATTGCCTACAAGTACTCAATATAGAGTTTAGCAATTACATTTATTTCCATCAATATTCTATGAAAATTTTGTACTAAATAAAAATCTATTATTAATATCTTCTTTGATAAAATTGTATTGAACTTCATTACAGTTCCTTGGACTATTTTTTTCTGTTATTTTTAAATATTTTTACCTTCTCTAAAAAAATCATACAAGACAGAGAAACATAACATTTCATACAACAATCTATCAGTTTCTAATGTTAAGAAATACATTTATTTTACTTTGCTTTATTATCTGGAAGCAAGATAGCATCTTTTGATTTGCAATTTTCCACTATGCAGTATATTCTGTAATTCTCTTAAGAAATCACAGATTAATTTATCACTCTATTTAATAAGTATGACATGAAATATAAAAGTATGTATGAAATACAACTAAGAATACAACAGGATGATTTGACATGTGGAATATGTAACACAAGTTATATGAGACTTTTTGGATGGATGCTTCCTGTTGTCCCGCATTGGTCACCAGTGGCCCCTATAATACCAGAAATTTTCTTATGTTCATTCTGCATGAAAACATGAGAGTATAACTTTTTCCTGGCCATCACTACAAACTATGTAGGCTGAGTGACATAAATAGCATTCCTTTAGGACATCATTTTAGTTAAAAGCTGCCAATTAAGAAAATGGAAGGTTGTGTACTTTAACTGCCACTTCAGTTTTGGAGTTTGAAGTCATCACATATTCAACTAAATTATTTCTCCTGGAATAAAACACTTTTAGAGGATGGCAGTAATACACCAGAAAATATCAGGAAAAAATAAAGAAGTGTTCCATATTTTGCCAGATAAGAAATGCAGTTCAACATGGAATTGTATCCAGTAAGTCATCATTAAGAAAACAGAAACGTATAAACTAGATGAGGCCCTTTAGTTTAGGTGTTTGGAGAAAGTCTTTACATATTCTTGAAGATATGTCATTTAAGCAGAGCCTGACATGACAAAGAATCCAACATTTCAAAGGGAAACTGAACAGATTTGTACTTTTGAGCAGCTGAAAGAAAAACAGTTCACTTCATTGATAGAATTTTATACCCAGATCACTGAGCAAACTTTTGGAGGGTAGAAAATGTAAAAGTAAAGACAAAAGATTGCTTATAATCAGGGCCAGATTTATATGAAAAGAGGCCCTAGGCTATTCCACTTATGAGGCCCTTTCACCTTCCATTTTTAAGTTTGTAAATTACATGAGAGATAATAAAATACATCATTACTGTGATTAACCAATACATTTTTATGTTTGTTTATTAGTCATATGCGTAGAATTTCTCCTTATTTTCAGTTCAGTGTTTTAGTGTTCACTGTTTTTAGAATAGTGTAATTTTAATTTTGCTAACGATTTGAATGTAGGCCCCTCTTGATCTTGAGGCCCTAGGCTGAAGCCTAGTTAGCCTATAGGAAAATCCGGCCCTGCTTATAATGTATACAGTTTATAGTAATTATTGCTCCTCATTGCAGATAAATACACTGAGACAACAAGCCAGAAAGAAGCTCAAAGTGTTGAAGTATTTGTAGTCGAACCTGAAATCAAATCTTTGCTGAACTAAAAAGAAACAACCCCCTTTTGACTTGACTGATGACACTCCATATTTTGAAAATATAATTTATTTTTCTTTAAATACTGGAAAGGTAATGCAGTAAAAGCAAAGGGAGTACTCAAACAACACAAAACTATAGAACTACGTGCTTTTTTAAAATTAGGTTGAACTCTGGATTCCACCTCTGTTCTCTGTTTTCCTCAAAACTGTTGAGTGAAGCATGAGGACATGGTCAGAAATGTTACATGAAAATGCTAGGGCCAAATAATGGCTATTAATGATGGTGAGTATCCATAGAAAAGAATTTTCTGTGGTATATTTTATTTAGATATTTACAGTATAGTTTTTTTTATCTTTTTCCAAATCCTATTTTGATGGTATGAATTTATTCTTGTGTGATAAATATTTTAAAGAGATTATATGTCGTACTTTCTTAAACTTGAACACATTACGGAGACACAAAGTACTGTGTGCATATGTCACATCTGAATTTACCCCTCCAAAGTCAGTGAAAATAGCACAGTGGGAAAGCATACCTGCTCCATTAACTAATAGAGCTAGGTTATTTGTAAATCTAATATATTTTACCTATCGATCTATGTGATAGATCAGATAAAACAGTTGTATAAAATCTGATTTACATGATAGTTCACACAATACCAAGAAAACCTTGCCTCCAATTGGAAAATTAGAAACAACCCTTGTAGCCAGACACGGAGTCCTATCAGAATCCTATCAGTCTTGTTTTATTGTGGATTCACAAACACCACGGGCCATCTCAATTCACAGACTTGTGGTAACTGCAAAGAGTGGATTACAAATTCTTATCAGCCTGAGATAAAGGAGGCTCCTCAGTTTTGACCAAGCAGATAGTGCTTCAGAACAATGCGAGCGGAGCACTTCCTGGTGACATCAGCCGAAGTCTTTCTCTCACCCAAGTCCCACTGTACGGCACAGTCCCTCTGCCTCCACAAAGCTCTGCACAGAAAGCTATATGATGTCACTATGTGGATCATCTTCTGCAATGTAAAGTGTGAAGGTCAGGTATGAAGACTGTCATGTTTGCCTAGGATTTCCTAAGACATCTAACTAAGTAAACTCATTAGAGATCGTTCTTGACAATAGAGGATTGGGTTTGATTACTTCACTTCTAAGGTTAAGGGGAAAAATCTTTGACTGTTACTTGTGCATATGTAGTAGCTGAAAATGTAACATTTCTCCCTGAAGCAACACATACAGTCCTAAATTAAAAGTCTTTTCCAGTAAGCATGCTTGCCAGTCCCTGAGAACTTCAGCCAATGATAATTTATGGCTGATTAATAAATAAATAAATGAATAATATGTATTTCATGTCTTCACTGGCCAGCTGCACCCTCCAGATATGCCAATCTTTCTTCCTGACATTCAAGAGCCAAACAGTTTTGAAAGCAGTGTGAGGGATGTGGAATGCATGCGCAGTACAGTAACATGTGGTGGATTCATATAAGTAAAGGAATACAAGTTGAGTAAAAGAATAGCCAGAATCCTTAGTATGAAAGGATCTCTTAAACCACATGCTAATAAAAAATGATTTTATTCTGGTGACTGCAAATTGTAGTGAAGCAAAATCCTAGACAGGAAAAGGTTGAATTCAAACAAAAAAACCCAAAAGCAAACAACATTAAAATGTACTATAAAATAAAACACCACTAAATTGCTAAAAAAAAGATGTCACATACTAAAAAAGACAAACCTAGAAGAGCAAATTAAACATTCACAATGGACATTAAACTGCACTGTTCAAAAACAGACTGAAATAAGTATATGCTCTTCTTTTATTCCTTTATGCCTCAAATCATCTAACTGCTGCATAATAAGTATTTACTAGCGACATAATGAGATGGACATGGTCAGAAGAATACAGTACATGAAAGGACGACTCAGGAGCAGAGCTCAGCACAAAATCTAACAATAGTTTATTTTTACCATATCTGTAGGAACAGACAATGCTGGAGTTTCACATACAATGGAGCAATTAGCTAGAAAATGCAATTAAGTGGCGGCTCTTGAATCATTCAGCACTGGTTGATTTGCGATAACAAAGTGGTTATCTAAAGATGCCACTCCTGTTCTCCGCTAGATAAACTGCTGTTCGTGTAGTAGAAGAAGAAATTATTAACTTCTGTACAGCTAACATAAGATACTTTAGTGTAAAGCATTTGTAATTGTGCTGCATGTCCTATGATGGCATTGTTTTTTCATCTATGAGAATCTGTCTTTAGCTTATATCCTACTATTGTGTTTCTTTGTTTTTGGACATTCGAGATAGACCTGTAATAACAAGAGAGCAAAATAAATTTTAGGATGAGCTCTCACTGATTTTATTGCACGTTTTCAGGCAATACGGTACTGTGAAATTATGGATTAATTTGTAGGGATGCTGAAATTAAACTGCAGTGGAAAAGATTGGTCATGCAGTAAAGAATATGTACATTTCAAAAGCTATTCAAAGGCAAAAATTAAATAACAAGCTTAAGTTTTTAATTTTTTTTTTTATATAAATGTGGTCTCTTTGAAAATCGGCACATGTAAATCTGATATGATGGTACTTGCCCAAAAAGAGTGGTTTGCTCAAAGCAGTTAAAGGTAAAACAGCTCTCCTAAGTTGGGGAAACATAAGCAGAGTACCCATCATCAGTTATGAAGGTGGATCTCCATATTGACCAATGGATTGGTGCAGCAGACTACAGATGTTAAAGCATACAGTGGTGGAGAAGCAGAAGTCCACAAACAAAAGTCTCACTTTTTTCTGTCTGTCTACACCCCCGTCTTCCTGTTAGTTACTGAAACTGGCCAAAATTAGATTCCTTGAAAGTTTTATTCCTTACTTTCCATCATGGAGTGGGGTTATCAACAATCAGAGAGCCTTCCGTAGAGTTTTAGTAAGAATGCCCACATAACCGTTACCATCAGAGACTCATCCAAAGTGAGCAGGAGGGACTTTTGTCTGAGCTTGGTAGCCACAGACCACAAAACCAGAGGGCAAACAGGCCCAGTCTATTTTTAGCTGATAGCAAAATTGGAATTGCCACAGGGAAACTTTACTAAAAGAATATCCAAACAGTGCCATTTCTCGACCAGCCATATTTGTACAATTGATCCAAGAAGGCAGGTATTTGACATATCTAACCTCCCAACCGTGTATATATTCATCTCATTTGTAACCTTGTGGCAGTGCCACACAATCAGACAATTTGATCCACGCCCACAAACTTTAAATAGGAGGATGTCGTCAAAGATAGCAGCTGCTGTATTATTTTTTTTCTCAACCACTTTAAATAACAATTTCATTGCTTCATTGTTTTAAATCTTTTATCTGACAGTATGATTATGTTCAGTCATGTTGCATTTCTCCCCTTTATTTTAATCTGGACCATCTTTCTGAGAAATATATGGGTCCAAAAGTGGCTTATACAATGTTGCTAAATCTGCTGGGACCAATGTTCCTTTTCTTCTACCAAAAACCTTTAAAGACTATCAAATCCATACAATTGTCTTTAGTGAGTTTTGCTGTTACAAAATCACACATGAAATGTAACATATTCAAAAGGAGACTCATCTGTTTTCCTTATCACTACCTATTGTGGTATTCTATTTGACATAATCTTTTTTTAAACATTTTACTGAATTTATTAAAAGCAAGTAACATTCCCTACAAGCAAGTCTAACTACAAAAGGAGATTCAGGCCACTGGATGGTGGTGATGCACATGGTCAAGCATGCAGATCATTTTACTGTGTACACAATACGTGACAATAAATCTGAAACAAACTGATTTAATTTTTTGTGTTTGAAAAAGCAAACACCATTGTCCACCTGCATATCACCATTAGGTTTGCAACACAAATAAAAACCAGTGTTAAGCACTTTTTGAAGTAAGAAAAATACAGATGGAGTTAAAAAAAATAAAATACATGAACTAAGCAATGGAGCTAAGCCACGATGGAACAAAATGAACTACAATTTTTTTCTATAGCTGATGGAGATTCTGTTTTTCAGAATGTGATAGAAAAAGCAAAGTGGAAGATGAAGCTTTTGAGTGAGTAGAAGTAATTAATAACTTATTGTTTTTGGTAGATATTTATTAAAATTCACTCTATAATGAGGCAGTACTAATGATGCCAATGCATAGTCGAGATTTTCATCAATTTTTACCTTTGAATAAATGAACGGTAAATTGCCTTTTTACCATTACTAAATACAGCTCTAGGTGATGTCTGTAATACAGACGTCTGCTGCAATCTTTTCCACACGATTCAACACCCCCCCAACATCAGCCCTTCCAGCCCCCCCTACTGTAGGTGCTTTTCTGCAGTACATTTTGGTAACGAATAATTAAATTCAGACTGTTGCTGAAGAAAGGGAAATCTGATTTGTTTATTTTGTCAGCAGTGCAGCCATCACCACTTGAACTATATATACCTGTGCTTATCAGCCTTCCTGGTATCACAACTCACTTTTCTCATGTTACGACAGTCACAGCCTAAGGAGGAATAGCGCGGTAGTCGTCACAACAATCTGCCTTATTCAACTGTGAACCATCCTGACACCCTGCCATTATAAACGATAGTAAATCATGACTTACTGGTCAATGGTTGAAAAACATTTATCTATATATATATAAAAGCCAAATACCACTGACTCACTCATCACGAAATCTCCCGAACCATGAGGACTTGGGACTTGAAATTTGGAATGTAGATTACCCTTGGCCCATATGTGCTCACTAAGAAATGGTTTTAAAAATTTCGTGGTCCAAGCGCGAAATTTCTTATAGTTTTTTAGACCTGTTTGTATGTCTGTCTGCTTTTCACGAGAGAACTACTTAACAGATTTAGATTGGTTTTTTTCTATAATTTGATTTAACATTCCGTTGATTTTGCGACTTTCTCATTGTGCTAAGTATCATAGTTTTCTTGCGGTACAGATTTATTAGCGCGAATCTGAGAGAGACTCATCAGGCTGCGGGGAGGGGGGCGGGGCCCACCTCACTCACGCGTCTGCCTCGGGTCGTAATCTTAACTACGCTTAATTAGTGAACGAGAGAACTACTTAAAGGATTTAGATCTTTTTTTGCTTGAACATTCCAGTTGATTTTGCCACTTCTCTCATTGCGCTAAGAATCATAGTTCGTTTGCAGGAGCGATATATTTGCGCTAATCTGAGACAGAGGCTGTGGGCCGAGGGGAGGGGGAAGAGTGATGTCAGGAGTAGAGAGCTGGGCAGGACACTCCTCACTGTCCTGTTTCACTAATATGTGGGCGAAGCCGCAGGGGATGGCTATTACTGTATATGCTGTATGTTATTTTATATTGAAAGATATGTCCACATACTGTTTATGTTGGGTATATTGGAATATACTGTACTTAATTTTCAAATGGGATTTCAGTGATGAAGACTGTTCAACTTGCTGATGATTGCTTTGGATAGTGGATAAAGTTGTGTTTTCCTCTAACATCTATGGGAACACATTATCCATTATCTAAAGTGTAACATACCAGACAGTAATCTTTTCAGATTGATTTGAAATTCAAAGAAAAACAAACAGTGCAACCCTGCATGATTGCTAAAGTCATGGTGTGATGGGAGATGGAAGTTTCATCAAAAAGTGTGCTAAAAACGCATTAAACAGATATTCTCTGGGGGGATTGCAGAGCATAAGTTATTTTTTCTGACAAAAGGAAGTGCAAAGAACAGAAATGGTGCACTAATGAACACTAGAGAAAAACCCCCATGATTAGGTGAATCAGGGTTCACCTTGCTCTCAGCAGGTGGAAAGGTACAGTAAATGTTTGGTGCTCACTCAGAGATATCTACAGATTCAAATGTGGTGTTCATCTTCAACACAGGGTTTAGGAATATAAATGTAGTGTTTGTATCAATATCAATGTATGTGTAGTCTACCTGTACAGCAGTGGCCACAACCAACCACAGGATGACAACAAGGTGAACCGTATTCACCAAGTCAACAAGTCTTAAGCCAGCTGATAAATCATGAAAGCTTTCAGAGAAGCACCTGACATCATTTTCCACCAACATCATTAATCTTCTTATATAATACATTACCATTGTTGTCCGTTTGTCTGTCCAGGATTTTAAATCACCTGTGCTCGCAAACCCTTTGACCTAAAATTTGGTACACATATACAGTCATCCCTCACCTATCGCGGGGGTTATGTTCCAGTACCCCGCGAAAGTTGAAAATCCGCAAAGTAAAAACCATATGTTTATATGGTTATTTTTATATATTTTAAGCCCTTATAAACTCTCCCACACTCTTATAAACATTTCCCGCACAGTTATACAGCATAAACCCTTTGTATTCTTTTAGATATTAGGTAAGATTCGTTGAAATTATGTATGTAAACACACTGTTTATATACAGTAAAACCTAAATATTATAGATAAGATATCGAGTGTCTCCAATATCACATATGTTACATGTTATGCTACAGCCATTACGATAGACAGGCCACCAGCAATAAATATGTACAATGCAAGAAAAATTGTATACAGTAAAATGTGTGTACAGTGACAATAAACATACGTACATGTACTAAGTACAGTACGTAGAAAATTAATTATGGTTACTCACCAACAATGACACAACGACTTGTCCGATAACGATGAGTTTAATTTTACTGCATAACAAAGGAGAGTGTTACAGCTCTTCTATAGGAGCCTCTTCAGGCGACTGTGTAGCACTGCCGTTGTTCTTCTTCCGGCAGTCTTCAATGCAAATCCCTAAAGCAGATTCCATCCGGACTACTGCCTTATTATGTCCACTTACAACTTGCTTTGCGCCCTGGTTAAAGGACACTGTGGCCGTAGATCTTATATTCTTTTCCTCCTTTTTAAATAAAAAGAATTGTGGACTCATTGATGCCGTAATGGCGTCCTACAGCGGTGTAGCTGTACCCTTCCTTCAACATATTCAAAACTTTTACCTTTTCAGCAATCGTTAGCATCTTCCGCTGGTGCTTGGGCACGGCCCCTGAATCAGGAGCAGATCGTTTTGGAGCCATAATGACTTGACTATGCACAAAGATAAACACAAAAGAGCACAAAAGTTAACTCTTTACACAGCGAAACATGTTGATGCTGAATGAGCGAGACGAGACTTCCTGGATAACGCAGCGGACTCAAATTCGCCGCTTCGTTGCTGAGCCAATCAGTACATAGGAACTTAACTGCGTGCTCTGATTGGGTAGCTTCTCAGCCATCCACCAATAGTGTCCCTTGTATGAAATCAACTGGGCAAACCAACTGAGGAAGCATGTACCAGAAGTAAAAAGACCCATTGTCCAAGCAGAAACCCGCAAAGCAGTGAAAAATCCGTGTTATATATTTAGATATGCTTACTTATAAAATCCATGATAGAGTGAAGCCGCGATATAGCGAGGGATTACTGTACTATGTGATGTCTGTTATCCGCTTTCGGGGTGATGATTGACCTCCAAGGTTATTCCTCTTTTTATTTTTATTTTATTTTATTGTAGAATCAACTCTCGGCAGTGGCCAACAGAATGGCCATGAGGCATATGCGTACAGGCGCCATCCTCATCCCTACCACCTTCGCCATCACATCCCCTACGTCTTCAAATCTTAAATCATTCTTGAGGCAGATTGAAGACTTAAGAGCCAGCTTAAGTGAAAAGTTAAGGAAAACATAGTACGTAATTGCAACACAAACACTGACTTAATCAGTTTTAACGCAAAAAGATGCTGATGAAAGAAGAGAAGAAGCAGGCCGCTAGGGAGAAGAAAAGAAGAGCTGCTCAGGAAGCAGCAAGCGCATCAACCTCTGAGCAAATGAATGCTAAACGTACAGAGAAAGAGTATGAAAACTAGGAATGCTCAAGTCAAGTGTATACAGTGCGCCGTTTCTGGTATGGAATATCTCATGAAAGAATGATGTTGTATGAAGTGTCCAATCAACATTTTTTCTTTTCAGCTGATAACACGCAATATTTGATAACTTGTGTTATGTCCTGGTACCATAACATTGAAAACATGAATGATGGAAGATGTAAAACAAGCTGTTCTTTTCAAATCAAAGCAGGGATTGTCTTGGTAAGTGGAATTAGCAAGGCATAATCAATAAATAAGCCTGCTTTTGCTGTGAAAATCAAAAGCAGAAAAGAAAAAGTCAAAATGAGATTCAAATCCAAAAAGTTCCATGAGCAGTTTTGTTTTTCATAATCATAAAACAATGTGGTCTTAATGTTTTAGCTGCTTCACTGTGCGCACCACCTTCTTTAAAATGTAACCATGATGACATCACATGCCATACAGTGATACACCTGAGGATGCCTATTGAAAGATATATGACAATGAAAATAAAAATGCTCAGAAACAAGAAACATGAAAAGCAAATTGCACAAATGTTTAATGTGTTCCTAATAAATGTCAGTATTCAGTAAAGCAGCTGTCTGACGATGGGAGGTTCTTCTTCTTTACAGGGAGCAGGGAACATATTAAAATAATAGCTGTTTCATGTAATATTTTACACCTGAAGCATCCATCCATCCATTTTCCCAACCCACCTATCGAAGGCAGGGTTGTGGGTCAGCTGGAGTCTATCCCACTAGTCACTGGGCACAAAAGAACAACAAGAGGGTAGATGGATTGACTACATTAATAACAATGGGGCCAGTATTCACTTGTTTTTGGAGTTCCTATCTTTAGTATTGCTTCTGCCTAGAGATACTTGCTGTCACAACAGTTACTTTTGAAAATTAAATGGCATAAGTACAAGTACACTGATAGCTATAATTACAGTAAGTGATTTAGTAGTTACTGGAGCAAAGAGTGATGAAGAGTAAGGACATTAAACCTGCAATATGAAGAAATTAGAACATTACATTCTGAGTTGATTGTGAACTTCAGGAGACTAGAAGGGGTTTATGGATCTATTGACATTGTAGCATATGCATTATTTAATAGAATAGTGCCCAATATTGTAGAATGTCAGTTAAATCCAAATGCATGTGAAATAACATCTGTATAAAGCTGGAAGTCCATTAAAAAACAGATGCTAATCAAGTCAAGTACCACAAACTCCTAAAAGTCCCCCAAAGTCCAGGCCAACTCAAATGCCTTACTCTTCAGGCCGCCTCCTTGCCTCTCCTCCTGAGCTCCGTCCTTCTCCACTCCCGACTCAAACCAATGAATGGAGGGAGGCGGCCCCTTTTATAATCACCTGGATGTGCTCCAGTTGCTTCCTGGCAATCTTCCACCGGTAATCCCCAGTGTGGCAGAAGTGCCGGCTGCACACCCGGAAGCACTCCAGGTATCCCAACTTCTCTTTCCCCCAGCACTTCCGGGTGTGGCGGAAGTGCTGAGGTCCAGGGCTCCAAAGGCATTGGGGCACCCCCTGGCGATGACCACGGGCCCCTACAGAGTTGAGCTTCAAAGCTCTGTACCCATGGTCCCCATAGGTACCAGGGCAGTCACCCCCATGTGGTCTGGGGAAGGTGTAAGCCCTCTTCCGGTCCTCTGGGGTGTCCCAGCCGGGTCGTCCCCCCAGCCACCTGCGACAATATATACATATATATATGGCATTCATAGTCTGTGTCACAGTCTGATTGTATGGGTGGTTACCTACCAGGTAACGCTTGTGGTTGGCCAGCAATCTGCTAACATCCGCCACGGTGCCCTCAGTTTGTGAGGAGCAGATCATAGAATGGTTGAAATAGTTTACTGTCAAATAAATGCAAAGAGTACGCGACACGTGTTTCGCCCTCATTCTGGGCTCATCAGGCGTACACACTCCACTGCACTCCCTCTCGGGAATCGAACCTCGGACGTCAGCGCCAGAGGCGATGCCCCTAATGTTGCACCACGGCGTGTGGTTCGTTTATTTGACAGCATGTAGATCGGGGTGATTACATTCACGGCATTCGTAGTCTGTGTCACAATATGATTGTATGGGTGGTTACCTACCAGGTAATGCTTGTGGTTGGCCAGCAATCTGCTAACATCCGCCACGGTGTCCTCAATTTGTGAGAAGCAGATCATAGAATGGTTGAAATAGTTTACTGTCAAATAAATGCAAAGAGTACGCGACACGTGTTTCGCCCTCATTCTGGGCTCATCAGGCATACACACTCCACTAAGGTAACCATGACGCAAGAGTCATAAAAAGGATCGGAGCATCCACCCATAAAACCCGTATAAATTGCTAGCACTGATGTGCTCAGAATGGAGTCCAAAACAGAACTGATCAAATATTTGTTAAATGGTGGTTTTAAAGGCCAAAACAGGATATGATGTCAACAGGGGCCGGATCCGGAAGGATCTTCCTCCATAGGCTCGGACCCAGAAGTGATGTCATTAAAAGGGCTGGAACTGGAAGGGTCCTCCTCCATGGTTTGGGGTCTGGAAGTGACATCATCAGAAGGGCCAGAACTGGAAGTGATGTCATCAGGGCCAGGCGGAATTTCCTGTGAACGGTCTGCAGTAAAGCAATAAAAAAGGTCAGTGCATCTGCCACCCCCATGCTCTGGCATGGAATTACTTTCATTTAGACAATTTAGCTGCCTCCCATGTGCAGTGTGTGACAGTATATAGATGTATATGTATGTATACGTATATATATGTATGTGTGTGTGTATATATATATATATATATATATATATATATATATATATATATATATATATGTTCTCCCTGTGTCTGCGTGGGTTTCCTCCAGGTGCTCCAGTTTCCTCCCAAAGTCCAAAGACATGCAGGTGACGTGCATTGGCGATTCTACATTGTCCCTAGTGTGTCCTTGGTGTGTGGGTATGTGTGTGCCCTGTGGTGGGCTGGCACCCTGCCCAGGGATTTGTTCCTGCCTTGCGCAGTGCGTTGGCTGGGATTGGCTCCAGCAGACCCCCGTGACCCTGTGTTGGTACAGTGGTGTGAAAAACTATTTGCCCCTTTCCTGATTTCTTATTCTTTTGCATGTTTGTCACACAAAAATTTTTCTGATCATCAAACACATTTAACCATTAGTCAAATATAACACAAGTAAACACAAAATGCAGTTTGTAAATGGTGGTTTTTATTATTTAGGGAGAAAAAAAAATCCAAACCTACATGGCCCTGTGTGAAAAAGTAATTGCCCCCTGAACCTAATAACTGGTTGGGCCACCCTTAGCAGCAATAACTGCAATCAAGCGTTTGCGATAACTTGCAATGAGTCTTTTACAGCGCTCTGGAGGAATTTTGGCCCACTCATCTTTGCAAAATTGTTGTAATTCAGCTTTATTTGAGGGTTTTCTAGCATGAACCGCCTTTTTAAGGTCATGCCATTGCATCTCAATTGGATTCAGGTCAGGACTTTGACTAGGCCACTCCAAAGTCTTCATTTTGTTTTTCTTCAGCCATTCAGAGGTGGATTTGCTGGTGTGTTTTGGGTCATTGTCCTGTTGCAGCACCCAAGATCGCTTCAGCTTGAGTTGACGAACAGATGGCCGGACATTCTCCTTCAGGATTTTTTGGTAGACAGTAGAATTCATGGTTCCATCTATCACAGCAAGCCTTCCAGGTCCTGAAGCAGCAAAACAACCCCAGACCATCACACTACCACCACCATATTTTACTGTTGGTATGATGTTCTTTTTCTGAAATGCTGTGTTCCTTTTATGCCAGATGTAACGGGACATTTGCCTTCCAAAAAGTTCAACTTTTGTCTCATCAGTCCACAAGGTATTTTCCCAAAAGTCTTGGCAATCATTGAGATGTTTCTTAGCAAAATTGAGATGAGCCCTAATGTTCTTTTTGCTTAACAGTGGTTTGCGTCTTGGAAATCTGCCATGCAGGCCATTTTTGCCCAGTCTCTTTCTTATGGTGGAGTCGTGAACACTGACCTTAATTGAGGCAAGTGAGGCCTGCAGTTCTTTAGACGTTGTCCTGGGGTCTTTTGTGACCTCTCGGATGAGTCATCTCTGCGCTCTTGGGGTAATTTTGGTCGGCCGGCCACTCCTGGGAAGGTTCACCACTGTTCCATGTTTTTGCCATTTGTGGATAATGGCTCTCACTGTGGTTCGCTGGAGTCCCAAAGCTTTAGAAATGGCTTTATAACCTTTACCAGACTGATAGATCTCAATTACTTCTGTTCTCATTTGTTCCTGAATTTCTTTGGATCTTGGCATGATGTCTAGCTTTTGAGGTGCTTTTGGTCTACTTCTCTGTGTCAGGCAGCTCCTATTTAAGTGATTTCTTGATTGAAACAGGTGTGGCAGTAATCAGGCCTGGGGATGGCTACGGAAATTGAACTCAGGTGTGATACACCACAGTTAGGTTATTTTTTAACAAGGGGGCAATTACTTTTTCACACAGGGCCATGTAGGTTTGGATTTTTTTTCTCCCTAAATAATAAAAACCATCATTTAAAAACTGCATTTTGTGTTTACTTGTGTTATATTTGACTAATGGTTAAATGTGTTTGATGATCAGAAACATTTTGTGTGACAAACATGCAAAACAATAAGAAATCAGGAAGGGGGCAAATAGTTTTTCACACCACTGTATATAGCAGGTTGTATAATGACTGACTGACTGACTGCCTATATATATATATATATATATATATATATATATATATATATATATATATATATATATATATATATATATATATATATATATATATTCACGGCATTCGTAGTCTGTGTCACAATCTGGTTGTATGGGTGGTTACCTACCAGGTATAGAGTAAATAAATGCACCAATAGTAAATCTTCACATACAAGTTTATAAAGCTAAGTCAAAAAGCTAGGCTTTCAGGAGGGATTTAAAAGTGAAAAGGTAGACTGTTCCAAAGCCTGGGACAGCTACTGCAAAAGAACGGTCCCCTCTAAGCTTAAGTTTGACATTTAGCACAACCAGTAACTTCTGGTCATTGGACTTCAGTGATCGTAAAGGAGGGTAAGGGTCTAAATTGTCAGTAAAATAAAAAGGGGCTAGGGACTTAAAAACAAACTGTAAAAACTTAACTTCAATCCTGTAAGTAACGAGAAGTCAGCGAAGAGAACTTAAGACTGGTGTGATGTGATTCTGTTTTTGTGTGCCTGTTATTAGCTTGGCAGCAGCTTTCTGGACTACTTGAAGATGATCAAGTGATGACTGAATGACTGATGACTCCAATGTATAATGAGTTGCAATATTAAAGCTGAGAAGAGACAAACACATGCATTAGTGTTTCAAAATTTTTTACAAAAAGAAAGGGCTTGACCTTAGTCACTACCCTGAGATGACAGACACAGGTTTTAACAATGGAGTTAATTTGTTTATCAAATTTGAGGCATTATTTAAAGTCACACAAAGAGTTTTTGCAAAGGTTTACAGTAGGTTGTCAATGGCCAAAATTACTTTCTGTAGCACAAGTATGATCAGAAAGTCCAAAACACACAATCTCTGTTTTTTTTTGTAATTTAGACTAAGAAAATGTAGTGACATTCATCTTTTAATGTCTTCTAGATTATTCCAATAAAAGTTTAAGAGCATTTGTTTTTATCTGCTTCAGTGGAAAATATATCTTTGTATCATATGCATAGCAATGGAAGGAAATATTGTGTTTTTTAAAAATGGATCCTAAGGGTAACATGTACAGTGAAAAAGAATAGGCCCCAGAAGGGATCCTTGATGGACCCCACAGGTCATGGGGGCCAAGGATGAGGAGAAATTTCCCAGGTGGAGTGAAAAACTTCTGCCTGTGAGGTACAACCGGAACCAATCCAAAGCAGTTCCTTGTATACCCACATACTGCTCAAGATGGGTGATAAGGATGTCATGCTCAACTGTATTAAATGCTGCAGTCAGATCTAACAGCAATAAGACAGCATGTTCAAAATGCTAGGTCTGACCACTTCAAAAGCATCTTTAAGAAGATGAGTAGGAACAATATCTAACAGAGAAGTTGTGGATTTAATATCCATATGAAAAGGTATAGTACGCATCATGTATAAAAAATAATAAATTACCCACTCACTTTTAACAAGAGAAAAAAAAGAAGATTGACACCATTTGCTGAGGAGAAGCAATGTTTATTTGGCTGGTTATTTTGGAGAAAGCATCCAATATCAGTTGTGTTTGGCATGTTTTATTGCTTACAAATAACACTCAGTCTCAGTCACTGCCATTTCTTCTTTAACACCAGCATTTCTAGTTGATCTGTGAAAGTCACTGACCTCACAATTTTCAAATTTTAAAACTGCATACATATTATTTAAAGTTTTTTTTTTTTTTGAGTTTTTGGCTATTTACTATTTTAAAAGCTGCTGCAACATTGAAACTTCCTGATTTTAGTTTGTAATCCTTTTGATTTTGTATTGTAAATTGCCCTCTTGTGTCTTTGCTGTTGTCAGTATGACCTTCCACCATGGTCACCTCTTCTGAGAACCTTATCTTAAAGAGCCTGATTAGGCTCGAATGACACTCAAGTTATTCCTGATCCAAGAACTGGATGATAGACGTCATATTTTGTGACAGAAATGTACAGCTGAAATTTCCACCTTGGGTGCACAAAACATTCTTATATAGGCATTAGTATTGACTAATAGTTAAAGAGTTTTTACATTTTCTGGTGGCATGCCCAGTTCATTAATAACTGTTTACTTCTGGCACAAATGTTCAAGAAAGCAATTGAGAAAAATGACCAGCGTTGTCAGGGTAAAAAAAAAAAAGAGCTTGAAACTGCCTGCCTGTTAAACTAGGACATCCTGACTTCATTTGTGCCAGCACATTTTAGATTAGAAAATGAGATCATATATTTAACTTTGTGCTTTGTTCTCTGATAATTTTACATATGAGAAGTCTTATTTGTTACACTTAGGATTTTTAAAATGCTTAACTAGTTTTGGACTTTTCATAATACTTAATTCAGATGTGTGTCTCTGGAATATACCATTTATCTAAAGCTGATTGGTCTTAATAAAATATATTCAAATATGTTATGTAAATGATCCTAAGTGATAAATAGAAGCTTTTCTGTTAGAGTTCTTCAGTCTGCCACAATGCTGTAGGTATGAAATATGAACATCCTTGTTGGAGTTCATTTATAACAATGGCTTAGGACTCTTCTTTATTTAATAAATATTTTCCACCACACATAAAATACAAATTAAAATATAATCTATGCCTGGAAGATGGTTCATACAGTTTTTCAAGACTTTTAGACAACATGAAATGCCCAGAATAATTGTTATTACCACTAGAATCCCTGAAGCCTACGAAAAAACTTGCAATCTTGGCCCACCTTAAATTCCTTTGCATCTCTACTGTCAGCGTCTTTTGTTTTGTAAATGCATCGATCAGCACAATAAGAAAGCAGCCTGCTATCCCATCCGCCCGCCTTGATGGAGCTGAACTCGGGCAAAAAGTTATCCCAGCTCAAGCCAAGGGTCCTTATCTGCGTGTGATGTGCCTGTTGTTGTATAGGGTAAATAATACAGTATATCGTTATTTGGAATACATGCACTTCTTGTGTGTTCCATGTCTGCAAAGATCTGGGTAAGTGTAGGATGAAAGGAAATGCGAGGCAAGAAATGCTGAACACACACCTAAACCAGAAACATTTTCCATGTTATACTAATAATGACATGAAGTGTATAATGTTTGAAGACATTTAGTCCTAATATCAAATAAACACATGTGCTTTTATTCAAGAATATAACCAAGGAAAAAAAAAGCATTTGATTTAAATGTTGCTGGAAATGAGTGCCAGCAGGGTTTGCACAAGGTAATGCTGAGATCCCCTCCATACTCATTTCCTTCACAGAGATGTTTCATGACTACATTCTTGGGTGTGTTCTGGAACTGAATGTCAGTATAAACCAGTCTCATCATTTATCTTTTTTTGTCAATTTTTCTCTAAATGGTTCTGTTTTCCCTGTTGGTGCATGTAAAACTCCTCCATACTCTAAATTCTCATTCATAATCCCATGGCATTTGCAAAGTTACCAATCCTTCACTTTAAAATGATTTTCATGTGTTTTGCTGCATATTTAACTCTATCCCCAGTATATTACTACTGCAAGGTTGTAGCTGAACATAACATTTCAATTCAACATCTTCCAGTGAAGATTCATGTTCCATTTTCATATGTTTTCATGGCTTATCTGGAGCATTGACATCATCACATATTAAAACAAAATTTTAATTTACCTTTGTTTTGAGAATAATCTGACAGTTTGTTTCTTAATATAACATTCCTCACTCATGTGAAACAGATAATCCCAATTATATTTTTCAACGATTTCACCCTTTTTTTACACTGACACGGGAATGGCTTAAAAACAACAATGTCAGTGTTCTGGATCGGCCAAGTCAGTGTCCAGGTCTCAATCCAGTTTGAAAACTGGACTTGAAAAAGGCTGTTCATTCACATTCCTCATGCATCTTGACAGAGTGTGAGCAGTTTTACAAAGAAGAGTGGAGTTCAGAGGTGCAAAGCTATACTGTTAACTACTATACAGTCAAATGCTTTACCTGTGACCAAGGCTCCATCATATGAATTGACATATCAACCAGTTAGCATGTTGTTGGCAATCATTTTATTGTATTTTCTGAAAGTTATTTTCTATATCTGGTATCTTTTATGTTTTTATTTCTGTTTATTAATAATGTTGGTGCTGTTGCATATTCATTGGTATTTGTTGCTGTTGTTCATTTTCATTGTTTGTTCACCATATGGATTCTGCCGGGTCTTGTACCAAGGGCTGTATTGTCAGTGCATTGTTTATTTATTTGTTTTTTTACAGTGAAACAAACAACAAATATTTTTTGTTGTGTTGTAAAGCATAATGACAATAAATTGAACTGATATTGTCTACACAAAGGAGGAGGATTAATATTAATGTCAAAACATTTTCAGCTTTCCACCATAATATTATTTTTACCTTTGAGCAGAAATAAATCCGATTTTTGGCAAGAAAGGAATGTTTTCACTCAACTATTGTACTGAAACAGGAATGGGACTGAAAAGTTAAATTGTATTATTATCTGACACTAAATTGCACCAGAAGTGAGTTTTTCTGTTGCAGAAATGTGCAGGATCCATACCAAGGTCACACTTTTCTGGTGTCTCATGGTGCCACAATAGGACAGTGTAGTGGAGTTATCCTTTATTTTATCAGTTTCCTGTTCATTAGAGAGAATCTGACTTTATGTGCCCATCTCACTTTCACAATGAGCTGCCTAAGAGATCATAGGCATCCCCACGTTTCTAATATGACATACTTATCTTTTGAAACATGGAAAACACAACACCTACAGCTGCCCCTTTAGTAGATAGACAGAGAGATAAGAAACACAGTCATTTTTTGGTGAACATGACAAAGAGAACAGGCATCAAATATTATTTAAAAACAGTTTCCTTGTAATACTCAAACTTACATTACATTTTACCTGACATCTTAATAAAACACCAAATTGATTGATTATCTGCTTGCTCTTTATGTTCCATTTTTATTATAATGCCCCTTCTGACTTGGGTAAATGTTTCGAAAAAAAAAATACCTGATAAGTGTATTGCAGAGTTCGTCATCAATAAAAAGGCATTTTCTGCATGTTATTTCAATCCTGGGTAACACTGTGTTGCTGGCATAAGGGTAGTTATCTCAGAGGAAAGAATGTACAGTTTGTGGTGTCTTGCTGTGTTGAAAGCAATCATCTCTTCAAATTCTGCCAACAGAGACAAGAAGAAAAGGGTTTGTTACTGTTAGGCGAGCAATTAAGAGCATTACTTAACCAGGCAATTACATGCAAATATGCTGATTAACAAAACTTTACAGCATTCCATAAATAGCAAAAACTTTAATGCTAAAAATGATTCAGTGCAAAGCAATGGGATAGCTGTGAATCTGGGGCTGACTACTGTTTTTTTTTCTTCCTTATGCACAGATATTATTTGCTTGAAGTGATTTTCACTTTTACCTGGAGATCTTACCAACAAGAAAAGACTATGAAAAAATCATTTTAGATAAATATTCAAATTGACACCCAGAGCAAGTCAGCCACAAAATGAAAAAGCATTAGCTTGGCTACACTTTGTGTCTCATCGGAATGAGATAAATCTTTTAAGACTTGTACAGTGCGAAATCAATACATTTCTCCTGAACCAAAACAAAATCTTTTTGGAAACATCCCTAATGTTATTTCCCTGTCACAAACCAATAGACTACTCCCTTAAACTTAAATAGCTTCCGGCAGAGGAGGTATCATTTGTAGGTAGTGGATGATGAGGATATCCCACTTTATCCCCTCCATTTGAACAATTGATTCAGAAAAGTAAAATGTCAGTAGTAAAACGGGTAATGTTGTGTACTATTTAGTTGATATTGAGGTCTCTGTGGGACCAAAGGTAAGGCAGCAGCAGCCCTTAAAGAAGATCTCACAGATGCAAAAGGTTTCTTAATGAACGGAGAGGCCTGCAGCAATGTGGGCAGTGTCATATTTAATAAAAGTGGCTTGGAGATCAGAAGGGCAGCACCATGGATCAGCTTTGGTGATTTACAGAATGGCACTCCTGACGCTAAGCCACAAGTTCTCATATGGAGTCCCATGTATAAATCACTTGGAAACAGAGGCCATACTTAGGCTTTCAGATGTTAAAATGTATGACAGTTCAATGTTGGCAAGGAGGGAGGGCTAGAATGTAATAAAGGGATTTTATAGGGAGAGAAGTGAGCTTTATGGTTAATTATTCATAAAGATGTATGACTGGCTTATTCATAAAGAATGAGAAGACCTTTTATTGAAGCACAGATAAAGATGGTTTATTAAGATGATGTTGCATATCCAGTATATGATGAGTTCTACATTAAGCATCCATCCATCCATTATCCAATCCGCTATATCCTAGCTACTGGGTCACGTGGGTCTGCTGGAGCCAATCCCAGCCAACACAGGGCGCAAGGCAGGAAACAAATCCCGGGCAGGACGCCAGCCCACCACAGTCTACATTAAGCATCTGACATAAATGAAAATTTACTTTGCAAAATATTCACATAAGTGTACAATTTCATTATGTTATATTCCTTTTTAAAGTCTATTTTGTTCATTCCATAGATGAGTGCCACCATGGTATAGTAGTAAGTCCTGAAAAATTGAAAAGTGGAGTTTCTATTTCCTCACAGTTTCTCTGTGGGCTTTACCTGGGCAATTTATTTTCTTCTCACACCCAGAAGATCTGTAAATATTTTAAGTGGTGGCTATAAACGGAGAAAGTAATAATGTACGGTGGTCAGTGTGCCCTAAAATTGAATGACATCCAGTCCAGGTATAGTCTCTGCCTCTCGTCTGATGCTCCTGGGATAAGCTGTGACTCTGCAAAGGGAAAGCGCCCACCTACACCCTTAAAAGTAAAGTTGCCAGAGCGGTTCTTCAGAATGATGCCATAGGGGGACCATTTTTGGTTTTCAAAAGACACATCCACATGAAGACTCCAAAAAGAACCTTTATTTATTTAAATCTGTAATAGGCTCCATATTGTAAATAACCATAAACAGACGGTAGCTTCATCTTCTTCTCCTTCATCTTTTCTCACTTCTAGATAGATAGATAGATACTGTAGATAGATAGATAGATAGATACTTTATTAATCCCAATGGGAAATTCTATGTGGGGTCGATGTTTTATAGGTTTCAGCATGATGCTTTTCCTGATGCCAACCCTGCCTGTTTATCCGGGCTTGGGACCGGATGTCATTTGTGTTTGTTCCGTGTTTATAAATGTTATGTGTGTCTGAAATTTTTCTAGAGCAAAAAAAAACCTGAAGAATTTCTTTCGGCAAACAGCAAGGACATAACCAATTACAGCACTCCACCTTTTTGGAGGTCGGGGGGTTCCCGTAGTTATGTTTTAAGTTGCATAAATTAAAACAACAACAACAACAACAAAATTTATTTATATAGCACATTTTCATACAAAAAAGTAGCTCAAAGTGCTTTACATAATTATAATACAATTGATGATGCTCACCATATACTCATGATATCGTTAAATGGCTATTTTATCAGTTAGATTAAGGTCATTGTGAACCAATTCTCCACTCTATCACAGATCAGCACAGTGGCTCTAGCTGTTAAGGTTCTCTGCAATATGAACACAGTTGGCATCAGACCTCTCCACCACTTTCTGATATTCACCATCACACTCTTTAGCACCACTGAGTCCAAAGCAAGCAGAAAGTAACTGTTGCATGAGGTTTCTGTTTATATGTTTTGCCATGAAAGCCTCCTCCCCTTCTCTTGAAACTGTCATGTCTTTAGTTGTAAGGAAAAAATATTTTTTAAAAAGGGATCAGAAGATGAAACATGAATCTGAATCAAGTAAATGTCGGCCCTATCTTTTACCAAAGCCCAGTCAGAAAGCAAAAAAGTATAGGCTGAGAAAAGTAAAACAAGAAATCTGTAATTTGGAAAGTCAAAATGAACATAAAGCAGAGCACACCACACATGAAGTATTAATGATCTAAGAGTGCATGGCAATAACCTTTTATACTTTTGCACAATTGATGATGCTTACCCAGTTCTCAAGGTAAGTAACCAACAATTTACAAAGAATAGCAACAAACAATTTAGCTTCAAAAACATCTATTTAACACATTTCAAATAAATATTTAAGGACTAGGATTAGATTCGGCACATGTCAACATCCTTACAGCAAAAAAGGTGCATAATAAACTAGGTAAATATGAAAAAGGAAACCAAATCATTATGGAATTGTCCTATGGATCATCAAAGAAGTGCACTCCCCTTCCCTGCTGGACAGGCTGCTGCCACTCAAGCCCCCGTCCTGCCCATGCTGTCATCACATTTAATACATTGTGGACCACGCATTTCACGAGGAAAGGGAAGCATTATAAAAGACCAACATTTGTTATAACAAACGCTGCTATCATTTCACAGAAATGAACAACAGATCATCACTTTTTATTTACTTACACACGGCAGTAATTTGTTTTGGATTTTTCATCATCCACTACCCAAATCTGTCAGACTGCTGTCTGGACTCCCTAAACTGTGTTGGTTCATATTTTGGAATAGCCTCGTTTGAACTGTGTTTCCATTGTCATTTCATCTTTTGGGATTTTGTTGGTTTCCATCAATTTCTCGGTCTCTGCCGTTACTGTGTTTACACATTGGACTTTGTGAGTATAAGGATGTTTGCTCTTTGTTTTGGAATTATTTATGCTTCATGGTTAAGACGAGGGATGTAGGGATTGATATCGTACATTTCTTTTGTATGTAAATGTTTGCATCTACATCTAGTTCAGGGAATTCAGGATGTGTGTGTAATAGTTTATCTTTTTCTAATATATTAATTTTACATTTACCAAACCTTTATCTTCGACTCATATATCTGTTTTTGTCCATCACTTGGGGGCCTTGAGTAGAGGGTGGGGGAGAAATTGAAGGGTAAGCACTGTGTGGACATGATCGAATCTGGATTTCACTCCAGCTCATCCAGAGTCTGTAAATTGCCACCATCCGAGCATGAGCATTGTTCTTACAAGCTCTCACCCCAACTGATATTTCATTTAGAAACTCAACGTAATGCTAGTAATGTGTGTGTATGTGTGTGTGTGTGCGTGTGTGTGTTTTTTTTTTTATCTTACCATATGATTACGATTACTTTAGGATATAAACTCTGAATCCCCTCTTGGGTTTTGGTTGGTTCTATACAGGACTGTATAAAGTGCCTTCTAGGAACTCTACTTTGCCTTAATTAGGGTCAGGTCTATTAAGTAACAGCTAGACTGCATATCTTCTTAATAAAAGCAACACTACCCTTCAGGGGAGAACCATGTGCTGCCATGTAGTGGTTTATTCTAAAAAAAGTACATCCCTTTTATACTCTTGTAATTAATAGTTCATAAGCACTCACAGTTTTATCATTTTTACTACTGTATATTATTGCAGACAAATGCTCCATCTGTATGGCTTCCTCTGTGCAACTTTTGTATCATTTCACCCACTTAAAACATTTGCAAAGTGACAGGCCTACCACAGTCAATTAATCAAGTAAATATATCAATATACCTGTATGCATGCATTCAAATTTTTAATAATCTTCCCGTTTTCCTCAACCATTCACTGCGTTTTACAGCATCTTACTACAACTCTAATTTAATCACTTGCCAACTTGATTCTCAGTGTATTTTTGCATAACTGGTATGCTGCATGGGCTCACCACTCTGCACTTGGGCACATTTTATTTACTTCAGGTTTCTAGTTTTGTTCAGCTAGGGAGGTCTCTGAGATTTTAGTCACTGATACTCTCACTCAATATGGAAAATAAAAATAAAAAAACCAGTCCAAAGTCTGACAAATTTTAGGGTAGTGTCCATTTTTTGTTGCCAACACTGAAAATTAGCTGCATTGGCACCAACACAGATTTCCAGGCTAAAACTACAAATTCATAGATTTTGCACCACTGCCATCAGGGATTATTTGTACATGGTTAGCTGTAGAATATGTTATAGATTGATTCCTTTTAGGTGATAAAATGAATCCAGTTGCAAAGAAGGAACAAAAAGACATGGAAACTGCATTCTGCTAAAATGCACCAATATATAAAAAGCTTCTCAGTAGTTTTTACCCATTTTGACAGAGATACTATTATAATATAATTTTTTTCCCATTTTTGTGTACAGTCAAGCATGAAATTAGCAGTTGAAAGGTCAAACAATCAGTTTTGGTTTTAACCTCATGAATTCAAAATCATTTTAGGTATGTCACTGTAGCTGAAGGGGGCCTATTGAAAGTATCCAGGAAGGTACAGCATGCTCTCACCTTCGTGCTGATCTTTTGTGATGAAAATATTGAAATATGAAGATTTTTAAGAAAAACAACTTTAATGTTTGCATTAATTTAATTTTGTTCTTCATTTTGTTTTACAACAATTATTCAAGCAACTACCTATGTTATGTGCATTCAGATTTAGGAAACAGTAGCACAATGCTCAAAAGTATGTGACTATTTTTTTTTTCAAAAACTGCTCTTTCAGTGGTAGTGAATGAAACTCCAAAAAGAAATCAACTCACAAACTGAAGAGAATTTGATTTTCTCTGTTGCAAAATGCTCCTTTATACTTGGAATAATGCATCATAATCTGTGATTATTTCTGAACAATGTGGAAATTTTGCCACATTTCAGAAAACCTAGAATGGTTTTCCATTTGCTTAACCTACCTAATTTAACTTTATAGTTACCATGAAATAAGGCCTCTCTTGAATCCTTCAGGTTCAAGGTAGGAACCCACATATGTTGTGAATTCTACATAACAAACTAGTACAAGGGCGGCATGGTGGCGCAGTGGTAGCACTGCTGCCTCGTAGTAAGGAGACCTGGGTTTGCTCCCCTGGTCCTCCCTGCATGGAGTTTGCATGTTCTCCCCGTGTCTGCATATGTTTCCTCCGGGTGCTCCGGTTTCCTCCCACAATCCAAAGACATACGGGTTAGGTAGATTGGTGATTCTAAATTGGCCCTAGTGTGTGCTTGGTGTGTGGATATGTATGTGTCCTGCGGTGGGTTTGCCCGGTATTGGTTCCTGCCTTGCACCCTGTGTTGGCTGAGATTGGCTCCAGCAGACCCCCCGTGACCCTGTGTTCAGATTCAGCAGGTTGGAAAATGGATGGATGGATGGAAACTAGTACACATCATGGTATAACATCCATCCATCCATCCATTATGCAACCCGCTATATTCTAACTACAGGGTCACGGGGGTCTGCTGGAGCTGAAACAGACACTGGCAAGAAATTTTCCATGTGTTTCTGCTTAGCTTCTGGACACTTTCCAAGGAGCTCTGTTTCTGGCAAGAAATTATTTTTATTTTTTCAATTACTGATATATAATTTGTAACTAAGGAACAGGACCACTTGGGGAGTTTTGCTGATATGATCACTTAATTCAGGTTGCATTATCCTTTGCATTACTTATATTTGCTGCTATTGGGTTTGATGCAAATAAATAAAATGTTTTAGTTAAAGCTTAAAAAATGAGTGTTTCTTTGTCTGATTGCTATTAGTGTAGCCAAGACTTTGGATGATTCATTCCTTAGGTGTAGCTGCTGCCCCTTAAAAGCAGGAGAGGATGTTGGTTGTAAAACTAGGATGAAGTAAAGGATTTAAAGTAAATGCCAGTCCCGGTCAGCAAGCAGTCTGCCACTAGAGGTCCCTAGGGTTGAATATGCAGGGTAAATTGTAGACAGGGAGACAGATAAGAGGTTAAAGATAACAGTGTTATAGCTGCTTTTGGCATTACTTCTATCTACTGCACCATATGCTGCCCAATGTTTAATGCAGTGATCACAATTTTCATATTATATTCTTTGTAATGGGTGGTGCACCACTACGCTGTGTAGATGCCACATGGGCTGGACGGGCTTCCCAGCCAGGAGAGGGGATGGTTCCTTACCCAGACGGGAGACTCCTAATAGGCAAATAAACCTCCCGGCTGGGGAGGAAGAAGGGATCAGACCCAGAAGCAAGGGGCAAAGGGGATTGACGGACAGCCCAATGAGAAAGAAAGACTTTGTTGGAGGCTTTTTATTCCACCAGCACGCTAGATGGCAGCAACCCCGGATGTCAGTGCCCAGTAGGAAACCAGTGAGGCATGCCGGAAGACGAATGTGAATTTCCCTTGGGATTAATAAAGTATCTATCTATCTTCTATCTCTCTATCTACTCCGGCAGAGCAGACCTGCTGGAGCCACAAGAGGGTGCTGAAGGGAGACAAGCTCCCTGTTATAATGGACTTCCATGTGACCCAGAAGTGTTTCCATCAGGCAATTGCCCTGGCATAGGAAGTACTCCCGTGCTTGTAATAAAAGAGACCACACTCCCTTATCCAGAGAGTCGGAGCTGGGAGGTAGAGAGGCAACACTTGACTGGAGGAGGGCGGTGCAGTGGTGAGAGAATTATTGAGAGGACAGGAAAAACGGTGTTTTGTGCTTTTGTAGTGACATATTTAAGGTAATTTGGTTAATAAAATAACCTTTATTTGGACCCAGGACTGTGCTTGTGTGTTTGTGTTGGGGTTTGGGCCATTGACACCGTGTTTCCATCACAGCTGTTAATAATATCTGCATGTACTCGACCACTTAATGTAATGGTGTGGGGATTTTTCTTTGCATAGTATAAACTCTTCATTTACTTTATTATGCTTGGTACTGCGCAAATGTTACACCACTCCTCATTAGTTCTGGATTTACTTGGTAGCCTAAAGCCCTCAAAAAAATGTGTTCACTCTCCTATGACAGGAGGTTTAAATGAATGCAAATTGACTACTAATCACCCCAGCACCTAGGCTGCTCTTGAAGAAAGTCATGCAGATGAAATGTTCAGTTCTGACCTATTTTCACTTCCTATTCCTTACGTTCAAATAAGCCCAGCTTCAAAGTCGATTGACAGATTTATTAATCCTCCTACTTTGTTGTCACTACAGGCAGGCAGAAAATATGCTGTATACTGCTGACTTCTGAGATCAAACACCATTTTTCCTTCACAGAAGAAATATGAACACATTTAATGTCAAAAATCCCTGGCCAACAACGCCAACAAAACACTATTCAACAAGCCAAGTCGAGCTGACATGCGATGCTAAAAGCAGAGAGAGTTTGAAAACTTGTGAGTTTCCTGAAAGAAGTTCACTTTTGATAAAGGGGATGTCAGTGCTACGTTCTGAGAACAGGCGATGACCAGAAACCTAATCTTTAATTTAGCCATAAGTATTCTATACTGTAACAACACAGTAATTACTACTTATTAAACAAATCAAAAATGTAAATTGTAAATAGTACTGGCTTAAAGGGCATGTAAGACCCACCCAAATAACTCCAAAACCTGGGACAGACACCCATGTTGTTTGCCTTTGTATATGGTTAAGCTCTCCAAAATAACAACATAGAATGGCTTTCCATAAAAGATTGTGTAGAGGGTACAACAAGGCAAAGACTATTCTCAATATTCATGTATTCCTTTTGAGTGTAGCGGAGGTGCTAGGGCTTTAAAGAGGGCAGTAATATATTGTGCTCAGTGACAATCAAAGAACATTCTTTAAGAGCTGTCTTTCATTTTTTCTTTTACTAAGTGACATCTAGAAGTGCAAAGTAACATGCTACTGTAATGGAGATATTTGAACCTTTTCAGGTGACAGCTCTCAGGTCATAGGCCTTACCCTGAAAGTCTTGTCAAGCTGAACAGGACCACAGTGTATTCTGGGAAAGCTGAAAGGCAAAGCAGGGTTTAGAGTATTTTGTTTACTGTATATACTCGCGGATAAGTTCTCACACGGACTTCATTTTACTGTATAATTTCTGGTATTTTATAATGTTGGTCATATAAGTCAAATGCAGAAAACTCATGCTATTGGTCCAAGAGATTATGATATGCTAATGCTCACCTGATAGAGTAACCATGGAGCACACTGCTTTTTTTTCTATGTATTGTGCCTACGTGACCACACCGTAATACCCAAACTGTTTTGTGTTTTTTGTATCTCACACACTCACTCATACAACTTTATTGTAAGAGCATCCCTTATCTATGATGGAGTATTTGATCAGAAGAAAATATGAAGCTGGTTTTAAATTAAAAGTCCTTTAAGTAGCGAAAACAAATTGGTAACTACCCTGCTGCAACAAAATTTGATGCGTTTGAGAAACTGATGAGAGATTGGAGGAGGGAAGAAGATGTAAAAAAAAACAAAAAAACTAAGTGTCTCATTTTTGAATGGGCACATAAGTCTGATTTTATGATCAATTTTTCAGGTTTCAAGACCCGACTTATACATGAGTATATACGGTAGTTCCAAAGTGAAGCAGAACCTTAGAATGTTTCTATTGCCAGTCTGTTTAGGGTTTCACGCTGTGGCAGTCCCACAGATCTACTGTAATGTTGAATTAGCTATGGGAAAAGGTCTTTGCTTATTCACTTGTATGATAATCTTATGTGTTTTGAGAAAAGTGTAGCATGTCAGCACTCTGCTAATTGAGATGGAGATAAGTAAGCCTGGTGTTTATTATCCTTTTATTAAACTTTTTTTTTCAAAAAGAATATTCTATCATTACTATTTGTTGCAAAAATAACACAGATCAGTTGTTTTTCTGAGACTTTTGTAAAGAGCTCAGCTCAGCTGTCAAAATGAACACTTTCAAGAGCCTCCAGCTGAAACGGACACTGTCTTGAAGTTTTCCATGTGCCTCTGCTTAGCTTCTGGAGACTTTCCAAGGAGCTCTGTTTCTGGCAAGTAATTATTTTCATTTTTTCAATTACTGATATATAATATAACAAAGGAACTGGATCACTTAGGGTGTTTTGCTGATATGATGACTTTATTCAGGTTGCATAATCCTTTGTGTTGTTTATATTTGCTGTTATTGGGTTCGATGCAAATAAATAAAATTTTTAAGTTAAAGCTTAAAAAAGAATGTTTCTTTTTCTGATTGCTATTAGTATAGCCAAGGCTTTGAATGATTCATTCCTTTTGGGTAGCTGCTGCCCCTTAAAGGCACGAGAGGATGCTCTTGTGAAGCCCTCTATTGGTTGTGAAACTAGGCTGAAGTAAAGTATTTAAATTAAAAGCCAGTCCCGGCCAGCCACTAGAGGTCCCTAGGGTTGAATATATAGTGTACACTGTAGACATTAAGACGGATAAAAGTTTGCAGATAACAGTGTTATACTTGGTTTTGACATTCCTTCTTATTCTTCATTAAGAAAAGAACCTATGAGTCAGTTGATACATTTTGTGACATGTCACGGGAATTCTGATAAAATAACAAAACACTTACTTAAGATGGTAATATGGAAAAGTTGCTGTGTAACAAATTTTCATTTAGTTTAATTTTAATCCAGACCAGGCGCAAGACCAGACATCATGGGGTACAAGGCAGGACCAAACCCTAGATAGGGTGCCAGTCCATTGTACGGTAAACACACACTTGGGACAATTTAGCATGGCTAATTCACCTAACTTGCATGTCTTTGGACAATGGGAGGAAACCGGAGAACCAGGAGGAAACCCACACAGACACAGGGAGAATATACAAACTCCAAAAATGGAAGCAAACCTACTGTGCCACCATGTCTATAGCAAATTCACAAAACTAATAACTAAGTGTCCAGACTTTAAGTGAAATGTCTCCTGAACTTTACTACAAATTATAAATCACAAATATCTTGTTGAAAACGCTTTGATTAAAACAGTAATTTATCTAGAAAGATTGTGACACTGGCATCAAATTACAATTACTTAGATATTTTCTTTTGTCCTAGGATAGTTCTGAGCTCAGAACAAATTCATTAAGTGTAAGTCAGTCGCTTCCCTACCCTATTGAGGTCACTGTCATTCAGCTTGTACTTCTTTTCATTTATTCCTGTCTACCACACCTCAGTATCCCATAATATATGAACATAAAGAAAAGTGGTAAAAAAAAAAGATAAAACACCTGTTTATCCACCTCACTGTACAACTTTATTGGTTGATTCATCCATGTAATCTTCAGTAGCAGTCTGTCATTGAGTATCTGGTTTTATTTATTTATTTTAATTGAACAATTTGGCTGATTTTGCTTTGTAAATACAGGATAGCAGAAGAATGGTAGTTCCATGCATGGTAAGACACAGTATTCTGTTTTTTAGCAGCAGCAGACTTATTTATTTATTCTTTAAAAAAAAAACCAAAAGGATAATAACATGGAAGTGAAGCAGTAGTTCAGATGTTAAGCTGCTGCCTCATAGCTCTTGGATAAAAGTAGACTTGAATTCCAGGCTGAGTCACTGCCTCAGTGGACTTTGGTTGTTCTCCCTGTGTTTATATGTAAAGAAATTGATAACTGCCAACTCTAAATTGGCCCAACATGAGAAAGTGTGCATATGTGCATATGAATGTTCAGTGATGAACTAGGAATACATTCAATGTTGATTCTGGCCCTGTGACTAAAATCACTGGGATAGGTTTTGCATCCCACAACCCTGAATCAAGTGGAGCAGATATGCTATATGCATGGAAAGATGGATTAAAATGTGGAACTCCATTTTTCTTAGGATATATGCACGTTATCATACAGGAGAATCAATGGCAAGATGGACTGATATTAAACACCAGCCATACATCTCTTTAGTCTATCTCTGGTGGGTTTAGTCTATCTCTGGTGGGTTAGTTTCTCTTTTAAACTTCATGAAAAGTTACAACTACAGGGATGCTAACTTACAGCAAATTGAAGACATGGTGTAATTTAAACAAGTGTTTAATCTAATCCATGGCCATAATTTTACTCAAGTGACATGTAAGGTCATCCAAGACTACAAATATTTAGAAAGTCTCTAGATCTGTCATTGTTCTTTGTAGTCAGTGACATGCCTTATATATTTTTCTTGTCAGTTAACAGCACCTTCCCAAACTCCATGGCAGGGACCCCATGCAACTACAGGTTTTGTTCCAACCAGTTTCACAATCAGTAAGTCACTTTGGCTCTGATTTATCTAATTGTATTATGTGAAAGAAAATATAACTGCTTGCAAGCTACTAAGGATTAAAAGCTGTTTTGTTATAATGGCAAGTTATTCATACAGGTGTCTGTCATAAGATAAGGTGAAGTAAGTTAAACTTGGGTAGCTTCCTTTAAAGGAACACGTCTGTTAGATACAGGAAAGATGACCTTTCCTTCTTTGGGCCCCTCTTGAACTCGTATACAAAAAAGAAATGGTTGGCCAATTTGGGGAAATGCTTAGATGCTGTTTCATAAGTAAGGGGGAGGGAGAAAAATGAATATAAAAAGCTAACTGAAACCGGAAAATTTTGCTCTTCTGCTTTGCAAAGTATGAATCCACTTATTCATCTATGACTGAATAAAGACTGATTGATTGAACTATTCCTGTCTTCCTCGGGGTTACTTCCACAATTAGTTGGACTTTTTCTCTTTTCTTATTATGCATTTAAAGAAGCACAGCAGTGTGATTTTTCACATTTTTTCACATTTAGAAATATTGATATTTTTTGTTATAGATTCATATGCTTAGCTCTCTTTTGTTGTTTTCTGATCACATCAAGCAGCAAGCAGCCTGCCATCCCAAAACCCCCCACTAATGCAGCTCAAGCCACAAAGAAGATTCTCAGAGCTCAAGTGTGTTTATCTGTGTATGAGGTGCCTGGAATAGTATATCGTCATTTGGAATACATACATTTCATGTGTGTTCCGTGTCTACAATGAATTGTGTAAATGTAGGATGACAGGAAATGTGAGGCAGGAGTGGTTGAACACATGGCTAAAACAGAAATGTTTTTCATGTTTTAGTAATACTTGACAAAATGTAGACATGAAATATATAATGTGTGAATACTGAAGTCCAAATATCAAATAAACACTTTCACAAAAGGTATAACAAAACAAGTGCGCTTTTATTCAACCAAAGAAAAAGAAGTTGGCTTAGGGTACAAGGTAGATATGTCTGCTTGGTTGGTGCAGTGGTAACAACTGCTGTCTCCTCATCAAGAGGTTGTAGGTTCGATTCACGGGTCCTCCAATTACCATTTTGAGTAGTGAGCTATTTTTATTATTATTATCATATAATAAAAACACATTTGAATTGGAATCTATAACAGTTTGTGTAAATATATGGTACTTGAAAAATGTACAAAACATGTTTTGATATACCACCTCTTTACTTGAAAACTGTGTCAGATTTTGTGCCTGGGAAAACTGTGGACGTGGGTGTGACTGGTGTACGTGACTGGGAATACCTGTGAATGTGAGGGGTGTTTTAAGACAATGTAACTGGAAATTCTCTGATGTGGAGGGATAAAAGCTGACACACAAACGCTGGTGAATATGCCTTCTTGGTATCTCATTGTCATTTGAATTTTTTTTTTATTCAGTTTTATTCATGAGTGTTCCTGTTCATGGTGAATTAGTATGCACCTTATGGTCCATGATGTCAAAGCCGCACTGTGAAAAAAGAGAGACATAGGTATATATGACATTTGGAATAATTCATTTTATGACCTGTACAGAACATTTCGGAAAACATTGTGGCACTGATGCAACATTATATTCGTTCGCATACCTTCATGTGGTTGTGGTCAATGACCATGTTTGTTTTTTTCCCCCGATCTTGCCCAGTCTCCACATGCATGATGGTGTTTCTTTTGTGTCTCTAGGACATGCAGAGGGAAGAATAGTACAGTGAGGTCAGTTCCACGCTATATGCAATCATCAGATTCAAATGTTAACAGTTCACACACACCCAAGGACGGTCTTTCCTACATTTGCGACATGTGTACCTACATGTACATGTGTACACACTTCTCTCTGTGCTGTGGTTATTTTACATTGAAGGGGCACCTGACACTGAGTGACTGAGTTAGCTTTCCTGGGGGAAGTGGCAGTCTTGAAACAGAAGCTTGTCGATGTTGCATTCTCTTTTTTTTTCCATTGCCTTTTCTTGTAAGAAGTGACAATGAATTTCCTCTGCAAGGTGAACCAAGAACACTCTTCTTTTCTCAGTGGACTCGTGCATGCCTTGTTGCCGCCAGGTCAAGCATGTTGTAGAAGACAGCAACCAGCCACCTGCGTGTTCCTGTTTGCACTAAATAAGCATGCACCTTCTGGTCCATGATGTCTGGGGAGCACTGGGGAAAAGAAGAAAGAGACAAATATATATTTTATGACCTGAGTAGTACCAATGAGAAAAAATTGTCGCACTAATGCAATATTATTTTCATTTTCACAAAGTAAAAAGACAGAGAGCTTCTTAGAAAATGTCTAGCAAATAAGCAGACAGAAATCTCCATTTAAATATCTGTGTCTTTTCACTAAATGTCAGAAAGGCAACAAAACATCAACTGAACTAAAACTAAACTAAAAATAGAACTGAAAATTAAACTGTAAATGCTAAAAACTGAACTATTAACTGAACTGAGACTCTTTTTGAAAAACAGTCCTACTAAAAAACAGCCACTCTCTCTCCCCTCTTCTTGCCCAAATTAAGTGCACACAGCTGGCTTACTGTCAACTAGTGAAGTCTGTCTCATACAGTTTGCCTGGTGAAAGTTTTGTAACATCAAGGAAGTGGATGTTGGAGAAGTGGAAAGCAATTAAGGAAATCAGTGAGGAGCTGGAGGATATGTGAGTCTATCCTGAAGAATCAAAGTGGCCTACTGAAACAGGAGTGTGGTAAAAGGCTAGGAAAGTAATAGAAGAGGACTTGTTAGCTTTCCTTTTAAAAGAGGTACCTCTTTGGATGCAAGTACAAATGATGGTGTCAGACTCTCTAGTACGCTAATAACTCAATTCTTTTCCTGGGGACTTATTACACTGGAATGCTTCCAGTTCAATGAAAGAGAAGGTGTAACGATGCGGGTTCCACTCCAAGCTCCCATCTTGCTTCTGGGAGCTCTTGAACCCTACACCATCGGTAATGTCACAGAAGAGCTGGACAGTGAGGCACAGCAAAGCAAGGGGATGGTGCCAAAAGTGCAATGTGCTTTTATTAAAACCAACAAAATCAAAGTGTCCAAATTAAATAAAGTGCAGTGTATCAAAATAAGTCATTAACACTAGAATTACCAGAGCCAACGAAAAAACTCATAGATCTGGCCCACCTTAAATCCGTTCACACCTCTCCGCCAGTGTCTTTTGTCCTCTAAATGTGCTGATAAAGACAAACTGCCAGCAGCCGGCTATTCCATCCCCCCACCGACTTAGAACGTGCACGAACTTCTCCTAGCTCATGCCTTGATTCATTATCTGGGAGTGAAGTGGAGTTTTAGAGTGGAAATAATAGATTGTTATTTGGAACACACGCATTTCATGTGTGTTCCGTTTCTACAGTAATCTGTGTAAACACATTGTTAAAACAGAAATTTTTCATATTTTAGTAATAAATGTTACAAAATGTAGGCATAAACTATAGTGTTTATCTTGATCTTGATTACACTTGGTTTATGTCTGTACTTGTGCTGTTACTTAGAGAGTCAGATCGGGGGGAGGGGTGATGTTAGAGCGCGTGAGCTTATTCAGTGCAGCAGGAACAACGCACATGTTGATCTTTTTTTTCTTTCAGTACATGTGCCTTACCTGTTTATTTATATATCTAGTGAATTTTCTGCCTGTCTGTCTCTCTATTACGCAGTGCTCTGACTGTCTGTGTGTTATGGATCTTAAAAATAACAGTTATAAGGAAAGTTGTTCATGTTAATTGCAGTCTCAATTGTTAAAAAAATATTTTAAAAGGAGCATCCCACATGAAAATATAACGATCTCATTAACTGACAGTGCATACCAATTTATAAATTTTATGTCTGTTTGAGGTTAAAAAGAAAAAAAAGTAACACTTTATTCCCAGCAGGGAATCAAACTCAGGACTGTGAGGCACAGCAAAGCTGCTGCACTTTGAGAAGCAAATCTTAGCGCGCTATGCCACAGAAACTGTTGTATCATCCTTGAACCTTTTGTGAAAGTGTTTATTTGATCTTTGGAACTCCGGCTTTACACATTCTATAGTTTATGCCTACATTTTGTAACATTTATTACTAAAATATGAAAAAGTTTCTGTTTTAACAATGTGTTTACACAGATTACTGTAGAAACGGAACACACATGAAATGCGTGTGTTCCAAATAACGATCTATTATTTCCACTCTAAAACTCCACTTCAATCCCAGATAATCAGTCAAGGCATGAGCTGGGAGAAGTTCGTGCACGTTCTAAGTTGGTGGGGGGATGGAATAGCCAGCTGCTGGCAGCTTGTCTTTATCAGCACATTTAGAGGACAAAAGACGCTGGCGGAGAGGTGTGAACGGATTTAAGGTGGGTCGGATCTACAAGTTTTTTCGTAGGCTCTGGTAATTCTAGTGTTAAATAAATAATCCATAAAACAGGTGAAATCCAATACAAAAAAAATCCTTTAAAACCCAAGGTTAAAATAACGGCTGGAAACAGTCTCTTTAACAACACAAAGCACAGTGCATCCTTCTTTAACCCGACAAATCCCCTGCTTCTCCCTTCCGGGCAACGCAACAGGGGAGTCGCCCTACCAGCATATGCAGCTCCTTCAACACTGGTCTGGTAGCCCTCTGATCCCTGGCTACGTCGGGCTCCAGCCGGACCGAGACTTGGGTTTCTTCCCCCAGCGGCCAGGGCGCTCACGCTGGGGCTCAACACACCCAAAGCCTCCGCAACTCCGCTCCTTTAGATGGCCCATCGTCTCCACGGCCGGTCACTCCAGCTACTCCCAATTACTCAGCAGGATCAACCACTTCAATCTGCCCCCTTCAAGAGTTGGCCACACTCCTCCAGGGCTCTCCTACCAGCTGCCTGCCTTTGCTCATGCGAGCCTGCTGTCGCTCGCTCGCACCGCCTCCACACTTCTCCACATTTCTCCAGCCTTCTTCTCCCTTAACCTCCCATTCTCTCTCTCTTCCCCCTTAGCCATCTCACGCTTCTATTTATTACAGGGCACGTGGATTACATGTGGCAATCAGCAGCTCCTGCCAACAATTACGGATGCAGACGACTCCTCACCTGTGCACTTAAGCGAGGACCATCCACCACAGTACCATGCCCCTCTGTAAGCCGAGAGTGCGGCAACTATTTATTTAAAAAATGGCCTTTTTGTCTTGAGCTGTGGAACCGCTACACCACAGAAGGCCTCAGTTTTTTATATTCTGGTAATTGTGATTTTTGTTTTAATGTTTTGGTCTATATTGCATTATTTTGTTGTCTTGCTTCAATATTGAATTAATGTCGTTTAATACATTATTGTTTTAAGTGAGATATTGTGGTAATGTGTTAATTTTCTTGGGTGTAGTGTACAGAGTAATGAAGGGCTTAATATTCACATGAGTTCCCACGTCTTTTCAAGTAAAGCATAAATCTGCTGTAATTGTCCTTTATGTGAATCAATGATGCTTTCCAGGCTAGCCAGTTGTGCCGGGGTGTTACAAAGTGGCTAACATTTTTACAGTTTCTCAAAACACAAAGAAGTTTTCACATAAGTTCAGGGTGATTCATATGGGAATCAAAAGCTGCACTAAGGTGCAGACTAAAGTTCTGCTTTGCATTGTATGCATTTCAGCTTTTCCAGAATACACTTCACTTCTTCCAACTTGACAAGTGTTTCAGCTATAGTTTTGGCTGTTTATCGGAACTATGTCAACTGAAAAGGTTAAAGCATCCCCCATACACAGAGAAACTGGGAAATAACAGTTTGCTAGTTAGGTTGGGGATCTAATTAAAAATGGAAGTTAGTTGGTATGGAAACCTGCAGCCAACTGGAGCCCCAGACTAAGTCTGAGAAAAAATGCATTGGTGAATACATACAGAATACACAGTTTCTCACAGTTTCAAGTTTTGGCATAGAAAAATAAAAGTGGAACCTCCAAATGTTTTTTTTAAGTATCCTTTGGACATACTTGGAATTCAATATACTTCCATGTGGTTTAATTTCATATATTTGAGTTTTAAGGTTATTGCATCAAACAATTTGACAGGGTTATATTTTAAAGATGTCAAAAAATATAATTTACAAGATGACAGAAAAGCAATATAGTGCCAGTGCACTGAAGTGCAAAGCCACATAAAAGCAGACTTTGTCAAAATAATATTCAGCCACAGTTCTCCACTAGTGTACATTCACTAACCCTCCTAAGTAATCAATAATATACCAAAATATAAATTTCCCTTTTATACATTATAAACCATGGTTATTAATACATACAGATGTTGAACAGTCATCAGTCTAATTAATTAAGTTTGTTCTGATGATGGCAAAATTGTTACCCATGATATGTGCAGTGCTTAATTTCCTCCACTGGGTTGTCTGACCCATAATTATTCATTAACTGAAAAAACAAACTGCTAAAACAACTATGTTGGTTACGTTTCTACTCACACAGTGAGAAATCAACTTATTTAAGTATCTCTTATCAATATAGGGTAAAAATTAATGAAAACATTAGTGGTTATCACATTACGCAAATAATTGACATTAAAACATAGCTCAAAGGAGTCATAAAGAGCAAAGATGCAAAAGTTGTTCTAGTTTAATCTCTTTTTCAAATGCATCAAATTTAGTAAATATACAACTCTAATCGCCCTATAGATGCAAGGAGTCCACAAGAAATAGTTTGGATTCCAGCCAGGCAGCCACGTTTAATAAAAATAAAAGTAAAACGTTCAAATGCACAAAGCACAACAGAAAGCAGGCTACTTTAGCCTTCAGTACAGAATCACAAAACAGTTAGCTCACACATTCTCTGTCAAACTCGGCTACAAAATGAGATGCCTACTTCCAGGCATATCCCTTTTTAGTGTGTCTCAACTAGAAGGGGCAGGTTCTTCTCTGAACACCATGAGTGTTCTCAAATGGCCTCACCGGATGTCTTCTCTGAGCTGCAGATGAAAGAGAAAGGACAATTAGTGACGGTGCCTCCTCTCGGTTTGGGGTGGTCTTGTTCACCTCTGTAGAGCCCTGAAGGTGATTCCTCAGTGCACATGTGTGACAAATATTTACATTTTTTAGGCGTTTAGGTTTCTTTGCTGAAATTAATAGTTAACCATGTTGAAGTCTTTCTCAATCCTTGTTTTTAGTCTGTAGAAACTATAAAAACACCTGTAAATGCAAATCTGTTGTACAGAAATTTTCCTATACTATTATTTCAGTGCATCAATGTTTCAAGTAGTTATTATAAACATATTTTTCACCATTATATTAAAATATATTGATAAAGAAAACCCTGAATCAAAAAGATTAAGAGATTATTTAGTGCACATTCTATAAAATTATGAGTGGAGTGGTTGCTCAGATGCTAGGCTGGGGATCTGTGTAAGCAATCTGAAGGTTGCCAGTTTGAATCCCGTAAATAGTAGAAGTGACTCTACTCTGTTGGGCCCTTGAGCAAAGCTCTTAACCTGAAATTGTTCCTTCCTGGTTATGATGGCAACCTGCATCCAGCCCCTGCAAGCAGGTCCTTCAACTTACAGTGAAAAAACATGGGGGCTAGTGGCAGGATTGGCACTCCAGCCACTGTAAAAAAAAAAAACTCATGCTGCTCTACTCCATTCAAACTAGTGTGGTGCTGATGTGTCACCCATTGCACGGCTGCACCCAGGTCCTAATCTTGGATCCTCAGATGGGTCATTGTGTTGTGGGTGTGGCAATAGGCTGTATCAGTGCAAGCTCCCAACTCTCTCCATCCATCCATCCATTTTCCAACCCGCTGAATCCGAACACAGGGTCACGGGGGTCTGCTGGAGCCAATCCCAGCCAACACAGGGCACAAGGCAGGAACCAATCCTGGGCAGGGTGCCAACCCACCGCAGGACACACACAAACACATCCACACACCAAGCACACACTAGGGCCAATTTAGGATCACCAATCCACCTAACCTGCATGTCTTTGGACTGTGGGAGGAAACGGGAGCGCCCGGAGGAAACCCACGCAGACACGGGGAGAACATGCAAACTCCACGCAGGGTGGACCCGGGAAGCGAACCCGGGTCTCCTAACTGCGAGGCAGCAGCGCTACCACTGCGCCACCGTGCCGCCCCCCAACTCTCTCTCTCTACAAAATTTACAATTTTTGTACAATGTTCACTCAGTATACTCAATATGTATGTACTGTATATTGACACCTTTACTACATTACATGAATTTTGGATCCCTTTTGCCATTACAGTTCTTTAATTTCTTCATTTGTATGGCCCACCCAAAAAAGATAAAACTGAAATATAAACAAAATGGATGTGCCTAATATGTAATACTGGACTCTGCTTTACTTCTCAGTGCTTTGTTTGGTATTAGTTTGATTTACAGGTTCTTTCTACATGGAGTATGGGATTTGTCTGCATATTATCCTATCTTGACATATTCCAAGGATGTAGAAGTACGAATAAATAGATTAGTGAATAGATTTATTCCTGCACTGCCAAATGATCTTTAGTGCAAAAGTATTTTAACAGCTGAATACATAAATTTGGGAACTGAATTTAGCTGTGTTTTTCCCTCTATTTCCTCCAGACATACCATATATGTGTCATGACCTCTTTGATTTTCCCAAAAAAAAAATAACATACAGTAAATTGTAGTTAGTGGCAGGGATTTCTTCAGTCACAAAGGGCACAAGCACAGTTAGTAGTTTGCTTTCGCTGGAGGCACAGAAACAAGTATTGAACCTGAAAGGGTAAAACAAAACATGAATTCAGAAGACAGGTGATTGGTCAAAATCTGAACTGTCTTAAATTAAGTTGGTCAAGAAGTGAATTTCTCTCACAACGAAAACCTTGTTTATTTTTTAAACACAGATGAGATGTACCTCTGACATGAAGCTCAAATCTAAAAATTAGGGCTGGCATATCATTACATGCCAATTCTGGCAAACACTAATGCAGCTGGAGAATGTGTAGCATAACATAAGTGGATTTACTTAATAGAGAAGCCAGAGAAGTCATGAACAAATGAAGCCTGAAAAAAATGTAAACAAAACAAAAGTAAAATATTAATTCTTCAAATCACATTTATAGAAACCAAGTAAGGTCAAACAAAATAATGCCAAGAATGTCTAGAATCTATCTATGTGAAGGCATGATATTGTGTTAAACTGCATGTAATTGTTGTCATTTTGCATCAATATCAAGAATAATACTGTGACAAGCACATAGATGGAAAGACCTAGAAACACAATCTAAATGAAAGTAATACACAATAACAGGCAAGTTTATTTAACAATGAATGATCCACAGTTGTACTTTGAGAAGAATCACCTTCCTACTGTTATGGCCATGGGAAATGCGTCATAAAGTAGCAGTTACTAAACTAGGCACAAATTTTCTGGCTCCATTTCTGAGGTCTTGCTTACTCTTCCAGTGTTCCAGAATCACAAACTGTGCCTGTCTCTGTGACATCCCCCCCACTGTCATTTCAACTGACAGTGCCTGGCTTCTCTACACAGATGGAGCAATCATGTGAAATTCAAGATCTGTTTATGAATATTATTCCATCTCTGTTAAATCATGTCACATACAAGATTTGTTATGAATATTCTTCCATCTCTGCCAAATCAATATGTTTTTAAGAGTTCATTGTTTTCCAGCGTTTCCAGAACATTCCACACTTGTTGGATTGTGAGTGCTGATCTCTGCCTAAGTGCCCTTTCCTGGCAGCTTCTAGCAACTTAGAACAGCTGACGATCTCTCCTCAATACTGGTGAAGTTAGGAGTAGTTTTTAAATCAGGAGAATTGCTAAGATGCTATTACTTCTAAGAAATGGACCAAATTTGTGTCACTCTGAGATTTGTAAGCGTGTTAGGACTGGTTTTCTACTTTGAGATGGTTGATAAATACTGGCACAGATCTTCAAACAAGAGATCAAGACTGAAAAGGTTTATTTCCCTTACCCAGTTAGACTAGGAGATGCATTTTCCTTCCAGGATGCACCTGGTTGGTCTTCTCTGCATATCTTATTGTGTTGTTATGTATCAGAATTGATATCAGAATTGGACACACTGATTCCACATGTGGTATTACTAGTGAATTATTTAGGATCACATCTTCAGATTTGTATTGTTTTTACAATATACACTTCAATTTGATTTGCCTTTTTAGTTGCTTCTGTACATTTCATAGGTAATGAAAATATAGTGTCAATGTAGCCCCTTAAATTGTCTCTCAGAGAATGCTCTCTCTAAGACAGTGTTACCCTTATTGTGCTAATAAGTAGTACAGTCGACTCCGTTTAAGTGCATGGCCTACGGATGAGATCGCCACGTGTGCTTAAGTGGAGCATGCGCTTAATAGGAGTGCGACATGTCAATCCTGAACGTTGACCATTCAGTTACTCCACCTATTAGCCTAGTCAAGCACAATGTAACATTCATTAAAATAGACTACGCCAAAGAATATACTGGATACTTGTATAATACATAAATACACATTAACTCTTCAGATATATATGTACTGTACCTGTACGTCTTCAGCCTTCCCTAATCCATTTCGTTTTCTGTCCGGATCGCTGTTGTTCTGCCAATCTTGCAATTTTGATTCCTTATTCTTGTAAATCTGGCTAGGATGAACGCCGTAATGTATCGAAACATAGACCTGACTGTCCTTGTTGTCAAGTCTGTTTAACACGTCAATACGTTCAGCCAGAGAGAATGATTTTACTTAATTCTTACTTTAAGCAATCCTCTGACAATTCTCACACATGAACACTCTTCAAGTGCCCTTCCCTACACTCTGACTTAGCTGTCTTGTGCATGCATATCCAGCCAAGCAGGTTTTGCTTAATCCTTATGAATATGTAATCAGAAGGGACAACAACAAGCAAAACAAAAAAGAAAAATTAATTTAAAGAATACACTCTACTGGCATAATATTTTTCCAAAGAAACAAATTGTAAGTTTTCTGAAAATCATGTATAGTTACATTGTTGATTCTTTCTTCACTTGTTTTTGAACAAATAAACATATCAATCAGGCAGTACACAAGGAAAGTGTCTGTTTTCTGACAGAAATAGATACTTACAGGAGATGAACAGCTGCTTCACATTTGTTAATGATGATAACTTTTGCCCTCTTATTCATTCAGTAAAGAATTCAAACAAGAATATTGCTGATTAGGTAACAAAGAACTATACCAATAAGGCTCATCATAATCATGGAAGAGAAAAGCACTCATTAGACTAGCAGGTTTTACCAGGGTGCCTGTCAGTCTTGTGTTTTTCGGCAACAGCCAATGACGGTCAGTTGTAGAATATCATGGCTTATAGCATGACATGCTATCCTATGCTCCTGCTAAAAAGTAATGGTGTGACTCTCAGAATCAGGCGATCACAGCCATATTACCATTCCATAGATGCTACCAATTGTCAGAAGCTTCACTGTCTTCCCTATCAAGCATCTGGTTCTATAATTGTTATTCATTCTCTTTCAGGATAATCACAAAATGCATGCTCTTCATCTACAAAGATGTGCAAATGCCAACATATGAAAGAAGAGGAAAGATTATGAAACTGCAGCAATTATGTGAGATCTCGTTGTGGACTAACCAAATATAGTAATACGTCTATTAAAAAGAACTTCAATAACTACATGGAATTGGAGAGAGTGTCACCTAAAAAAGACCGAGGTGAGCTCATACTGCTCATATTAATACCTTCAAAATAAAATGACAGAAAATAAAAAAGGAAAGAAAGAAAAGAGGTAACATCCCAGAGCAGGGATAGAAATTGGAATAAAAAAAGAGTTTGGCCTGAATTTCTGTAAGAATTTATCAGCAGTTCTCCTCAAGAAACTGTTTTTTCCACCAATCCAAAGATACATATTATGCATTAGACCGAAGGCAATCTTTCCTCCATTAAAACATCATTAACATCATTTTCTAATACATCCATTATACACTTCAGGAATTGCGTTGATAATGAGTTTAACAGGAGCACTGATGTGCCATGATTTCGACCGTATGCTCTGTTTAAAAATATGTCATGTACTTCTTTCAGAGACAGGTATACATAACCTTATAGCAAGTTTGTAGAGAACAGATATCTTTAAAGGTTTTGTAGCTACAATTTGGAAATAAAACAGATCTAAATAAACCGTGATCCTGCTTAGAATATATAATCAAACACAAAGAGAAAAACATATTATTAACTCAGAATCACATGACCATGTTGAGGTGTCATTTCATAATTTTTTTTTGTAAGACTCTTCCTTAAAAATAAAAGTAATACTTATAGGCATGTATGCAGGGCCACCATTAAGGCGAATTAGGCATTTGCCTAGGGCACAGATCATAAGGGGTGGGGGAGGACCCAGCTGCACGGGTTAGCTAACAAACAGTTGGCACACTAATAAGCTTGGCCTAGGGCGTAAAATAACCTAGCACTGGCACTACATGTATGCGTAAGTCTCTGGACCCTGAAATGAACTAAGAAGTTAGTGATTAATATTATTAAACAATGCAAATATCATCTGTTTATGTAGAATTAGATAACTGGATGCACTTGTTTATGAGTGATCAATTAATTTAAGCTGTCTGCTTCTTCAGTAAACGAGGCCACTGGCAGCCATGTAATGTGTATCCATATTGCACGCAGGCAAAGCTGTCTAACATACAAAAAATTATCTTAAAACACCTTGAGTATAACCTAACTGCTCAGGAAAATAAAATTTACAAGTATATTTATGGTCTTCATGGCTACAAAGTCAATATGTTTATGCAGATCACCTATTCTCCTTATGTCTCTGTGGGTTTTATGCAAAATACAATGTTTCCTTCCATATTTTAAAGACATGCAAGCTTTATTTATTTGTGGTCTCTTAATTCTGAGTGAATATAGGCGTACTGCATAAGGAAATGTGCTCTGCAATGGACTGGCATGTCATCCAGGCCTTGTTACTAAGGCTCTGCATAAACTAGAATTGGGACAAGTATGGAAAATGATAGCGAGGACGGACATTACCACTTTGTGGTATTGGAGGATCAAACATGATTATGCTTACTTTAAAAATCAGTAAACGATATTTTTTTCTAAAAAAACAAAAACAAACTAATGAACAATATTTTATATTTACAGACATGTACAAGGCACATGATTAGCTGAAGGGAATCCATATGCATCTCAGATTACTCCTAAAATAAAGTTAAATCCATTATGATTAAATGGAGAAAGTATGGCACAACTACGAATATTTGAAATATGATGTCTTCACAGATGTTTGACCTTAAAGACAGGAAGAGTATTAGTGAGGAAAGTTACCAAGAGGACTACAGCAGCTCTAAATGAATAACAGTCTTCCACAGCTAAGGTGAGAAAATCCTTGCCTTGACAACAGTTACTTACCAAATTACACTTCACGGAGGATGTCCTTAGAAATACACATATCATGTCTTGACTACACTTTGCCCAAAAGCATTTCAGACCTTATACAGTATGAAGTGAAAATGGACCTTTCTGGATTAAATTTTAAGCCATGTAGCGCGCTGGTGGATTGGAAAACCATACAGCAGCATGTAGCGAAAACCTGAAAAACTACCCAGTTTTGTCCAATCTAGAATATGCATCAGTAGTTGAAAACTGCTGTTCATTGATAGTCTTAGCTTTGTGAAAAAGAGACCGTCCTATTATACTGTAAGTGTACAAGAATATTCGCTTTTTTGTACAGCACTGTAAGAGTTAGCAAGAAAGGCGGTTGGTTTTATGGCGGTGCAGAAATGAGATGACGTGGACGGGATGTGATGGAGATGATGTCATCAGAGGGCGACTGGGTTGAAATCGTCACGTGGGGACAGCTGGAATGTGGAAAGTCTTCCTTGTACATGCTCATTTTTTAGCGGAGACTCCACATATTGGGATTCATCTGTTCTTCAGTCTTTCTGATGAAAAAAGGAGAGAAGCATTAGTACGCCATTTTATATCCCCTTCTGGTGAGTTTTCTCCACTCCTTTGGTCCTTCTGGCTGCCCCCTAACCTTGTGTGTGTGACAGAATCTTCAGTAATACTGAAGTCCAGATACAAATGTGACACTTTTGTTGTGGTGAATACTTTTTCAATTATTTATTTTCACTTTTATTAAATTGTTAGTGTCCATCAACATTAGAAAATCACAAATAAAAATTAGAATTAGTGTAGGCTGCCCTAATTCAGGGTGTTCATAAGAAATGTAATGATTTACTTCATGAGGTATAAGTACATAATAAACAAAAATAGCTTTGTCAAATATTGGAAATATTAAAATGTGTGATTCAATCTAAGTGTTAATCTAAATTCAATTTTAATTTAAAAAGAAATTCAATCTAAAGTCTGAATATTATTGTAAAAGAAATGTATTATTGTTCACCCTCACACAGAGTTCCATAGATACCAAGTAAAGAATCAAAAATCAAAACCAACATCATATTCATAATTACTGACCTTGAAAATGATACCCCTTATGCTTATGTATGAAATTTGTAATCTTCTGGGAGTGGCTTTTGGAGGGCTAGGACCACCAGTAAATAAGCAAACACCATAAAGCAACAAATTACTTAAAGCAACACTCCACATGCCTATATAACCAAACCAATTTTTTTCAAAGATTTGTGAGAAGGAGTAGCTTTGAACTTCAGGAATCAGTTGATGTGGCACACACAACTTCAGGTCCTTCAGATCATTTTTGTTGAAGACACCTACTGGTTTACTCTTTAACATAAGGGTGTAACTTCCTGCAAAAAATGTGGTCAGAAAATGACCTAAAAATGAGGGTTTGTTAGGTCTAGATTACCAGAAATGCAGGGTAACCTCAAAAAGCTTGACGTCAAGCAATATATCATGATAGGGGGTTTTCTTCATACTGGTGGTGCCAGGTAAAAAAATAAAAGCAATTCATATGAATACAAAAAATACATGCATACTGGCCAACAAAAACCATCATTGCACAATGCTTCATGTAGGTCTGCAGTTCATACAAATTTTATGAGTCTCACTTTTTTTAAAATTAATTTAATAACATGGTAATCATTAAAAATAATTTAAGACTATATTAATATAATAGCATTTTTTCAGAATTGTGCTAATGCAGGGCACATATAATAAATTATGTCCATTAAAGATTTCTATACTCTGACTACCTCCATGCATTTTAGTTCATTCAATTTGTTGAAAAATGGCCCTCTGTTGGAGGGTTAAGCCTTTGCCATTAAAGCAATGTAGAAATTGGCCTTGGACAGCCTTTTCTTTCATATTTCATTTTCAGTCTGTTACCTTTGATCACTCTTAATGGTTGTGTATTTGATAAAGTGATAGGGCAACTTCAAAGCAGCAAATGTTTTTCTGACTTGAAAGGTTAACAATAAAAATGTTCCAAATGCTAATGTCATTATTTAGACATTGAAGCAATACAATATAATGACTTGATAATGCACACAATGAACACTGAAAATAAAAATATAGTGATTAATGAATGTTGTGATCAGGGACTGCTGAACTGTACATGCTGCTAGTCTTAGATGCAGACACGATTAGGCACAGCTTTCTGGCCAAGGTATATGCTTCCTAAAGAAATACCCCAACAAATGGACAATCTCCCATTTTCACATAATTCCAGAATACTTCAGTTTAATACACAGTGTATTACTTCTCATTTTAAGAGGAACACATTTTATTTTAAAAGATCTTACATGCAAAGTTTCTATTCCCTGCACAGATTCTTTGGAGATGGTGTTACTTAGAGCAGTTCTTTGATTGTTGCCTATACAGAAAAAACAGCAGTCTAGTCCAGATAAGTAATTACATTTTTAATCTACTCAATTAAACACACCAATGAATTTTTAATTAACCTAGATTAGCTCACATAACAATGTTGAGAAAGCTCATGCTTTTTATTGCTCTAAATCTTCAAAAAAATCTAACATTATATCAAAGGGGAAAATATTTATTACTCAGCACTTAAATTCTTCTGTGTTATACACTAGATATTATGAGAAGACATTTAAAAGGATTGTTCCAGTCCTTCTCTTCTGAAGAAGGGAAACAATATAGCATATTTTCATAAGATTCTATCTATCTATCTATCTATCTATCTATCTATCTATCTATCTATCTATCTATCTATCTATCTATCTATCTATCTATCTATCTATCTATCTATCTATCTATCTATCTATCTATCTATCTATCTATCTACACACTACAGACTTGGGAAAATTTGTTGGTACCACATCTACAGAAAAGAAGAAACCACAATTGTGTACGAAATTACTTGAAAGTAACAAAAGTAATTGCACCTGTCAATGTTTATTCCATATTTAACAAATTCGAATATTTCAAATAATAACACATATGAAAATGGTATGGACAAAAATGATGAGACACTTAATCTTTTATTTTTTGCACTACCTTTAGAGGCAAACACTGCAACCAAATGATTCTTGGAGCTCTCAGTGAGACTTCTTCAGCTATCAACAGGTAGTTTGGCCCACTCTTCCTGCACAAACTGCTCTTGCGGTGTCAGGTTTGAAGGGTGCCTTCTACAGACTGCATGTTTGAATTCTTTCCATAGATGTTTGAAGACATGGAATGCGGACCACAAACAGGTGGAACTAATCACATTAATGGCTAACCCCTCAACAAAATCACCAAATTCAAGTAATTGGGCTTACTTCTCTACTCTGACAGTGTCTCTATCCCTGACAATATTGTATGGCTGAATTAGTGTCAAGTCACTGGAGTGCTATTGTGACTGAAGGATGGCTATCTAGTTGAAAGCAAAAATAGCATCAAAAAAGCAAAAGTGTCATCAGCCAAATCAGCTTGTGATGAACAGAATATTGGCCTACAAATGTAAAGCACGAACAAGCCCTCCATGCCATAGAGATGAAGATGCTACGCTGGACTTCTTGACTACATCATGAACATTAATGTGCAAAGAATCATGGGAGTGGCACCTATCATCACGAAGATGTGTAAAGCCCATCTGCAATTGTATAGGCATGTGGTTCACAGCAGCAACCAAGCATTGGCAAAGACATGTCTTCACCTTAGTCCGAGGGGAAAATGACCATGAAACAAAAACAATGGCTAGACCATCTGAAAAAGGATATGTGGCAAGTGGATTTTACCCCTGAAGATGCCCTCAATCGGATCAGTGATGTGTCAGAAATCAAACCCTATGTAAGTACAGGATAAGTGCTAGGAAAAAGAAGAACTGGAGTAGTAGATAAAACCAAAGTATATGACATACTACAATTAACTTAGACTTTCAAAAAGCAATTAATACAATTCTACATTGAAAATTAATTCAGAAACTAAAAACTACTAGCATTATTGATAACTAATAAAACAGAAGATTAAATTAAGAAGTATATACAAATAACATTTAAAAACATAGTCAGCAGGGAACATGGTACAGATAACAGGAGAATGCTCTAAATGGCCTGAGCTTATCAGTGGTGTCCCTCAAGGGTTTTTCCCTGGACAATTACCTATTCTAATTTATATTAATGACATTGATCCCAGTATACCTAGTATATTTATGAATTTCGCAGATAACACTAAAATCAGAGAGACTGCAAATACTCAGTAAGAGGCAGCAAAAACAATTCAAACAGACCTGAACAATGTTCAGAAAAGGGGAACACTTGGAAAATACAGCCTAATGTAAAAAGTGCAAAGTGTTACATGTAAGCAAAAGAAATATATTTATAATCTACACAGTATATACAGTGCATCTGGAAAGTATTCACAGCGCATCACTTTTTCCTCATTTTGTTATGTTACAGCCTTATTCCAAAATGGATTAAATTAATTTTCTTCCTCAGAATTCTACACACAACACCCCATAATGACAACATGAAAAACGTTTACTTGAGATTTTTGCAAATTTATTAAAAATAAAAAAATTGAGAAAGCACATGTACATAAGTATTCACAGCCTTTGCCATGAAGCTCAAAATTGAGCTCAGGTGCATCCTGTTTCCCCTGATCATCCTTGAGATGTTTCTGCAGCTTAATTGGAGTCCACCTGTGGTAAATTCAGTTGATTGGACATGATTTGGAAAGGCACACACCTGTCTATATAAGGTCCCACAGTTGACAGTTCATGTCAGAGCATGAAGTCAAAGGTATTGTCTGTAGACCTCTGAGACAGGGTTGTCTCGAGGCACAAATCTGGGGAAGGGTTGTCTCGAGGCACAAATCTGGGGAAGGTTACAGAAAAATTTCTGCTGCTTTGAAGGTCCCAATCAGCACAGTGGCCTCCATCATCCGTAAGTGGAAGAAGTTCAAAACCACCAGGACTCTTCCTAGAGCTGGCCGGCCATCTAAACTGAGCGATCGGGGGAGAAGGGCTTTAGTCAATTTCCCATCGGGATTAATAAAGTATCTATCTATCTATCTATCTATCTATCTATCTATCTATCTATCTATCTATCTATCTATCTATCTATCTATCTATCTATCTATCTATCTATCTATCTATCTAGTCAGGGAGGTGACCAAGAACCCGATGGTCACTCTGTCAGAGCTCCAGAGGTCCTCTCTGGAGAGTCTGGAGAGAGGATACCCTTCCAGAAGGACAACCATCTCTGCAGCAATCCACCAATCAGGCCTGTATGGTAGAGTGGACAGACGGAAGCCACTCCCTAGTAAAAGGCACATGGCAGCCCGCCTAGAGTCTGCCAAAAGGCAGAAGGACTCTCAGACCATGAGAAAGAAAATTCTCTGGTCTGATGAGACAAAGATTGAACTCTTTGGTGTGAATGCCAGGAGTCACATTTGGAGGAAACCAGGCACCGCTCATCACCAGGCCAATACCATCCCTACAGTGAAGCATGGTGGTGGCAGCATCATGCTGTGGGATGTTTTTCAGCGGCAGGGACTGGGAGACTAGTCAGGATAAAGGGAAAGATGACTGCAGCAATGTACAGATACATCCTGGATGAAAACCTGCTCCAGAGCGCTCTTGACCTCAGACTGGGACAATGGTTCATCTTTCAGCAGGACAACGACCCTAAGCACACAGCCAAGATATCAAAGGAGTGGCTTCAGGACAACTCTGTGAATGTCCTTGAGTGGCCCAGCCAGAGCCCAGACTTGAATCCGATTGAACATCTCTGGAGAGATCTTAAAATGGCTGTGCACCGACGCTTCCCATCCAACCTGATGGAGCTTGAGAGGTGCTGCAAAGAGGAATGGGCGAAACTGGCCAAGGATAGGTGTGCCAAGCTTGTGGCATCATATTCAAAAAGACTTGAGGCTGTAATTGCTGCCAAAGGTGCATCGACAAAGTATTGAGCAAAGGCTGTGAATACTTACAGTATGTACATGTGATTTCTCAGTTTTTTTATTTTTAATAAATTTGCAAAAACCTCAACTAAACTTTTTTCACGTTGTCGTTATGGGGTGTTGTGTGTAGAATTCTGAGGAAAAAAATGAATTTAGTCCACTTTGGAATAAGGCTGTAACATAACAAAATGTGGAAAAAGTGATGCACTGTGAATACTTTCCAGATGCACTGTAGTTAATACATAATTTAAACTTAGGTCAGAACCAGTTAACATGAAGTTGGGGTCATTTTACTAGACACATTTAACAACAGGCTGGGGTCTGCAAAGACAAAAGTCACGTTTTTGCACTAGCCCAGGACCATTGGTAGGAAACTGATTGATGGATGGTTTGGGTTGTACCTAAACAGGATTAGTCCAGGGGCAGAGGCATGAACAGAAGAAGAGATGTGGCCCCTAAACTATTAAGCTCGATTTATCCAAGGGGTACAGAATGGTAGAACAAGACTGCCATAATTATAGGATCTGTCTGTCCTCTTCTTCCATCAACTTCATCCAAAGACCACACCAGATCAAAGACCTATTACCTCAGAAGAAGCAATACTAGAGATCTTACTCCAAACCTGAACAGACATGGCTGCAGACAGAGGATGCAGACCCTGCTCTGTTTATAGTACAATCATGTGTGCACAGCACTTCACAAAGCTTCTCTTTGAACATATCCATGTTTGTTTTGTCTAGCACATGTCAGTCAACGTACACAGGTGCACACAAGACTGTGTGGAAACATAGATATGGAAGCATCTATGCAAATCTATGTGCCATGACTATTAACAATATTTACATCATGCAGAACCTTAGATGCACAAAGTTTTGGCAGGCCTTCAAAGAGCCACCTGATATCTATGCACAATGGGTTCTGAAACCTCTAGCAAGAAGTGCTGGTATCAATTCAGGGTGTACTGTTACGAGTAGTCACATCCATTTGCTTTGCTTCTGCTTTAGATAAACCAGATAGATGAATAGATTATATTTTATTATCCTGAAGGTGGAAATCCACCTTAGAATCCTAGAATCTTTAGAATCTTAGTTTAACTTATGTCATTCAATACTGAGTGAATAAAAGTTTGAAGTGTGGATTCACTTTTCTTCTTTCTTTGGAAACTTTTTCAAATAAACTAGAGTCTAGAAATAAGACACGAGAAGCAGTCAACCCAGGTTCATCCTGATGGTGACCACAAACTTAGCTGCAGTCTGTAGCTGCGTCTCCTTGGCAGGCTGGGAAGTGAGACTTAATAGAGACAGAGTCAAATTTTGGAGATATTCCATCTTCATAGAAAGGTTAAGGTGAGGACAGGGTCACTACTGAACCCTTCCATGTCAAAACAAGCAGGCCTCTCCTCTCCCCAGTTCCAGTCTGTTCATGGTTCTTTTTTCTTTTGACTTGAACAATGTATCTCTTTACTTTTTGGGCTCTTTGCATCTGACCTCTCCAAAGTATTCTTATCCACATAAACTCCACAGTTTTTTAAATAATTTCAGCTTGGCATAGAAAAGCAGAAATCACACGATCCTCAACTAGACTTAAACATCATAAGAAAAAAATAAGGAACGTAAAAGTGCTGTCTTATAGTTAGAAGCTGCCGAATCACTAGAATGTAATGGCAACTTTATTTGACAGACGTTTTGTCTCACACATAGGATTTAGCCTTTTTTGTGAATTCTTTCAAATAAGTCAAAGCTTGTAATAAATAATTCAGCGCTTCTCAACATCCCTGTGCCTGTCTCTAGTGTGGGTTCAAAATTGGCAGCATGCAGCAAAACTGTCACAGCAGATACTGCCAGCATCTAAGTGATATGACGACTTGCAGTGCCTATTAAACCAAAAGACATTTTGAAATAAAGTTTGAATGTTTCCTTGACAAGAACATTTTGTGGAACCTTTTTAATGAAGCATGATAATTGTCATCAAGAGGAGACAAAAACACAAAATGGACTGCAGCAGAAGCAGCTGTAAGATGAGCTACATTTAAATGAAAATTGCACATAGCAATGATTAATCTTGAAAAGTTCAACTCTCTCTTTAAACTGAATTATGTGAACATAACATTGCATAATAATTTTTAAAGGTACCATTCATTTGGTTTTATACTCAGAGCTGCTGAAAATGAAGTTCGTTTCAGCAGCAGCACTTGCATAAGGCTAAATGCCACTGACTGGTTGACAGTGTAGTTCACTCGGAAAATCTACTTATGAATCAAAAAAGCAGGATGTAATAAAACTGAGGTGTGCAATGAATTATTAAAAACTATTTGCACTTCTAAATGCTGTTTAAGTCAGTTAAAATACCAGAAAGCTAATAGCCCATCAAGTGTGCTCATTACTTAGATCATCCTCCGTGCCATGCATAGAAAGACAAAAACTGAATGTCAGCTCAGGCTTTCTCTGCCTACCTTCACATTCGCTGGCCTATCTGTCTACAAAATCTGTCTGCCCCACCAAAGCTGGCATTGCAAAGCACTGTTACCTTTAAATAATATATATATATTTTTTTTATCAGTCATATGGACAACAGTATAATGGTAGCAAAGGTAAACCTTTTATGCATACTGTGTCTTCCTATAATTTAATTATTTTATAGTGAATTTGTCAGATGCTTTTACCCAAAGTGACTTAGAAGGTCAAGATGCATTATAATTGTTTATATATATAATGTTTGTTTTAAAATTTTTTACAGTTATAGCATAGGCAGGTCATGTTACTTGCTCAGTGTGTAAATGTCCAGAAATTACTTACTGGCCCGCACTGCCTGTCCAATAAATACTCATCATTTGGACATTTTTATTTAACAAGTCAAGTGTTTATTTTTGACATTACCACTTTTCTGTAGCTATTGCATATACAGGATTCTGACTGAATTCTAGAAATGGGGTTGAGTATAATATAAAATGGTGCACATTGTTGAGAGAAGATGGGCACAATCAGAAATGAAGGGTTGGGGGAATTGATGTCTGTTTGCATAAAAGAGAATTTAAATGTAAATTCAAATACATTTACCATGCATTAGACATCTGAGTGGGTGGCACGATGGCGCAGTGGTAGCGCTGCTGCCTCGCAGTTAGGAGACCTGGGTTCGCTTCCCGGGTCCTCCCTGCATGGAGTTTGCATGTTCTCCCTGTGTCTGCGTGGGTTTCCTCCGGGTGCTCCGGTTTCCTCCCACAGTCCAAAGACATGCAGGTTAGGTGGATTGGCGATTCTACATTGACCGTAGTGTGTGTTTGTGTGTGTCCTGCGGTGGGTTGGCACCCTGCCAGGGATTGGTTCCTGCCTTGTGCCCTGTGTTGGCTGGGATTGACTCCAGCAGACCCCCATGACCCTGTGTTCAGATTCAGCAGGTTGGAAAATGGATGGATAGATAGACATCTGAGTTCAAAGAGAAAGCTTCAAGAATGGAGAGATGACACTGGGAATGTGTTTTAGAATGCCACTATAGTGCAGGTGTCATACATTTCTTATAACAATTGAAATTTTGATTATGGTGTTATAGTAAGGGGGCTTTCATTGCCCTAATGTAAATTGGGAAACCTAACAAATAATTTGAGAAAAAAAATCATTCAAATATTTAATTACCCAGTATGTAAAAACACCAAGAAGTTGAGAAGCCTATCTAAAGAGAATATTCTCTAATATTCAAAACAGAATTCAGGGGAAAGAGGAAATAAAATCATTAGAATCTTGTGATGATTTTCATTATAGTTTTGCAGAGTATACCTTAAAAAAACTAATATTTAATTTTAGTAAGAAAAGTCTTCAACAGATTGTATTAAAGAAACTGGAATGAAGTGAGATGGTAGCAGTATAATTCATGCAATTTTCAGGTATACTTCACAAAATACAGAATATTTTGTGTCAAATTTTAGTGGCATGAGAAAATTAGAAATATCCATCCATTATCCAACCTGCTATAACTACCCTTGCCGCATGAGATATATCATCTATTGTAATTTAAAGGTTTTGGAGTGCACATAATGTATTTTTATCATTACTCTGTGCTTATTTGTCAAATTCAGACATGCTAGTCATTTTTATTGTTAGTTTTTCATATTTTCACGTTATTATTTTATTTATCACAGATGAAATCATTTTGTTGGCAATGGTGCTCAGTTGCTATTATGTGACTTCTGAAAGCTCCATTATGTGATGTTGTCACTTATTTAATATTTAAGAGTGTGTTAGTTGCAGTTAGTTAGCAGTGCGTTAATGACTTTCTAGATAAGACTTCTGTTTCTTACTCACCAACAATTCATTCCTTCTCATCTCCTTGTCGTTTTCTAGCTTTAGGTGCTGTCTCCTCTTTCTTGGCAGAACATTATCAAAGTATGAGTAATAAACTAAGAAAGAATTTTTGTAGAAAAAGCAGCTCAATAACACATATAAGGCAAACAACTCTAAATCAATGAACATACAAAATCAATTAGGAATGAACATTGAATAATAAAAGGCAGTAAAAAAAGAATATTTGTGAAAATATGAAAAGTTACCTAAAGACAACCTTTCAGGATTTCAATAGTAAGACTATAAGAGAACAGTCAAGGAGTTAGTGACATGTATAAAGGACTACGTATTCTGTCAGACCCACCAAACATCCTGTGCCCAGTTGTGCTCTGTGTGGAATCTGCATGTTCTTTTCAAGTCCGTGTGGATTTTCTTTCAGGTTTTTTCCCACATGTTAGTGATTAGCAGATCAAAATTGGCCCTGTGTGAGTGTGTGTTTGAGGGAGGCCTTGAAATGGACAGCCTCCCTGTTTACAGCTGTTTCCTTTCTTACACTTAGTGCCTTCCTGTTAAAATGGCCAGGTGAAGCAGTTCATTATTACCTTTGGAGTCATAAGTTTACTTTGGTAAGCAATCACATAATGCTACAATAGACTTAGAGACTAAAAAAACACTAATTCAAGACACACTAGATGGTTTAGTCAATTTTAGCCTTTTAATTGTTATGTTCAACACAGTCCCAGTAAACAACATGTTACAGCAAATATCTCTTCTGGATTCACAGAGCTGACATTAGAAATTTGCTGTGTTAAACAAGTTCAAAAAGTTTTGGGGAGGCTGTGACATATCAGACCTGCAATCTCACTTTCTACAACAAGTTCAGTTACAGCGAAAACACATTTTCACTTGTTTCTGAGAAATGTTGCATCGACTGTAGTCTTGCACAAGTCTCGCATCTCACAATAATAAAAATCTTTAGAGGTGATGGATTGTCTAATAAAAGCAGTTCTTCCCCTTGGTGGGGCTATTGTTTCTTGTAGACCACTCACAAAGCTTGTGGCCCCACACTTCCATAGCAGGACAGCTCTGAAGATGACGTCTTTGAATTCTTTTAATTCCAGAAGGAGACAGAAATGGAGTCATATATCTCTTGAAGTTTATTAAGTTTGCTATTTACTTTTGAAAGACTCCAATATTGTTTCTTCATGTTTAAGAATACAGTATGATTAAGAGGACCGTTCATGTTCTATTCTGTCTAGCCATTCACACAGCCATGCTGATAAATTATTTTTTTGTGTGTTTTTCTTTTATCTAGAAGTGGTGCCATGGTGGGGCTTATGAGGTTTTAAGCACCCTTAGAAATCCTATGAACAATTACACTCTAAATGTAGTTTCTCATCAACACAATTTTTACACTATCTTCAAATTAGAAACTTTGCTAAACAAAATCTGCCCAATTTTCCTCACTTCCCACCTATTTCTATCTCCAGAAGAGATATTGATCAGTCTTGAAGACTCAGACAGCATTTCTACAATATATAAAAGAATTTTAAAGTCCCTTCTTTTTAAAGATCCCAGAATAGAGTGGGAAAAGGATCTGTTATTCAGCATTTCAGAAAAGGAGTGGAAGGAAGCCACACACAGAATTCACTCTAGCTTCATATGTGCAAAGCATTCAATTATTCAACTTAAAATTTTTTATCAAGCACAACTATCTTGTTTAAAATTGTCCAAAATGTTTCCAGGGCAAGATCCAACTTGCAAATGTTGAGATTGAGCTCTAGCTTCACTGGGCCACATGTTTTGGGTGTGTACCAAATTAATATAATTTGGAAAAATTCCATCAGATAGCCTTGGTGTCACAATTCCTCCTAATCCATTAACAGCTGGACTCCCAAATGGAATTAAGGTGGAGAAGGACAAACAAGCTGTAATTGCCTTTACCTCATTACTAACTTCTAGATTTATTGTGCTCGATTGGAAGAATCCTAACCCACCTCTGTTAAGTCAGTGGGTAACTGATGTTACATACTATTTGAAATGAGAAAAAATCAAATTCTATCTTGGAGGATCTGCTCAAAACATTTTTAAAACCTGGAAGGATCTAATCAATAACATTTTAGAATAAGCACTTATATTGGGGAGAATGACTCCTTTCCCATGCAAAATGAACAGGAAAAAGGTTTGGGGCAGCCACCCATATATTGTCCCTGGCTGCAAAAGGGTTTTGAAATAGCACTCATGTGCCCTGTTTTGATTCCTGAACTGAGCTGACTGGTTGAGAAAAGATGGCGGCCTTATAAGCCGTAAGGCGGAAGTGATGTCATCTGGCCAGAACCGGAAGTCACGTAGTTTTGGGTGTCAGAACTGGAAGTGACTTTGTTCTGGGCCCCAAAACTGGAAGTGGCATCAGTCTGGGCCCCGGAACTGGAAGTGACTTTGAATCAGGCAGGTTTTCCCGTATTTGGCCTGCAGAGATAACAGAGGTAGGTTTAGTGCACCCCGCCACCCCCTGGCCTGGCAGGTAATTACCTCCACTTGGTCCACTCAGCTCCCTCCTAGTCGCATGTGTGTGACACCTTCTATACTACTCTCAAAGGTTTTACTCTGGCTGTGGGGCTTCCTGTCTCCCTCATGGGTGGGAGTTGAATTGAATTTTTTTGTTAAGTTTAACTTGAGTTTATGAAATGTTACATGCTTTAAATAAATACAATAAAAGTGTTTAAAAAAAAAGAAATATCAAAGCCACCACATAGATCCAATCAGAAAAAAGCCACTACACATAATTAATTACGTTAATTAGGCCACCACAGGCACACATTTTAAGAGCCATTTGTTAGTTATTTAGGTTATGTTAAATTAATAGAAGTAGTTTCTTAGTTATATTAAAATATTTGCCTTTATATTAATGCATAGTCTATGGGAGATTCTATTGTATCCCCCACAAGCTAAACTGAAATGGAACATTCTAATTATTTCTTGTCCCTCTGACAAGAGATTAGGCCCAGTTTATGATCTCCCTTCCAGGTGTTAAGGCATGGAGGGCAAACAGTTTCAAATAGTGGTGTGCCATACTGACCATATTGAATGTGCCATACATATAACAGCTGACATTTAACAAGAAAAGCTAAGTTTGTAGAAGAAACATTTTTTTCCTTTTTTGTCTTGTGAAAGAAATAAACTACTTGTAAGCTACAAAGGGTTAAAAGCTGTTCTGCTATAGTAAAAGGTTATCAATATAGAGGCCTGTCATAAGACAAGGAGAAGTAAGCTGACCTAGGGTAACTTCCTTTTCTAGGAACACGTCTGTTAGACAAAGGAAAGATGACCTTTCCTTCTTTGGGGCCCCTCTGACACGTACACAAAACAGAAACGGTTGACCGATTTACGCAATAAAAAATAAAGTGCATAGGTAAACAATATTGTGCTTTTTTATAAGTAAGGGGAAGTGGGAGGGAGAAAATATAAAAAATCGACTGAAAAGCAGAACTTTGCTCTTCTGCCTTGCAACGTAGAATCCATGTACTCATCTGTGATGGAATAAAGACTGATTGATTGAACTATTCCTGTCTTCCTCAGAGATCTCCTTCCACAGTCTTTTATTCTGCAGGTGTAGTAACTTTTTTCTCTATTCTTGTCTGAATTGTTTTGCTTTGAATTTTCAGTAAACCCTTTTAAAACAAACTTTATTGGACTGAGAAATTTCTTTCGTTACACGTTTAATTCAAGCTGGATCCTACCTTGCCAATTCAGTAGCAGCTCGATTTTGGGAAACTGAAGAAGACGCAGCTACACATATACATTTGTTTTTCACATATTTTAAAGTAAAATTTGTTTTATGTACTTTAAATGCAACATACTAAATGTTTAAATTAGAATTAAAGTTTTGCTTGCAGTGTTTTCTTTGTCCTTAGCCTTCTTTTTCACATCCCCCTTCAAAACTATTTCTGCCCACCACAATCACCTCTTTCAAATCCTTCTGGTGTCTCTACTACTCTTAACCTTCAGTTTCATTCTTTATGACTGCCTTTCAATACATTACCTGTAAAGAAAATTCCATGGCAGCTTGAGGCACATCACGCATCACTGCTGTCAGTAACATCTGCAACAGTTTGGTTGAATATTATGTGGTAAATATTTAAATTAAGATTATGATAGGATTGTAACATTCTTTGCGATGTCCTTTAAAACATTTGACATTAAGAACATGTTATGATCTGTGCCCATGTATTTAGGAATGCAATCTCAGGAGAGATTAAGTCATTTTTACAAATCATGGTGTACCTAGAGCCCCTCTTCTATACTTTGTTAGGATATCTGTCTAATGCTCAGGGGATCCACAATAGCAGTGAGACTGTGCTCAGAAATGTTTAGCACGCGTCTTTCTAAAGCTTGCTTTTGCATTTCTCATCTTTGACCTGGAAACAGAGTGGAATTTGAATCCATCCATAGCTGGTCTTTGTGCTGTGCCCAAGGCCAGAAATGTCATATTTGATCTGTAGACTGGATAGATAGATAGATAGATAGATAGATAGATAGATAGATAGATAGATAGATAGATAGATAGATAGATAGATAGATAGATAGATAGATAGATAGATAGATAGATAGATACTTTATTAATCCCAATGGGAAATTCAAAGAATGGACTAAATAAAAGCTTTTCTGAATTGACTAAAGAGAAAATCAATGATATTTTAAATTCTACCAAAACATTTACTTTAAAAACTGTAAGCATTGTATTTAGTGGTTTGGTAATTGGGTGGATACTTAATGTTTTTGTTAGTAAGTAAATTTAACTTTACTTGCAAAACATTTTAAAATGATATTAAATTTAAGTCCAGGCTCTGTCATACCAGCCAAGTTTAATTAAAGTCTAATTTTACACTAACTTATTATCAGGTTATTTATTGTAAAATGTAGCTTTTTACATTGGCACTCAGTTATGTTTATGTGAATTATACAAACCATACAATAGATATATTATAATTTACTTCATTTAGGCTTCCCATTTGTCAAAGAAGTTATCCCCTTATATAAGGTGTGATGTTGACGATGAGACCCTCTGTTCTTATTGGCCTCTGGTGAAGGTTGTTAAAATTTTTGTTCCAAGAACCCCTCACCTACCAAGTCAAGTTGTACTGGTTGAACTTCCAGGAACTGGAGATTCAAACAAGGAAAGACATAAAATGTGGAAAGAGGTATCTGTTTAGTTTAATTATTTGCTGTCTTTTGTGTTCTAAACTACATGGTAATTAATACCTGTTTTTAATTTCTCAAAAAGTATTTTAGCAAGTGTTCATCTGTTTGGATTGTTACAGATATACACCGAGCAGAATCTGACCAAATCACATCAAAAATCCTAAATACAGGACTGAGACACATTGTCAGTGGAGGAGAGTGCCGAAACATAACCATCATCTGCACCAAAAAAGATGAAATTGGCATTAGAAGGTGAATTGTAATTTTAAAGAGTTTAAACTGGTTAAATTATAACTTTTGGTTATTTTTTATAATTTGACTTCAAATAATTTGATTTCATTCCCAGTGATTATAACATACTTGGAATTTCAGGACAAACTGTAAGTAGATTTGTTTCTTTTCATTCTTTTGGCACATGCATATTAAATATACATATATGTGTGTCTTGGGTTTCATTTGGCATTATGTCTGTTTTGCAAGCTAAATGATGAAATGCAGCCTTGATCAGAAACAAATTATATTTCAAACTAAACAATATTGTTTTTTATTAGAATTAAAATTTTATTTCTTTGATATTAACTCTGAATTGTTTGTTGTAGCATCAAAATAACTCATAGCTTGCATGCTTATAAAAAACATTTTGCCATTTTCAATGTGTCTGTTTACAGGACTCATATGATGAGGACCAAAGAAGGATACAGAGTATACATGTACAGGAAAGAAATAATAAAATCAAAAGGAGAATTTTTCACATATGCAACAGAAAAGTAAAAGTATTTATTTCTGCTTTTATTTATTCAGTCACAGAATGTACTTTCTAATAGAGTATTGGAAGTGACAGAAGCAAGTATACAGTATAAAAAGACAAAAACTACATTTTAAAGGATTTTTTGTTTCAAATAGAATAAAGTACAATGTTAGTTTCAATTAGTTTTAATTTAATAGTTTTAATTGTCTATAATACTGTAGTAGAAGGACAAAGAATTATTTTTGTTTTGATATGATTGCTCCATGTTTTTTCGTATTTGTATAGAACCTTATATTGGAAAAATCTGATTAATAAAAGGCACTCCCTTCTTTACAACTCTGACATTTGTTGTACTAAATTCACAGAAAACAGTAACTACATCTGTCTGTCCATTCTCTGTACTCAAATTTCAGGTGACATGAAGTACCCCAAAAAACCTCTGTTTAAATTTTAATGGGCTTACTTTTTCCATTATGAATTTATCTCTGAGTAATCAAGAATTGCTCAGAAAACATTACCACTGTTACCAGGTTTAGAGCAATCACGAACACAGTCACACAAAAGCAAATTTAGTATTCCTGACTAATATACTAGTGTACATTTGGACTTTATAATGATGTCCTCAGAGGAAACAAAATTTTTTTTATAATTCTGACACACAAAAATCAGATGACAATTGGCAGGACCCAAAAATTACTGTATGGGTCGCCTAAGATAAATTAAACAATTCAGTTTTGGTGTGGCATTACTGTACATGCTCTTGCATGGAGCAATAAGCATCAAGGAAACCAGGCTAAAGCATTAGTCCCCCATCTTGTGATCAGTATGTTTTTTATTGGTGAGATCAACATAATCACTTTCTATGTGGAGTTCTCACATTTTCCCTTTGTTAATGTCTGTTATATCCAGACATTTTGGTTTTCTTCCAAAGGAATGAATGTTAGGTTAACTGGTGTCTATCAAATAGCCCGAAATAAGCACACATGGGTGCAAACATGACTAATCCCTGCAATGTGGTGGTTTTCCATAAAATGTATATTGGTAATTTGTGCCTGATACTGCTGGAACAGACTTTTTTGTACACAAATTGGACGTGTACAAGTATAGATAGATAGATAGATAGATAGATAGATAGATAGATAGATAGATAGATAGATAGATAGATAGATAGATAGATAGATAGATAGACAGATAGACAGATAGATAGATAGATAGATACTTTATTAATCCCAATGGGAAATTCACAATATATATAGTTATTTAGTTATATATAGTTATAGTTATTGTGCCTGAGCCAGTAGCTGGAGGCTTATGTATTTCATTTTAGGTTGGTCCTAATCCTGATCCTAACAGTTACACCATTTGTCCAATTTCTAATACAAAGACAGACAAAGGGTTGGGGAATCATCTGTGTCACCATTTATTTTACTTTAGTGGTACATTAGCCACAGCAATTTGTTCTAAAGCCAGAGTTTGCTGTCTTGTTTAACTCTGTCACTTCAGGGGCCATTTTGTAGGAGCCTGTTTAATTGATGTAGTCCCATCCATCCATCCATCCATCCATTTTCCAACCCACTGAATCATACATGAGCTGCACCTCATTGCTGGAGACAGAACTAAGACCACAATGAACTTTCTTCTTGTGTTACCCTGAACACAAAAAGAGTGGCATGATAATTATGTTCATAACCCTATCTTCATCCAAAATTTATTTTTTACTTAAGGTTTAAGTGGTTTCACACATGCATGCCTGGGGGGTCACCTTTAAGGCTCAGCTAAAGTAAACAATACCAATCCTAGGCGAGAGGGGGTGCTGATACTTACAGCCTCTTCTCTTTTGCTCACATTTCAGAGAAACTGCTCAGTGAGGATGCCTAGAGCCGCTCATGACTTGTTGGGTCCTATGGTTTTTACTGTATTAGATGCAATTTTGCATAACCGCATTCCACATTTCTAGAGGTGTGGTCTCTGGGGTCGTGACCTTGTGTTCATCAGCACAATGGGATAAAAAGCCAGCATCCCTGAGACACAAGAAAACCCTCTCTCTTTGCGTTACGACATCTTGTCTCAGTTCTTACTTTGATTCTTGTCTCTCATCTGGGTTTCGGTTGCCTCATTTAAAGTTTATTTATTTTGTTTTGCCTTTTGCATGCATCTCCTGGTTTGCTTCTAAAAATTAGTCATTTGTTTCCTGCCAAGCCAGGAGACTATGCAAGTCCTGCCTCTTCAAGTCTTGGCACTATGAAGAAAGATAATTGACTGGAAGAAGGAAGATTTTTAGGCCCTGGCCATTAACAAAGACAGAGCTCTTGTTTGAATTGGTTAAACGCTTAGAGAAAGCGTATTCTTTGGCTGCTGAAGCTCACATTTTGGTTGTTCCACCATTTCTCCTTTTTTTATTTGATTAAACGAGGTTCATCTGTTTGGTGCCCCCACACTCTTAAAACTGGTTCTTTCAGTCTGTCACCTCAGTCACAGTGGATTATTTTCTCCAAAGAATGGCACACAATTATCAACTTTATTTTTATATTTAACTTTATACTCTATTTTTATTAACATCGTCCATGTTTTTTGAATAACACATCCAAACTCACAGACCTCAAAATGTTGTCATTTGTTCTCTTTTTGCTAAAACACGCTCAACATTAACACTGAAAACATTTTATAGTAATTTATTCAACATGCCAAGGGCTATTTTGTAACAATTTCCTCATCCAGTAAACATGATTAACTGGCACAGGGCACCCTGTCCCTTATGCCAAAGAAGGTTTAAAGAGTGACTCTCGAGACATGCACTGTGATGGCTCTATTATACCGGCAAACCACCTACTCTGCAGTGCAAGCCCTGTTTATTTCCAATCTGTTATGCTTTTTGCAGACATCACTGTACTCCTCTCCAGTAATTCACATAAAACCTCAGTTTCTGCATGAAGAAAACTTTCATTTTTTTTGTCAACATACTGTTGGTTTAAACAAGTTGTTAATTAAATTACCTCTTAGTCACCTTCACATCTTAACAATACATAATCACGACTTTAATTTGAATGTGAGTGGCTGCCTGTTCACTCAGCACATACGGTAAATGTTTTATCAGTTATTTATTGTAATTTTATTCATTATGTTATTGTAAAGTAAGTTATTTACACTTGCCTGTGGAAAGGTATTTTTTCTGTGTACTATATATCTCTTGGGTAATCTTCAGGCCAAGGTAGGAAACAGCACAGCAGTATTGTGCCCATATTGCCGATTTAGACATTGAATGAAATTATACCGCAATAAAATTGGAAAGGTTAGGCAGGTGCCCAGTTTTACTCTCATGAGGTCTATCATTCAATGCCTGCAATGAATTATAATTAGCCAAAGAGGTGATTGTGTTATTGGAATCTTTGAATACTGGAATTTTAATAGTACTGTGTTCAGATTTCACTATATGCATATAGGGCTCTTTCATCCTACTTTACTGGAATTGTGAAATCTGGAATACTTTTAATTGGATTTAATTTTTCTTTCGATTTTCATGTTGTAACTGTGACTAAGCAGAGATGCTGCTAGATAAATTAACTAAAGATCACTTAGTGTTGTATTTATTTCTAAAATGTAACCAAGTCCTTCTGCTCTTTCCTCTCTATCTTTAGTGGCACACAATGTAAAACACAATTTCACAAGAGGTGGGCAAGTGGAAGGGTCTGTTTAGGTGCAAAGGGTAAACACACAAGGAATATAGTGCTTATAAAATATTCACCCCTTGGAAGTTTTCACATTTTATTATTATACACCAGTAACGGCGCACTGCACGATAACATACAGTGAATACAGTTGACTTGAGCATTCCTAGTTTTCATCCTCTTTCTCTAAAAGTTTAGCATTCATTTGCTCAGAGGTTGATACGCTTGCTGCTTCCTGAGCAGCTCTTCTTTTTTCCACCCTAGCGGCCCGCACCTTCTCTTCTTTCATCGGCATCTTTTCATGTAAAAACTGATTAAGTCAGTGTTTGTGTTGCAATTACTTTGTACGTTTTCCTTAATTTTTCACTTAACCTGGCACTTAAGTCTTCAATCTGCCTCAAGAATGATTTAAGATATGAAGAGGTAGGGGAAGTGATGGCGAAGGTGGTAGGGATGAGAACGGCGCCCGTATGCATGCGCCACACGGCTGCCCTGTGGCCCGCTGCCGAGAGTTGTTTCTACGATGAAATAAAATAAAAATAAAAAGAGGAATAACCTTGGAGGTGAATCATCACCCTGAATGCGGACAGTAGACATCATATAGTATATGTGTACCAAATTTCAGGTCAATCAGTCAAATGGTTTGTGAGCTACAGGTGATTTAAAATCCTGGACAAACAAACAGACAGCCACGGTAGCGTATTATATAAGAAGAAAACTGAATCACAGTGAGTTTAATTTGGCTTTTTTGACACTGATCAACAGAACAAATATAAAACAGCAAATAATTAATTGCTTAAGTATCTGCCCCCTTCAAGTAGTAGGAGTGCCTTTGGCAATCATCTGTGTGTAGAGGTCTCTATCAGGCGCTACATTTTACCTATTCTTCTTTGCAAAACTGCTCAAGCTCTGTCAGGTTATATGAGGATTGTGAGTGAACAGCCTTTATTCTAGTCCAGCCACAAATTGTCATTTGGATTGAGATTTAGACTCGGCCAATCCAAGACATTAACATTGCTGTTTTTAAGCTATTCCTATGTAGCTTTGACTTTGTCATTGTCTTACTGCAAAACAAATCTTATCCCAAGGCACAGGTTTCTTGCAGACTCCATCAGGTTTTCCTCTGGTAATTCCATGTATTTTGCTGCACTCATTTCTCTACCCTCACCAGCCTTTCAGGTACTACTTCAGGGAAGCACAACACACACATCCCTTCAAAATGATGCTGCCACCACCATGATTCATGGTGGAGATGGTGTGTTTTTGATAATGTACATTGTTCAAACTTGGTGTTTAGACTTATGGTCAAAAAGCTCAATTTTGATTTAACCAGAAACTTCTTCCACCTGACTTCAGAGACCTTCGGGGTCTCCCATCTGCCTTCTGGCAAACTCTAGCTGAGATACCATGTGCATGTCATTGGCTTTGCCACTATCCCATTAAGCTGTGTCTAATGAAGCACCCAGGCAACTGCTGCTGTACACACAGTCTTTCTAATGTTAGTCGCTGTAGCTTGGAAATCCTTCCCAGTTTTCATAGACCTCCTGGTAGCTTCCATCGCTAATCTTCTGCTTGTGCCGTCATTCAGTTTTTGTGGACAGGCTACTTCTAGGCAGATTTCCCAATTGTGAAGTCACCGTCCATGTATGGGTGTTTTACTGATAACCATATACAGCTGTAATTAAATTTTAAATCTATTCATGTTTTTAATCTAATACTGTTAATGTCGGACGGTAAGAGTAGTAAGTATGAGCACATGATCATGTCTGAATGTGTGTGATTTTGTAACTGCTCTGTTGGATTGGACATGTACAAAAGGAAGTACACAGTACCGTTTGAGTGAATCCTTATCGTATTATGTTTCCTTCATAATTTCAAGCTCACATGTAAATCTTTTGTGCAATTATAGATAATTCTTTTGAATTAAAGCAGTTGTTTGAGTTACAATTACTTACTAACAAACCATATTCAACTCGGTGAAGCACAAAGTTAATTTTAACTTTTGTATATAATACTGTATATTGATATTTAGCATAGATTATGTTTTCAGTTACAGAATAAAAAATACATGATGCTTTAATGCAGGTGCATCACAATTATAACATTCAAAGGTTTCTGTTTTATGTGCCAATAAAATGCTGTAGCTCCTTCTGATAATATAATAGTTTGCAAAACACTATAGAGTTCTTAGTAGTATTTGAATCTGAGGACCTTGCAAAACAGCATACTTCTACTTTAAATTTAAAATCAAATTATGAACTAATATCATTCCATTAATTTCCGTAAAGACAAAAGCGGCTTCAACAGAAAAGTACATTTCACTTTATAGAGGAACTGACAAATTAACAACAAAAATAACATCACCTAAATTGTTTGTACTGGCAAGCTTGCAGTCACTGAGACCATTGTGACTGGACAGCATGCCAATAAATAAACTGCACCTTTATACAAATCTTCCAAGCACTCACTGGCAAACAGAAATCCATTTTAGCACCTAATGGCTTTTTAAAATTCAACACCACGTATTTCGAATTTTGATATCAGCTTTTTTTTTTTTTTTTTTTTATTTTATTTATTAATTTTATTGTAATCATTCCATACAAATAGATCAATTTATAACAAAAAAAAAAATTGAAGACAAATCAAACCCTACCCCTGAGAAGGAGAGCTTAGCCAAAGGAGAATTGCTTAGGGCTTTTTAATAAGGCAACAATAAACAAAAGAAGAAATATATATAGGTAAATAAAAAATGGAGAAGGAAAATAAATGTGGTAATAGTTATTTCTCTTATACTAAAATAATATTGATTAGATCCTGCCAGGTTTTGAAAAAATTCTGTACAGGTCCTCTAACTGAGAATTAGATTTTTTCCAATTTCAAATAATATAAAACATCGGTTTCCCACTGACGTATCAGAGGAGAGTTAGGATTCTTCCAATTTAACAAAATAAGTCTGCGTGCCAAAAGTATAGTGAATGCAATCACCGTTTGCTTGTCCTTCTCCACTTCAAGTCCGTCTGGAAGAACACCGAACACAGCTGTTAATGGGTTAGGAGGGATTGTGACCCCAAGGCTGTCTGAAAGGCACTTAAAAATTTTTGTCCAAAATGATGTTAGTTTGGTGCAGGCCCAAAACATGTGACCCAGTGAGGCAGGAGCTTGGTTGCAGCGTTCGCAGGTTGGATCTTGCCCTGGAAACATTTTGGACAGTTTTAAGCGAGACAGATGAGCACGATATATAATTTTTAGTTGAATAATTCTATGCTTTGCGCATATGGAGCTCGAGTGAATTCTCTGCTTTGCTACCTTCCATTCCTTTTCTGATATATTGATTAAGAGATCTTCTTCCCAATGTCCTCTTGGGTCTTTGAAAGGTAGGGACTCTAATAAGATTTTATATAATGCGGAAATGGTGTTTAATTGCTCGAAACTGAGCAGTACTTTTTCCAGCATTGTGGAGGGTGCGAAGTGAGGAAAATCGGGCAGTTTCTGTTTAACAAAATTTCTAATTTGAAGATAGTGAAAGAAATGTGTAGCTGGGAGGTTGAATTTGGAACGTAATTGTTCAAAAGATGCAAATATGTTGTCTATATATAGATCTCTGAGCATTTTAATCCCAAAACTTTTCTAGGTATTAAAAACTGGATATGTTTGCGAGGGTTGAAAGAGGTGGTTCTCTTGCAGAGGTGCCGCGGATAAAAGATTTTCCATCTTAAAATGCTTTCTAATTTGGTTCCATATTCTGAGTGAGTAAATCACAATTGGGTTATTAGTATATTTGCAATAACTTGCATTTATTGGAGTGCAGAGCAGGAAGTATAAAGAAGTACTACAGGATTTTAATTCTATTGCGGGCCAAGCCTGTGTATGTTCATTTTTTTGTGTCCAGGTTTTTATGGCTTGTATGTTTGCTGTCCAGTAATAAAACTGAAATTTAGGTAAAGCTTTAACACCTTCTGCCTGAGGTCTTTGTAGGGTTGCTCTTCTGATACGTGGGTGTTTTGAGTTCCAAATGAATTAGGTTATTGTTGAATCTAATTGCTTAAAAATGATTTATTGATATATATTGGAATGTTTTGAAATAAGATGAATATCCTTCCTAAACTTCTTTTTTTAACAACGTTAATTCTTCTGGCTAGAGTGAGATGAAGGGTTGACCATCTATGCAAGTCTTGCTTAATTTTTTCCATAAAGACAGCAAAATTTTGTTGATAAAGAGCTTTATGTTTACTTGTGATATTTACCCTAGGTATTTAAACTGATCTGCTATGGTAAAAGGTAGGGTGTCCAATCTAGTATTATATCCATCCATTTTACAACCCGCTGAATCCAAACACAGGGTCACGGGGGTCTGCTGGAGCCAATCCCAGCCAACACAGGGCACAAGGCAGGAAACCAATCCCGGGCAGGGTGCCAACCCACCACAGTCTAATATTATATGCTTGTGAATTCACTGGAAATGGTATACTTTTATTCAGATTAATTCTGACACCGGATATCTTTTGAAATTCTGTTAGTGCTGTTAGAACTGCAGGCACAGTGTTTTCTGGGTCTGATATATATAAAACCATATCATCTGCATATGGAGAAATTTTCTGTTCCAGTCCTTCTCTGATAATCCCCTTTATATGATAAGAATTTTGACAGTGAACCGCCAGTGGTTCAATGGCGATTGCAAACAGCAGTGGTGACAAGGGACATCCTTGTCTGGTACCACGTTCTAGCTTAAAGTAGTCTGAGCAAATGTTGTTAATACAAACTGAAGCTTCTGGATTGGTATACAGTAGTTTGATCCATGCACAAATATTCGGGCCAAACCCAAATTTCTCCAATGCAGTGAAAAGGTAGTTCCATTCAATCATATCAATGCTTTTTCTGCGTCTAATGATAGTAATATCTCTGGGGTGTTTGATTTTGCTGGTGAATATATAACATTAAACAAGCGTCAGAGATTGGAAGATAGGTGTCGGCCTTTAATAAATCCAGTTTGATCCTGTGATATTACCGTGGGCAGCACTTTCTCCATCCTTCTAGCTAGAATTTTTGAGAGTTTCTTAACATCATTATTCAGGAGTGAAATTGGTCTGTATGATGCACATTGTAACAAGTCCTTATTTTGTTTAGGAAAGACAGTGATTAATGCTTGATGAAATGTTTCAGGTAGTATTTGGTTGTCTCTAGCTTCTGTAAATGTTGCCAATAAGAGGGGAGCTAGCTGAGTGGAGAATTTCTTATAAAATTCTACGGGGTAACCATCAGGGCCTGCTGATTTCCCACTTTGAAGTGACTTTATAGCATCTAGTAATTCTGTTAGTGTCAGAGGTTTATCCAGTTCCTCAGCACTTAAAGCATCTATTTGTGGTGTTTGTAATGTATCCAGAAATGCATTAGATTGTGTGTTGCCTTCTTTGAACTCAGTAGAATATAAGGATTTATAATAATCTCTAAATGCGTGCATTATATTTTTATGGTCAATGATTCTCCATTCGTGTTGGTGATTACTGGTATTACATTGCAAACTTTTTGTTTGTGAATTTGTTGAGCTAAAAGCTTATTAGCTTTTTCTCCGTGTTCATAGTAATGATGTCTTGACTTATAAATAAGTTGTTCAGTTTCTTTAGTTGTTAAGATATTAAGTTCTGTATGCAGGGCCTGCCTTTTCCTGTGAAGAGCTTCACTTGGACGCCTGGCTTGTTCTTCATCTACTCTAGTAATTTCGCTTCTTAGCTCTGACACTTTCTTGGTTTCTAATTTATTTCTGTGGGAAAGATATGAAATAATCTGCCCTCTTAAGAAGGCCTTTAGAGTTTCCCAGAGTGTTCCTGCAGAAACCTCTGTGGGCGTGTTTGTCTCTAGGAAGAAGCTGATTTGTTTGGATATAAATTCTGTGCAGTTCTTGTCTGCCATTAGAAGAGGGTTAAGACACCATCTGCGAGGTGAGTGTGAGGGGCTTAATGATTTTAGCTCCAAGACTAGAGGGGCATGGTCGGAGATAACAATTGTGTCGTATTTACATGATTTAATCGTAGGCAGGAAATTATTATCTATAAAAAAATAATTCTTGAGTAGTTATAATGCACTGGTGCGTAGAACAAATATGTTCTTGAGTTTGGGTTAAGAAACCTCCAGGGGTCTGATAAGTTGTGGTCATTTAAAAACTGTGTAATTGTCTTTGCAGTGTTAGATGTCTTCCCCACTGTCACAGGAGTTCTATCTAAGAGTGGATTTAAAACACAATTAAAGTCCCCAGCCATTATAATTTTATGAGTGTTTACATTGGGAATGGATGCAAATAGATTTTGCATGAATTCCTTATCATCAACATTGGGTGCATAAACATTTATCAAAATCATTTTACTGTTAAATAAGTTGCCCATGACCATCACATATCTCCCTTCAGGGTCCGATACTACATCTGATGCTACAAATGGAACTGTTCTGTGTATGAGAATTCCCACCCCTCTAGTTTTCTTTATAAAGCTAGAATGGAACATTTGGCCAGTCCAGTCTTTCTGTAGTCTGAACTGATCCTTGCTTAGTAAGTGGGTCTCCTGTAAAAATACTATTTTAGCGTTTAAGCCTGTTAGGTGAGAGCATACTTTCTTTCTCTTTAATTCGTGATTCAGGCCTTTAACATTCCAGCTCACAAAGTTAACTGTCCCATCATGGAGACATTGATTCTGAGTTTTTAATGTCATTTTATAGTCTTAACTGTTAGTGAGGCAGTTTTAATCTTAATTTCAAAATTCCCCATTAATTTTTGCTTTTTAGCCTATTGTTGCATTGATATTTATAGTTATAAGGATTAGAAGAATAGATTAGATATAGCCTGCTCTCCTTCTCTCCCCCCTTTATCCCCCCAACCCCCTATTTTGCCTCCCCACTTGAGGCTTGATCCCACTTCGCGATGTCCCGGAGGCTATTTTTCGTATGTGGATTACTCGTTTAGCCGGATGTAATTGTTGACGATTTGGCCTGATCCTGGATCTGTCGGTTTTTCGAAACTCTTGCTGGATGTGTTGTCATAGCAACACATCCTAATCCACAAACCTGCTTGGAGCAGGTTTGTTCTATGTAAACAAGGATTAGCTCACGCACTTATTCAGTGTCCGTGCATGGAATTCGCTCAGTCATGGCTTTGCTGTTCATGAATGAGCGACCAATTGATATCGGTGCGCAAATTATAAGAAGAGAATTTCATATAGAGAGGGTTTTGCGCAATCGGCAAGATCCTTTATTGCTCCCGGAGGAAATTCTTTTTGAAATATACCGCTTTAGCCAAGGGGGAATATTATACCTCAAAGAAACTCGGCAAAGTCGGGCTCTCACAACCACACAGACAGTATGCATTGCTTTGAGGTTTTTTGCAAGTGGCACTTTTTTATATAGTGTAGGCGATGCAGAACATTTATCTAAAAGTGCAGTTTGCCAGGCAATTTGTAAAGTCTGTTTGGCTCTGAAATATTTCCTTTGGGTTTTCATAGTGTTTCCTGGACGCCTGCGTGTGCAGACAATAAAAGAGGCGTTTCATGCCATTGCAGGTAGGTAATACACAGGCAAAAACACCCACAGTTCCGTAAAGAATCTGACAATCAGCCTAACATTCTCATTACCCATGATTTCCAAATGTGATTGGGGCACATGGGACTGATCAGAGTGGAGTTTGATCAAACATTATTTGGAAAATGTACCTCTCCTCCCGATGAATAATCAGACACAGTGTGTCTTCATCAAGTATTTGACCTTCGTCAATATCTCGTAGGTCAGACACAAGTTCTAGGGATATGACATTCCCTGCAACTGACCCAACAAAAAAAAGAGGGCTATATGGAACATACCTATGGCACACATGGAGGACAAACATATGCAATGACCATCCTTTACCTGAAATGAAGTGACCACTGCATCCTGCCACTGGTTCTGGGGAGGAGCTTCCCCCTGGAGTGCCCTTAGAAACAGGGCGATGGGCATTTTGCTGGTTAGCCAACTCCTCGTGGACCTCCACCTGTTTTTTGCTTGTCTGCCTTCTTATTAGCTTTAAAAATTTGTGTTTTTTATATTATATATGATTATTTATGTCAACAATTCTTTAAACAGTTATATATACTTAATTACCAATATTTACCAGTTTGAAGTATATTCTTATACTTCACTTTAACCTATTCTCATGTTCTGCTTGTGCTCACATTTGATCTGGAATTATGACATATTAAATAATAATTAATCTGACACATAGGAAATGAAGTGCTGCATACAGTAAGTATAATGCACACTACTTAGCGTTTAATTTGTCGGCCACTTTTTGCCAGCGGTCTTTTCTGGTTTGGGCTGCTATTGCAGTGTTACCCCTTGTGCATATTAAATCTTGAAATTCTTCATGTCCTTCGAATAAAAGGTCCTGCTCCGCTTATGTGGAAAAAAAACTGCGCCTGTTCTTTCATCATTTTGTTACAGCCTATCAAAGACTTGCTGATCATGTTTTCTAGACTCAATATATATGGGCTTTTCAATCAGCGTGGGCACGCACATTCATCTCGGATGATTAGATCCAGCTAGACTAATCTACTACACGGCTGCATTTGAAAAACCGACTTATCCCGGATGAGTTTCACTGGCATTAACTCATCCAAGATGAGGCATCTGATCTTGGATGATTTAAGCGACGTACGGAAAATACCCCCCCCCGGTCCTCTGACATACAAAGAGACAGAGCACGTCCAAAACAAACCCCACCCTGCAGTGGCGTTAGAGAATTAAAACAAAGAGATATCTATTGCAGCTGAATTCTAAATACTATCTGCCAAAAATATAATCATTAACAGTCTTTAAGCTTAAAATAATCTTCAGCAATTTTAAGATATTAAGATAATAAAAGAAAGAACCCTGGGAATGATTTTAAAAAGTAGTCTAGGATAAACATAGTAAATCCTAATGTAATAGTATAATGTATGAATAGTATGAATAGTAGAAATAGCAATAAACCAAGAGTATGATGTTAAACAGTCTACTTTAAGGTAGTAAAAAAAAAAAATCCAACCCTACTTTAATTACTTCCAAACCTCCACACTCATGTCTATAACTGTAATTAAGACATAAACATATAATGTCCAAGTAAAGAAAAGGATGTATAATTATAATACCAGTCTCTTTAAAAGTGGATCCAACAGGTCCTTCCCATGTCTTGATAGAATACGGCTCCTTATTAACTTTCAAAAAAGTGTCAGAAACCGCTTCTTTAGTTCCTTTTCAGCTTCCTCCTTGCTTGGAAATACATAATATTGGTCTTGAACTTCCACTTTCAGTTTGGCGGGATACAAGAGGCTGTATTTGATATCGGCTTTCTGTACCATAGTAGACTGCGCATTTTGCAGCTGTTAATGGTGAGAAGTCGGGGAAAATCCGAATAAGATTATTTTCAAATATAATCTCTTGCTTGTGTCTGAGAAGTGCCATCACATCAAGCTTATATCGTAATCGCTCGAAGCAGACAATAAAAGACCTAGGTTTAAAGGTGCTTGATCTGTATGTGCGATAAACAGCTGCTATCTCAATGTCGAGTTTAAAATCATCTCCAATTATTTTAGAGAGTAATTCTACTGCAAATTTCACTGGGTTTGAGCTTTCTCGTTTCTCAAGTATACCCTCAATTCTTATATTGTTTCTTCTGCACCCATCTTCCAGGGCCGCAAGTCTGTCTCCAAGTTTTTTGCATTCGGAATTCGCAGCTGTAGCTGTAGCTGGACAATGTCTGTCCAGACTTTGATGCAGCTTTAAGTTTCTTTTCTGGTTCTTTCTGACATTTCTTCTTGTTACTCATGCTTGTATATTGTAGTGGAAGTTCCTTGGTCGGATTAAATACAGGATACCTCTAAATAATATGAAATACGTGGGAAAATAATGCTGCTGCTAGCGGAGCTCTGCTTCAGACGTCCATCTCCTATAGCGGACGAGACCAACTGATCTGATATCAGGTTTTTAGAGTTTGATACCGACTACAGAATTTGTAGAAACCATGAAAGATTCTCAGAATGATGATCTATTTAAACTGTTTTTTGGACATTTTATTTAAAGACACAATATTCTGGGTAATATTTATAGTAATATTTAATTGGAAATGGCTGAGATTTATTTCTGTTTTACTGCTTTTCTTAACCACATTGGCAGTAAATTGGATTATGTTTTTTTAACCTTATGAATCAGAAAGTAGCCATAATATACTGTGTTCATGTACATAGCTAGAAAAAAATATTTATTGTACTTTTATTATTAAAGGAGGCAGTTAAAAACAAGTAATTATAATATCTTCATTCCAAAACAATGTCACCTTTTTCATTATTTATCATTTTTATTCTATTACATCTTCAGTACAAAACAGCCACAACTTTCACTTTGTACATATACATATATACAGTACATGCACATATTAACTTATTATTTTCCAGTACCATCCATCCATACCTTGTACTTAGTGTTGTTCATTGTGTAAGCCATGGTTTGTTGCCAGTGCACGGTATGCAAGTGAATGTATGACATCTTTCAAATGTTCTCTATGTGCTGTTTTATTGTGTTCTGTTTTTCCTTTCCCTTCTCTATCTGATAACTCAGTTTGTTCCAGCCTATGTGCATCCTGCTGATACAAACTATTCAGGAAAAATTTGTTAGCAGGGAGTCTGAATGATGTTTATAATTACTTAAATCATAGAGCTGACAGAGACCCAGTGCAGTGTGGAAAAAAGACAGGTGTAAAAGAGAATATATTGCAATTAAAATTACAGTTTGTAATTTAGAAATTAAAATTCTGGTTATCACAATTCACATTATTTTTCCAGGGATGTAAGATACATTATCCTTAGTAATGTGTATATTCCTCCATCTGCAAATGGGAGGTTCAGCAACGGAAATTATTCATTCTGTCACCAATACTTTAATGATGACTCATTCTGACCTTGTAGTTATAACAATTGGTGTCTTAAACCAACCAACCATGTGACTTTGGAAGGACCTATGACAAATTTCTAATAGTTTGCATCTTGTGCCACTCGAGGGAAAAAAAAAAAGCCGGGCCTGTTCCACTCAAATGTTAAAGATGTCTTTAAGTGTAAACCACTGGCACCTTTAGGCTGATTTGGCCACAATCTGATTTATTGTATTTCCTGCCAGTTTTTAGATGGCAACCTGTTACCACTAGGATAGTGAGGAAGAGGAGTCTGGGGGCTTGAATGGCTCTGAATGACTGCAATAATGGGATTGATATTAAGGGACTCACTTGGCTGCCGTACAGACTAGATAGATAGACTTTATTAATCCCAAGGGGAAATTCACATACTCCAGCAGCAGCATGCTGATGAAGAAAATATTAAATTAAACAGAAATAACAATGCAGGTATACAGACAGACAATAACTTTGAAAAATGTTAACGTTTACCCAACCCAGGGTGAAATTGAAGAGTCGCATAGTGTGGGGGAGGAACGATCTCCTCAGTCTGTCAGTGGAGCAGGACATTGACAGCAGTCTGTCGCTGAAGCTGCTGCTCTGTCTGGAGATGATACTGTTCAGTGGATGCAGTGGATTCTCCATGATTGACAGGAGCCTGCTCAGCGCCCATCGCTCTGCCACAGATGTCAAACTGTCCAGCACCGTGTCTACAATAGAGCCTGCCTTCCTCACCAGTTTGTCCAGGCGTGAGGCGTCCCTCTTCTCCCCTTGGGATTAATAAAGTATCTATCTATCTATCTATCTATCTATCTATCTATCTATCTATCTATCTATCTATCTATCTATCTATCTATCTATCTATCTATCTATCTATCTTTATGCTGCCTCCCCAGCAAACCACCGCGTAGAAGAGGGCGCTCGCCACAACTGTCTGATAGAACATCTGCAGCATTTTATTGCAGATGTTGAAGGACGCCAGCCTTCTAAGGAAGTATAGTTGGCTCTGTCCTTTCTTGCACAGAGCATCAGTATTGGCAGTCCAGTCCAATTTATCATCCAGCTGTACTCCCAGGTCTTTATAGGTTTGCACCCTCTGCACACAGTCACGCTCTGATGATCACGGGGTCCATGAGGGATCTGGGCCTCCTAATGTCCACCACCAGCTCCTTGGTTTTGCTGGTGTTCAGGTGTAGGTGGTTTGAGATGCACCATTTAACAAAGTCCTTGATTAGGTCCCTGTATTCCTCCTCCTGCCCACTCCTGATGCAGCCCACGATAGCAGTGTTGTCAGCAAACTTTTGCATGTGGCAGGACTCCGAGTTGTATTGGAAGTCCAATGTATATAGGCTGAACAGGACTGGAGAAAGCACAGTCCCCTGCAGAGCTCCTGTGTTGCTGACCACAGTGTCAGACCTGCAGTTCCCGAGATGCACATACTGAGGTCTGTCTGTAAGATAGTCCACGATCCATGCCACCAGGTATGAATCTAGATAGATAGATAGATAGAATCTACTCCCATCTCTGTCAGCTTGTCCCTAAGGAGCAGAGGTTGGATGGCGTGGAAGGCGCTAGAGAAGTCCAGAAACATAATTCTTACAGCACCACTGCCTCTGTCCAAGTGGGAGAGGGATCGGTGTAGCATGTAGATGATGGCATCCTCCGCTCCCACCTTCTCCTGATATGCGAACTGCAGAGGGTCGAGGGCGTGACGGACCTGTGGCCTCAGGTGGTGAAGCAGCAGCCGCTCCATGGTTTTTATCACATGCGATGTCAGAGCAACAGGCCGGAAGTCATTCAGCTCAGTAGGATGTGATACCTTTGGGACTGGGGTGATGCAAGATGTTTTCCAAACCCTCAGGACTCTACCCTGTTCCAGGCTCAGGTTGAAGATGCACTGTAGAGGACTCCCCAGCTCCAATGCACAGGCCTTCAGCAGTCGTGGTGATACTCCATCTGGACCCGCTGCTTTGCTGGCACAAAGTCTCCTCAGCTGTCTGCTTACCTGGGCTGCTGTGATTGTGGGTTGGGGTAGACTCTCTCCTATGCTGGTATCAGCAGAAGGATGGGTGGAGGGTGCAGTACTCCGAGGTGAGAGTGGGTTAGAGTGGTCAAACCTGTTAAAAAAGTTGTTAATCTGGTTTGCTCTCTCCACGTCTCTCTCGATGGTGGCACCCTGCTTCGAGCTGCAGCCAGTGATGATCTTCATTCCATCCCACACTTCCTTCGTGCTCTTATTCTGCAACTTCTGCTCCAGCTTTCTCCTGTACTGCTCCTTCGCCACCCTGAGCTGGACTTGAAGTTCATTCTGCACGTGTTTGAGCTCATGCTGATCACCGCCTTTAAAAGCCATTTTCTTCTGGTTCAAAAGGCCCTTGATGTCACTTGTAATCCATGGCTTGTTGTTAGCATAGCAGCATACTATTCTTACTGGAACTACAATGTCCATATAGAAGTTGATGTAGTCAGTAGTGCAGTCAACAACCTCTTCAATGTTCTCACTATAAGATCCCTGCAGGATATCCCAGTCCGTAGTTCCAAAGCAGTCTCTTAGAGCCTGCTCTGCCTCAGGGGACCACTTCCTGAATGAGCGTGTGGTTGTAAGTAGCTCCCTCACCCTTGTTTTGTAGTGAGGCTGAAGCAGAACCAGGTTATGATCTGCTTTCCCAAGTGCAGGCAGCGGGGTGGCTCTGTATGTGTCTTTAACATTTGCATACAGTAGGTCAATAGTCTTATTTCCCCGGGTGTTACAATCCACATACTGAGAGAAGGCAGGTAATGTTTTGTCCAGCGTTATATGGTTGAAGTTTCCAGTGATTAGCACAAGTGCCTCGGGGTGTTGTGTTTGTAATTTAGCCACATCGGAATGGATGATGTCACCCGCTATCTCCACGTCCTTCCGAGGAGGGATGTATACAATAACAACAATGACGTGTCCAAACTCTCTGGGCAAGTAATAGGGATGCAGACTTACGGCCAACAGTTTGATGTCCCTGCAACATGTGGAGATTTTAACGTTAACATGTCCAGAGTTACACCATCTTGTATTGACATAGAGTGCGAGTCCACCTCCTTTCTGCTTCCCGCAGGTACTTGCGTCTCTGTCCGCTCTAACTGTGCTAAACCTGGGTAGCTCCACGTTACCATCTGGGATGTTAGTTGTAAGCCACGTTTCACTAAAACACAACAAACTGTAGTCTCTGTAGGTCCTTACATTTTTCACCAGCGCAGCCAGTTCATCGATTTTATTTGGTAGTGAGTTCACATTTTCCAGGATCACAGAAGGCACTGAAGGTTTGTAGCGCCACTTTCTCGCTAAACACTTGGCTTTTATCTTAGCACTGGCTCTGCTGCCACGATACCGTCTTCTTACCTCGTCAGATAAATAGGGAACCACACCAGCACAGGCATTTGTTCTCTGCGCATGAAGTTGACTACTTGAATAGATCAGTCTCGGCGTGTAAAAATCCATGTCCAAGTAGTAAAAAGTAAAAAGTGTCTAGGGAACGAGTCCACATAAAAGAAAGTAGTAGGAGTTAACAGTGAAATAGAGAAAAAGGTAGAAAAATAAAGTCATACACGGAGCTGCTGGAATAGCTGCCACTCGCGGTGGCGCCTGAGTCATTATTTTAAGTACATATATTAAGTACTATATTAAGTCTATGTTGTGTTGACGCAGTGGTACCCTCAAATACAGTGCATTACATTTACATTTACTTATTTGGCTGACGCCTATATCCAAGGTGACTTACAAGATTTATAACACAATTGGTTATATTGCTTTCGGTTTTCCAATTGGAGCACAGGCAGGTCAAGTGACTTTCTTATGGTCACACAGTATCAGTAACAGGATTTGAACCCACATCCACAGGGTTTGATGTCCAAAGCCTTAAACACTACAACACAAAGCTAACACCCTGAAAAATGTTTTGATAGATTTCCTCCACTGCCAGCTTCGTCCAATGACCAATCTCCCCATACCATCCCTACAACCTCAACAACTACCACCATATCAACTGCAATGACCATCAGAGGCTGTCCATAACTGAAGACCAAGTTACGGAGACAACTGTGAACTCTACACAGAGGAAAAGTTGGCAACAGCCCTCGAATTCTTAAGGCCTGTGCTGACCAACTTTGTGGTGTCCTCTATCACCTGTTCAGTTTGCCTCTAAGGCTCCAGAAAGTGTTGCTGCTCTGGTAAACATCCTCCATTGTTCCTGTTTCAAAGAAGGGAAGTGCCTCTTCGCCTAATGACTAGAGACCAGGGGCACTTATGTCTCACATCATGAAGACCTTTGAGAGTCTATAACTGGACTATATGAGTCCTCTTGTGGTTGACCACCTGCAGCCACTGCAGTTTGCTTATTGGACAAAGTTTAGAGTGGAGGATGCAATTATCTATCTGCTCCACAAGGCTTAGTCTCTGCCTCGACAAAGTTGGCAGCACTGTGATGATTTTTTTTGATTTCTCCAGTGCCTTTCACTACCATCCTGCCATCCCTGTTAAGGAGAAACTTAGAGATATGCAGGTGGAAGAGCCTATAGTGTGCTGGATAATGGACTTTTGCCACATCAAAGAGTATCTATGTCCGGTCACTATTCAGGGAGTGGATGTAAAGGTGGTGCACTCATACAAAAACTTGAGAGGTTGAACTGGTCTCGGAACTGTTATGGTGTATAAAATCTAAAAATTATTCTGTATATTTTTATTATTATATTTTTCTCAGTCCAAACAGGATGAATTCAGATGTAGAAGGTATTATAATAAAAAGGCATATCCTCTTCCCTTACACCACACTTTTATAACAGTTGTTCACAGCATAGTGCTAAATTGGTATTACAGCCTGGGAAAGGAAGACTGAGCCATGCCTCAGGCTATTGATTACTTTATGGATGGTCATTTGGGACAACAATTTGGTTTACAGCCTGAGAAAGGAGGATATGAGGCTATATCAAAAACTTTATTATCTGGGAAAAGATAGATTAAAGAGTTTGAGCAAAATTCATCCATCATATTGACAGCCAGCCAATCAGGTGCATGGAACATTCATGTGTTGTGAAACCACGGCATGAAACTTTATTATAAATATGCCTCATTTGAAAGCAACGAAGAAGAGAAACAGCGACGACGGAAGAGCAACGTCAGAGAAGACAACAAGGACACGTATGACCAGTTGCTAAATCAAACGCTGCCCTGGGACATTCATCCTTGTCATCTCCACTTTTTTTTCGTAAGCTTTTTCTAAAGACTATATATATTCAGACTTTCCTATCAGTACCTATTTTTTATTATTCTTTGTTCCAGTGGTATTATTATTATTATTGTAATAAATACCATGCTGCTTTTAACTTTCTATGCTTTGTCTTAATGTCTATAGAGTGACTGAAATAATACGTTAGATTTCTTTGAGCACCTAGTGCAGCCGGAGATTACCTCTGTGCTGCGGGGTTTATTAGGGCTGAGAGTGAGAGCTCCACTCAATAGTAGGAAACAGTGCATAAAGACGGTATTCTTGGCTGATAAACGGCCTATAGTCAAGAGTGCTGAGTCTTTGTATGTTTAAATGTATTCTTGTAGACCAAAAGTAATATTTAGGTCTGAGATATCATTAAAACATCGTGTGTTGTTCTTGCCAATAATAAGTATGTCTCTTGAAGTGCTGAGTGACAGGCTGTGTTATTCCTAAAGCACTTGTGTGGTTTAAAATGCTAAAGGTTAATCAGCGTGTGTGTGTCATTCATGGGGCACTGTAGTGGTTAGGGTCTGTGTGTATGCGTATAGCTATGTATTTGTGTGTTCATCTTAAAGTGCAACAGTAGACCAAACCGATAACGAACTTGAGGAGTACATTTACTCTTGACGGAAAACAGGTAAAGGGTAAGTAGAGGGAAATACTACGATAATACAGGAACATAGAGTATCTGTACAAGAAAAGGACAGAATAGGCTCTTTTTCCTTAGGAGATCTGGTTCCTTTAATGTGTTAAGTGTCATCCTTCACATCTTCTATAACTCCAGGTTGGCCAGTACAATTTTCTTCACTGTAGTGTGCTGGGCTGGTAACATCCTTTCAAGAGAGGCCCGCTGAATCAACGAGCTAATTAGAAGGGCTGGCTTAGTTGTAGGAGACACTCTGAACCCCCTGGCTACTACACAAATGAGAGGATGAAAACAAAACTGAGTGCCATTATGAACAATGCTGCACATCCTCTCTCTGACACACTAACACTGAGGATTTTCAGCCAACGAATCATTCAGCAGAAGTTTGTCATGAAACTAAGGGGGGCTCCTTTATACCAACAGAAATACTGTATGTCTGCAGAATGCCTCACTGGGACTGTGACAGCCAAGTCAGAAGTTTTCACTTTTTTATTTTTTTCATTTTAAGTCATTTTGGTGTGTGTTCAGACCATAGTGTGCGTGTGTACTTATTTATCTATCTATCAATTTACTTATTTAGTGTTAATTAATTTAATGTTAAAATCCAGCTGCATATCTTCCTATTTTTTATTAACTCTGTAAACAGTCAGTTTTTTTTTTCTACCTGTCTTGCTTTATCTGGTTTTGCCAGAAACCATACTTGGTGGTGTATGTTTTAGGTTTTTAATTGCTTGTTCAACAGCATCATTTTTATCATTTAGTTACTTGGAGTAGTATTCATTTACATAATTGAATCAGCAGCTGAATCACTTCTCCTGTCAATCTTTGTAACACTTTGTCCACTTGGCTTGTATTAGTTTCCTGTCTAAATGTGTATACTTCTCAATATCGACGTGAACCTATATGGTCAATCACACCTTTATACAAGGTGTACAGATCAATCAGCTTTACACGCAGCATGACAACAGATATACAGTATGTTATTTTCAGTGTACCTTCCATAATCAATGATGTGCTTGACTTTTATAATTGCCATCAAAGTGAAATATTCGATTATGGTTGGCAAAGCGTGACTAACATACTAACTTCTCCAGCCTAAACAAAGTCTGTCTGTTCAGCCATCTCACTAAATCAGGGCAGAAAAATTGCTTGGCTGTTGAACGTAGCTAGCAGCAACATTGTTAATAAAATCTACAAGACTAAAAGGCACAAGAAACCCTTAATATTTAAATAGAATTCCAAACTCTGTGGGGTGCAGAGAAGAATATAGTTGCACAATGAAATATACATATTTACCTGAATTGACGTAAGGGCAACATTTTAATGGAATACTACCAGAGAACTCAATTGAAAAACTTGATGAGGTAAAGAAAAACATGGTAAAGGTAAATCTGCCATTATTGGCCTTATAGGCCAGCACCCTGAAGGATCACAGAACACAGTTTATGAGCATTTTCAGGGATATAAGATGTTCATATGAACAGTTTGGATAAATAATATAAAATGATAAAAATTATAGTTAATTGATGAAGGCTGCACAGTGCTTTGTGTTTATTGAAAAGTGGGGAAATAGGTGAGCCACTCTGTAAGGTGGGCAGATGTTCAAGATCCATGAAGACAAAGCTCAGGGTGGTATGAGTTTTTATTCTACTTATCTTTAATTATTTTTTTCAGTTCTCCCTATGTTTATCATCTGTGCCCTTTTTTACTTTTTCAATAAACATCCATCCATCCATCCATCCATTATCCAACCCACTGAATCCGAACACAAGGTCACAGGGGTCTGCTGGAGCCAATCCCAGCCAACACAGGGCACAAGGCAGGAACCAATCCTGGGCAGGGTGTCAACCCACCGCAGTTTTCAATAAACACTTTTTTGATATCTTTAGCCTATTAGCCATTATTGTGGTACAGAAAGTTTTCATTAAAGAGGTCTTTCCTGTTACAGTAGAAACCTGTATAAACCACTATATATTACAGGAAATGAAAACTACCATTTTGATTTGATTCTTAGATGTGTACTCTAGATTTAGATATGTATATTTAAAGGGGGCATGGCATCACCAACATAATGGTACATTGTGCTAAAAACATATTCCAACTCAACCATAAATGCCACAGAGAGTGGCTCAGCAGAGGCCACCATGTACTTACTTCCTGAAAGTCTCCATTTGTCTGTGTTTGGGAGATGGTTACCAAGTTCAAGGCCATGGTAACTGGAACCTGAAAATAGTTTCTATAAAACTTGCCCATGCACAAATGATCAGCTCTACATGACATGTTCCTACTTCACCTCTCAACTGTCAGCATTCTGTTTACATTGATTGATTTCTATAATTCTAAGATGCAACTTCTTTTTAGCAAAAAATATGAAAAAAAGTATTTTTGATATGACTTAAATAGAGCTCATAGAGTTTTGTTAGTTTTAATGTTATTGTTTTACTAATTTATTGCCTTTAGGCTATCATGTGATGATGATGTCATTTTTTTTTCATTTTAGATTTTATATTCTGTGATGCCGCACGTCACTAGGGGATGTGGCTATGATTGTTTGTGCAACACCATTTTTCAAGATCACATGGCTTGTTGGCCATCTTACTTAAGACCAAGCCGTTGTGCTCTATTATTGTCTGAAAATTATATATAAAGAAAATTTCTTTTGCTGACTTCAGGAAAAGTGATTTCTTTGGCAATTTCTGATATACCAAAGTTGTTTTAAGTTTTGAGTTTGCTTGGTTATTCTGTTTTTTTTTTTTTTTTTTTAGACATTAATTCTTTTGCAACAGGATGACAATTGGCAGGCCTCAGGGCCACACAGAAGAAGCAGGAGATGGAAATGTTAACTAAAACACAAGAAGTGGTTATAATCAGAAAAATAGAAAGATTGGGCACCTGAAAGCAATTTGCATGAAAGTAGGTTGAAGTCTAAATAACCATTATATTACAAAAATGACTCACTTGGACAATGCTGGCTCAAATATCATTTTGTCAATGTTGTCAGCAAGTGGCCACCTTTGTATCAAAAGTAATTACCCTTGATTAAGAAGAATAGCCTTAATTGTTATAATAATGTAATAAGTGATACTAGTTTAGAGCTCATTCAGTACAAGCTGCTTAGTGACTATAAAATTGAGGGTGATTTCCTTCAACTCTGTCAACTGAACTGAAAGCTCAGAAACAAGAAATACAAATAAAGTTAAGGAGCAACCCTGAGTGCCAAAGCATCTGCAGGTGTTGCATACTCGTAGCATATGCACATCTTCATTCACTAGCATACTTGTTCACTGCATATTGAATCCAACGTGTGCTACAATTTAAAATATTACTAAATAAATAGATTAGATTGGAGTAGAGGCTGGAGTTAGAGTTGAACTTGTAGAATTTCTGGCATTGACATTAAAGTGAGAGTCGAAAACACTTTTTAACCTCTTCATAATCCTGGAAAAACACAGAGATATACATATGGATGGATATATTAGGTTTGTCAATGATCCCAAGGGGCTATGCTTTCCTTTGTAAAACGTGACTGGTGGTCCTTTACATTCTTCTATTCTTACTTTGATAACTATTCAAACAATTACATGGTTCTGTGTCTGATTTCGGGTGGTACTGCAGTTTTGTCTTCTAGGTTTTTACATACAATGTCCTCAGTTGCTAGCAAAGCTAAATCTGCTAGGCAGTTGGTGATCACTCAACTTCCATCTTTAGCAAAACAAATTTGTGGCTTTTACATATGGTCTCTGTCATGTTTGTGCACTTGCAATTTTTTAGCAAGGTTTGGATTAATGGCTGCCTAATCTAACTCCAATACAGACATGTCTTTCACTCTTCCAGTCTAGCACCAAATTTCCACTTTGGAGTAAAAGGGATTGCTGCTGCCTTTGTTACTTATGACCACATCTTTGGCAACAGGGCTCCTGTGGTGAGCACAAGTTACAGCCATTTTAAGAGCAGTGAGTGCATAGAGAGAGCTCTGATCTAGTGCTGCCAATGGGTTTCAAAGGAAGAAGTATTGTAAAAATGTTACCATTAATTTCTTGAGTGTGCATAAGCTCAACCTTTTGCTTGACAATCGGTGCCAAGTTTTGTTCATCAATGTTGCCCATCATTTTGTTATGGCCTTTTGTACCTGATCAAGTATTTAGATGGTACATCCAGGAGACATCCCTGGAGCTCTCTTTATTTATGATCATTTTATCAGATCAAGCTCAGTAGTGTCATTCCAAAGAAGCTCTGTGGAGAGAAAACTGACATTCTTATGGGCTGTTTACACTTTAGCAAAATCTTGTGTGGCAAAGTATAGCAAATGGGTAATGCCAGTCTGTCCTACATCTCAAACAGGTGTTCCAAAACAACATGATCGACACAAAATAGAAAAAAATAAAATAAAAATCAAAGGATTCTAGAAGTTGAACATTGTAACACATGAATATAACATTTTACAGTGTAACTTTTTAATGTATAAATCCCATGTTGTAGAATTAATTTGAAAATGCCACTCAGATTAGATATTAACCAAGATTATTTTATGATTAATGTAATAGCAGGTTAAGTAAATTGCTGTGGGTCTTTCAGCAAATCTCCAACCTTTTAGCTGCTAATGTAACTCCTTGGACTTTGTAGCACCCTGACTGCCAGCATGGAGGCAACGGAATGCCAATTTTAAGGGAGGCACACTTTAAAATATTAATATACTACTTAGTAGAAGAAAACAAAGTTTAAAATATAAAACTTGATCACAAAAAGAAATTTGAGGCTCTCACAATCAGTGTTTTAAGAAATGTTTACCTGTTTGAATGGTTTGAGGCTCAAAGCACTCAGAGAAATTGCTCGCACTGTGGCCATGCATAATCGCTCACTCTAGAGTTCATTGGTTTGCATGATCTGTAATTGCAGGCTGTTTTTTCCAGTTTAATAATTTACACAGCTGGGATGTGAGATATATCATTTTTGTACGTCTATGAAAATTGCACAATTAAGTGGAATGAAATGCTTTACTGGTCTCACTCACAAATAACTGAAATAAGGAAAATCCACAATGAGGTGAATTCTCAAGGAAACAAATTTCTTTGTGAGCTCCAAGGCTTACTTTTCCTTCCACCCAGATAATAAGAGCTCCTTGGCCTTTAGGAACGAATTGGATGACATCTGTTTTCTACTCTTATTAGGTGTCACACTTTTTCAATTGAATTCTGGTCAGGTCAGGACTCCTGGCAGACAAGCAAGATATCATTGCCTTTTTAATAAAAAAAGCAAAGTGTGAATTGGGAGACTTTCTGCTGTCAAGGGTTAAAGGCCACTGGGAAGAGAAAACTTAGATGTCAGAACTTCAAACGAGCAAACACTGGTCACCAAAAATATGTATATAGCAACCAGATACAGGTGAAAAAAGACACTTTGGGAGTCATGCAAAACAAGGTCTATGATACACTAATCCAGCTTCAATACCAAATCCCAAAAAGACAGCATTAAGCGCATAAGTTTAACATAGCATTCTCAAACCTGCTTAATCCAAATCATGATCATGGAGTGATGGAGCCCGTCCTAGCTGCGAGGGACATTCAAAAAGTTTCCTCACTTTTTTTAACTCTACTTATTAAGAATTTCAAAACAAATTACATTACTTTTCTACATAGTCACCTTTCTTAAAGATGTAATTTACCCAGTGTCTTACCAACTTTTTAATGCCATCAGCAAAAAATGTTTTTGGTTGAGTGCGTAGCCACTGATGCACTGCTGCTTTCACATCAGTGTTCTTTTCTTCATTCCTCGTGGTCGTGGCTATAGCTGGACATCTGGAGCACCCTGTATCCTTCACACTAGTATGGCCATTTTCAAACATTTCTATCCACTCATGGACGACTCTACAAGAGAGAACTTTATCCCCATACTGAGCACACATGCGGAGATGAATTTGTGCTCCCAGCATACCTGCTGCCTAGAAAAAGCGTATGACAGAACGTTGTTCCTCTTTGGTGCAATTTCTAAGTTTTATAGCCATCTTCCCCACAGTGTGACAACTCTTTTACTAAACTGCAAGGGCAGCCAGCTTGCCAGACAGAACTAGTCACATGACACTCTCAGACACAACCAATTATTTCTCCTCTTTCCTTCACCGTTTCCAACGAAAATATAAAATTGTGGAAACTTTTTGAATGACCCTCGTATGTTGGATAAAAGATGGAAAACTTCCTTGGACACAGAGTCAGTCTGTTTCAAAGCCAAATAATGCAGGGCCATATTGGAACCTCCAATGAACCTAACCTAAACATCTTTAGTAATGTGGAACGAAAACCAGAGTAACCAGAGGAAATCTCACTTAAACACACCATAAAGATAATGGCCAGGCATGCTGGATCCATGTAGCAGAAGCACTAACAACTGCACTACATGTTATCACAGGCATAAGCAGCATTACTATACATATCTAATATAAATTAACACAATATCATTGGGAGATGACAAAACAGCCATGCTGGCCAATGTAATGAAAAATGGTTAGGCGTTTTTTATGTATACAGTATGTTAATATAGACATTGGATTAATAATTAGATTAACAGACTGACTACCTTAGAGAAATCATATTTATTTTGCAAAACATCACCCTTGGGGGGCTTTCCATTAAATAGTTAATTCAAACTAAAAAGGTACAAATATTTAGGTAAAAATCAGTCAGCAACATGCCTACAGAAGACTGAATTCAGAAAGCATGATAAGTGTAGCCAATGGGTAATCCTTCCATCTTCCTTGCACCTTTCTCAGTTCAAGGTCACCAGGAGATGTAGCCCATTCCAATAGCATTAAAGGAACACTGAATGGGATGCCAGTCCAAAGAGGCCTCAAACAGATCCATACTCACTCCTACAACACCAGTTTAAAGCCACCAGCCAGGCTCTTCCATATGTCTGTTGGACTTACAGCAAATACAACTCCATACAGACACAGGCATAACATAAAAACTACTAATTATCAAGCATGAAATAAAGTCCTTGTTCATAGACTGTCAAGATGGCAGAACTAACCACTGAGTTACCCTGCAACCAACAACAAAATCTTAAGAATATTTCTTCATGCAAACATGCAAATGAAGTCCAGAAATGTTGATTTCAACTATTTTGTCTTATTATCTGAAGCTTTTCATACAGATGCTAAGATTTGCACTGGGTATGACGAGGATGGATAGGATTAGAAATGAGTACATTAGAGGGTAAATTCAAGTTGGACGGTTGGGAGACAAAGTCAGAGAGGTGAGATTGCGTTGGTTTGGACATGTGCAGAGGAGAGATGCTGGGTATATTGGGAGAAGGATGTTAACAATAGAGCTGCTAGGCAAGAGGAAACGAGGAAGGCCTAAGAGAAGGTTTATGGATGTGGTGAGAGAGGACATGCAGGTGATGGGTGTAACAGAACAAGATGCAGAGGACAGAAAGATATGGAAGAAGATGATCTGCTGTGGCAATCTCTAACAGGAGCAGCCGAAAGAAGAAGATCTGAAGCTTTGCAAACTAAATTTATTTATAGGGCAAGAATGTAGCACTGAAGAAATGTCCTCACAGGTGGCACAGTGGTAGTGCTGCTGCTCTGCAGTAAGGAGACTGTGGAAGATTGTGGGTTCGCTTCCTGGTTCCTCCCTGTGTGGATAGCGCTTTGAGTACTGAGAAAAGCGCTATATAAATGTAATGAATTATTATTATTATTAAGAAGAAAACTGAACAAGAAAACCAAGAAGAAGACTCATTAGAATATAGACAAAATGCATATTTTGTTTATATGTTACTTACCCCATGTTCTTTAAACTGAAGGCTGAGAAAAACTTATAATCTCGTGTTTTTCGTAGAGAAATTAAATATTGAAGATTCAAACTTAATGGAACCTGGTGGTGACCAGTTCTAGAAAACAGCAAATGACTTGAAAAACGTCCATTTAAAAAAAAACAAAAACTACTCACATAACACGTGTTGCATAATCCACATGTCCATTATCCACTTTTTAGGGACAAAAATCTTTGACAGTTACTTCCTGAACACTCTGCATTGAATACCAACAGGAAAGATGCAATTCCCACAATACTATGCATTTGAATTAAAGACAGGATTCTTGACCAATGAATGAGGGAGAGAGGCAGATCTTCAGGTCATGCAGGCAACTCTATCTGGCACACTGGATTAAAAGGTGCTGGCAAAAAAGCACAGTGACAAATGAATGCGGCTAATGGCCTATTTTTTCCATCTCAGGCTTTTTCTGTGAAGAAAACTGCAGGATGTAATTTTGAAGGACCTATACAAAAATGACAAATCCCTTGCATGTTAACATGTTATTAGCTTTAAGTTTTGTCCCTTATAATGAGATTCCTGTTGCTTTTATAGAGCTTGTATTTAATAACAGAGCTCTATATTTAATAAGTGATCTTAACCTTTAAGAATATTGCATATGCAAATGGAAACAATATATGAGGTATAAGGTAATGACTGTGAATGAACTTGTATGTAAAACTGAGTAGAATAAGTGAGTCTTACTTTTAAGGATATTACTAAGAGTGCTTTGTGATTTGAAGCACAAGATAGACACTATGGATACTATGGTATCCATTTGAGTTGTAGAGCGTTAAGAATCATTTTGATGGATAAAGAGGTGCACCTTGTACAATAAATCATTAATATAGGTGTCTTCAAAAAAAAGTTTCATTCTGACATTTGAAAGATATTCCAATATCATTCAAAACCATACAAATTTTTACATATAATTTGAATTTATTGGCCATACCATATGTTTCAATAAAAAAAGTAAAATCATTAATATTCAACTATCATTGATAAGAGACAAAACTAAAAAAACAAACACATGAATTTTATTTGTCAAGATACCTAATGGTTTCAGACGAAATTTTCACTGAATTTGCACAGCACATGATTACTGTAACTGAAATCCCGTGGGTCTTGCAGAATCCAGCCCAATACTTAATGGAAAATATATAATTTTGGTACCACACAAGGGATTTAAGTTGGATGTGCAAGAAAACCGAACAATTGTATACTAATAAGCAGTAGAAATCCTAACAGACCTCTTCAGTGGATGAGTAAAAAGATACAAAATAAATTGAAAGAAAATATACCTATTTTTTCTGTATATGGGGTAGTAATCGAAGGATTTTCATATCCAGTTTTATTTTATTTTATTATATTTTATTTTATTTTAAGGGTGAGCTACGTTACTGGTAGAAGGGATCCTACTCTATTGGTCCCTTGAACAAGGCCCTGAACATGAAAATTACTCCAGGGGAGCTGTACAATGGCTGACCCTGCGCTCGAACCTCCAAAAGTCATGTGAAAAGACAGTAATACAGTATACCAAATACCAAATATACAGTAATTTTGTGCTCTTAATTTTAATAAAGGAAAGAAACTTTCTATCTCTAGACTTTTTTTTCCATTTTGACTTTTTTTTCTGTTTCTTTGATTTGGTTGCTAATCTTTTTGTCATCCCTTTGACCTCAACTCTGTCCAGACTTCTCTTCCTGTTTTTTTTATAACATTTCTGGTCCAGGCTTTGCCGAAAGATTGAAATGATTAGGACAGGAAACCTTTGGGTAAATTTCTTTTTGTCTATTTTATTGTCAGCATACAGAATATTTTGTCTTGCCAATTACATTCTGGGTGACATGTATTTAGAGGTGGCCAATGGTTCTTAAAATCATGATTTCTTGAGTTGCTATGTGATGCAAAAAAGGAAAATTATCTGAAAAAAAAAATAATGGAAAGTGTTTGCATTTTAAACTACTTTTCTTTACACACTGATGTGTCATTTTAAAAACCTAGTTGTGAATTAACCTTTACAATTCATGCATCATATATTTGGTTCCTTTTATAAAACATACTGCTTTCTCATGCTTAAGAAAACTGACTCTCAGCCCTCTGGTGCTGTGGTTGACTGTGCTCCCAAACAACTCCCCAGACATGTTTACTGGCTCATTCCTATCTTCTGTTAGGTTCTCTTGCTCTTTATGGGTGTTTCTGCAAATACAGGTACTCCTCACTTTACAACCTATTTGCTTATCGACCAATCAAGTTTCGACCTGCAATTCAGGGAATCCCCTTTCTCAGCTTGAGTGTTGGTCAGTGGTGAATGGTGACATGTGCACTGAGCGTACTATAGGCTTGCTATGCGCTTTTTCAGTCAGTTTCATTCCTACAAGCAGTCACTGTGTAACCTCGTTTTTTTTTACATACTTGTAACCCCAAAATAGTACAGATGTTGACAAAAATAAAAAGTATGGCCTCATCTGAAGAAATTGTTAAGAAACAAAGGAAAGCTATCAATCTTGAAATGAAAATAAAAATCATACAAGACTACAAAGCTGGTAAAACGGGATCCTGCCCCAAGTGGAGGAGTTCAAGTATCTCGGGATCTTGTTCACGAGTGAGGGAAGACTAGAGCGGGAGATCGACAGGCGGATCGGTGCGGCATCCACAGTGATGCGGGCTCTGCATCGGTCTGTCGTGGTGAAAAAGGAGCTGAGCCGCAAGGCAAAGCTCTCAATTTACCAGTCGATCTACGTTCCTACCCTCACCTATGGTCATGAGCTATGGGTAGTGACCGAAAGAACGAGATCGCGAATACAAGCGGTTGAAATGAGTTTCCTCCGTATGGTGTCTGGGCTTTCCCTTAAAGATAGGGTGAGAAGCTCAGTCATCCGGGAGGGGCTCAGAGTAGAGCCGCTGCTCCTCCGCATCGAGAGGAATCAGATGAGGTGGCTCGGGCATCTGATCAGGATGCCTCCAGGAGGTCTCCCTGGTGAGGTGTTCCGGGCACGTCTAACCAGGAGGAGGCCCCGGGGAAGACCCAGGACACGCTGGAGGGACTATATCTCTCGGCTGGCCTGTGAACACCTTGGGATTCTCCCGGAAGAGCTAGAAGAAGTGGCCGGGGAGAGGGAAGTCTGGGCATCTCTGCTGAAGCTGCTGCCCCTGCGACCCGATCTCGGATAAACGGAAGAGGATGGATGCATGAAATAGCATGTGACTTGAAATTGGCACATTCGACAATTTCAAAGATTTTAAAGGATAAAGTTAGAGTGAAAGAGGCGGTGAAATCATAGACAGGATTTAAAGCCATAATAACTAGGCAGCGAAAAGGTCTTATTAATGAGATGGAGAAATTATTGGAGATCTGGTTTGACAACCAGATGCAAAATAATATGCCGATAAGCCTTTTAATAATTCAAGCTATGGCACGCAGTATCTTTGAGACTTTGAAGGCACGTGAAGGCGAAAAATCGACAGAATCATTTACAAATGATAATATGTACATATGCATGTCTTTTTATGAATAAATTTGAAGTTTGTTGCATAATTTTATATAATTTTATAATTTTACAACGATCCTATATTCCCGGCGCAAGCTCCTTGCTTATCGACCAATTCGCTTAACGACGTAGTGAGGAGTACCTGTACTTTGGTTTGCTCCCACATTTAAAAAACATATATGTTTGATTAAATGCCTAGTCAAAGTTGACCATGTATATGTGAATGAGAGCATTTACGTGAGTATGCTAACTGATAGACAGGCCTTCTCTCTTGACAGTTTTTTTTTTTCCGGGATGGGATACTCCTCTGAACAGAATAATGCCATCTCAGAAAATTATTGGAAGTCATTCTAGCATGAGTACAGTTGTTATTTAAAATTCTTCAAGATCCACCTATGTTTCAACAAACCAATTAATCTGTTTTAAGTGGAAATTGAAACATTCTTGACTTGGTTAATCAGCCTTAACCATGGTTTCTTGCATGTATTTGATTGTTTAATTAATAAATTGAGTTCTTCTCTGTATACAGGTTTGGAAAAGATTTTGTCTTTTTCATGTCTGATTGAAATGTGCATGCACTGCTATCTAGCATCTACATTTTAAATTTCATCTTTATTATAAATATATTTTTGTGTTTTTTAGTTATCTTTAGTAAAGAAGGAAAACTAATGTGCAATGTATCCTGGGACCCTGGATTACATTCTTGGTCTGGTCACCGTCCATGTGGAGTTCATGTGGAGTTCACTTTATTTACTGTGGGTATTCCTGTTTCCTTCTACTTCCCAAAGTTGACCTCGTTAGGCTGATTGACCTCTGATTAGGCCTCGCGTGAGTGAGTGCATGTGTGTGTCTGCAAGAATGAGCATTCTGTGATCACTATAATGTGCACAATTGTCTGAACACCAAGCAATTATAACTAGGAGATGTGGCAAAAATGAATCTATTTTGATGTTTAATGTTCTTTGTGTAGTACACAAAGTACTTGTAGTACTTGTTTTAAAAAATACAGAGCACAGACATGTGGATTACAGAATGCAAAGTGAAACGGTTCTTAGTGTTTGTGCTTTATGACTCCAGAGTCCAGGGTTCAAATCCTGGCTTAGTCACTGTCTGTGTGGATTCTGCATGTTTTCTATTTGTCCAAGGTTCTTTTCTCTAGATAATCTGCTTTACTTCCACGTTGCAAGACAAGCAGTATAGAATGATTTGCTTTTTATAATTTTACTTATTATGTGTACATTATGTGATAATGTTCACAACTTGTCCCTATCTACTCCCTGTGACTAAGGTAAAATTGTGGGACATCCCTGTAAGTACATTTTAAAAACATGTTATGATGGTATTAATCACTTAGTGCCCATTCCTTTATGAAAATATGCTCAGGTATGAATTAAGGGTATTGATTGTAATGCCCTTAATACTCCCTACAGGCATACTCCCTTGAAACCGGGACATCGATAGTCATGGAACTGAGATGAACTCAGCAATGAGAACAAGCAGACACAGCAAGAGATAGTGCAAAATCCTTAGTGTTTCCATGACATTTAATCAAAGTGCACACAATGCAGTTGAGTTTTCAATTAATAAATGAAGTCAATAAATAACACATAAATAAAACATTGTTCATGTTGGAGTTTTAAGGTTAAAATATACTTAAGATCTTAAAACCATTATGAGCCACAGTACATCTGTGTAAAGCTGACATCTCCTCTGCTCACCCTTTAAGATCTCCTCAGCAAAAGGTGTCGTTTCCCTACCACCAAGGCAAATTAGGCATTTGCCTAGGGTGCATATCATAAGGAGAGAATCCCGGCGCATGGGTTAGCTACCGAATAGCAAGTTGTGCACTAATAAGCTTGGCCCAGGGCACAAAATAACCTAGCACCAGCACTGTCTGCCACTATCCCTTGGTCTTCAGCAGGGGACACTGTGAACCCTAATCTTTTTTCCCACCAACATCCCCAGGTGTTCTGCTATAGATACTCAAAGTGGTTGGCCATTTCTTCTCCCTGGATGCTCCCTTGAGCCTTGTCCAATTGCTTCTCCTATGCCCACTTCCCAAATACTTACTTCCCTTTCACAGCGGTTTCCAGCTCTGCCACGATCCTGCCCCCTCTTTCTGTTCTTTCTTTCCTTTTAACAACTGGCCTCATTCTCGTTCTTCTTACCTCACTTTTTCTTTCTGCATCAGTACCTCTCTGTCCTACTTAGGCTCCTGTTATATTTTAGTGAATGCAGGTGTCTTATTTACAAATCCCAGAGTGCTAATGAGAAAACTGGCCAAAAATGGGCACATCTGCACATGCATGTAAGCTCCACCCATTCTCTCATCAACACCCCGGGGCTGCTCATCCACACTACTGTATGCACCCATACCACCTCAGCGCCTGCGCGCACTGTTTTAATCAGAAACCTATACACTATTATGGACTCCTAACACAATTTATCACATTGTTCAGGTGCTTCCTTTCATTTTAGCCTGCTTTTGCTCTAAAAGTGTGTGCTGGTGCATTCCATACTTTTAACTAAGTGGAGATGCAGCACTGTGGCAGAGTAAAAAATTGATTCTTGGAAAGTAATTACCTTAATTGATGAAATCATACATTTTTAATTTATTTCTAAAAAAAAATAGAACATTGAAATTGTTTCAAATTGTGATCTGTAGCGATAGTAGGGAGCAGGTTGAGGAGACACTGAAGAGGTGGAGATATGTTCTAGAGAGGAGAGAAATGAAGGTCAGTAGGAACAAGACAGAATACATGTGTGTAAATGAGAGGGAGGTCAGTGGAATGGTGAGCATGCAGAGAGTAGAGTTGGCAAAGGTGGAGGAGTTTAAATACTTGGGATCAACAGTACAGAGTAACGGGGATTGTGGAAGAGAGGTGAAAAGAGAGTGCAGACAGGGTGGAATGGGTGTCAGGAGTGATTTGTGACAGACGGTTATCAGCAAGAGTGAAAGGGAAGATCTACAGGACAGTAGTGAGACCAGCTATGTTATATGGGTTGGAGACGGTGGCACTGACCAGAAAGCAGGAGACAGAGCTGGAAGTGGCAGAGTTAAAGATGCTAAGATTTGCATTGGGTGTGACGAGGATGGACAGGATTAGAAATGAGTACATTAGAGGGTGAGCTCAGGTTGGATGGTTGGGAGACAAAGTCAGGGAGGCGAGATTGTGTTGGTTTGGACATGTGCAGAGGAGAGATGCTGGGTATATTGTGAGAAGGATGCTAAGGACAGAGCTGCCAGGTAAGAGGAAAAGATGAAGGCCTAAGAGGAGGTTTATGGATGTGGTGAAAGAGGACATGCAAGTGATGGGTGTAACAGAGCAAGATGCAGAGGACAGAAAGATATGGAAGAAGATGATCCGCTGTGGCAACCCCTAACAGGAGCAGCTGGAAGAAGAAGAAGAAGAAGAAGAAGAAGAAGAAGAAGAAGAAGAAGAAGAAGAAGAAGAAGAAGAAGAAGAAGAAGAAGAAGAAGAAGTTGTTTCAAATTAAGAATTGTCAACAGAAAGTTTTATTGCTGTTGAAGTTAGCATCAGCACTGCTGCATTATGTGAACTGGAGGTATTCACTCTTCCACATAGAAGTCTACATCATGAAAAGTGGTTGTTCTGCGTAATGCTGCCCAGAAGTACAAGGTGGAGCGGCTTTCATTTGCCATATTTGAATCCTTAAGGTATGCACGTTCTGATCCTGAGCATTTCACATAGCTAGTTTATATGTTAAATATGCATGCCATAGTACCAGAGAATATTTTGTAGTGTTCAGCCACACCAGAAGCACTAATGGTACTCTACACTAATGATTTACATTTATTCATGCGCTGTAGAAGATGCTTTTACTTAAAGCAAATTACAAATGGAGTCAACATCAGTTTGGGGTCTGTTTTGAAACAAGTGTTATAAAACTAAGTTAAAGAATTGACTACTACATGTGACTATGCATTGAATTAAGTGTGTTTGCTACATTGATAAACAAATAAACAAAAAAAATTATTTCCACACTGTGTTTCAGCTTTTTATTAGATTACACAAAATGTCAGATCATATGACTAAGGAAGCCAGACTTCTAAAATATGTTGTTTTTATTATAAATAAAACACACAGGTAGGTTTGAACAAAGGTAGAACGCAAAGGTACATGATAAATAAGAAAACAACAAACCCTGTTTCCTCTCTAAGACCCTATCTTTATAATTCTATGTCTCTGTCTACTTGCCCACTGTTCCAGGACCACAAAACAGACCCATCTCTCGTTCTCCTAGCTTGTCCTTTGTTCCTTCCACAAAGGAGACATTATTCTAGTTCTCCTCCTGACGCTAGGGCAGCAGGATTAAGGACAGCTTTAAATCCCCTTCCCTGAGTTCAGGGTTAAGTCTATAAGTGTCAGGCTTGAAAAGGCATGGCACCATTTGTCTTGAGCCCACTACACCTGAATCTTCCTTCAGCTTTTAAAGTTTCAGATCTTTGGGCAGTTTGTGGAGTGCATTACTTTTAAAAGACGATATAGTCAATTTGCTCCACTCCTGGAAATGTGTGATGTCCACTAATTTTCCAAAGGGACAGAACTTAAACCTTAAAAATGGCAATTTAATCCCATTTCTTTTTGCCTAGGACCATGCATATTTTTCTATTATCTAAGAGGTACACTGATACATCTCCAACACTTTGAAGCCTTGTTATTACTGTACTTTAGATTGAGAGTCCAGTATACCTGTCGAAGTTTAGGTTCCTTGCTCTTCACAAACTTGTAGGAACACTTCCTGGTCTACTTTCTCTTTGCTCTAGACTTGCATATTGTAATTTAATAGGAACAAGTACATGTACTAGGCATACTTTCCTATGACAGTGCACCTCTTACTGTAAGGGTATGATATATATCTATATAATGTATATATGCATGTGTGTGTGTTTCTAGGGAACTTATCACATCAGTGTTCCCTGACTGGAAAACCGTGGCTCACTGGGAAGCCAGCCACAAAGTATATACATTCACCTGCCAGTATATCAGGTACACCTACTTAATACTATGTAGGAACTCCTTTTTCTCTTCAAAACAGCTTGAACTCTTCAAGATATGGATTCAACAAGGGGATGAGTAAATTCCTGAGGAAGTGTTGGTCCATGTTGACATGATATCATGATGCAGTTTCTGTACATTCTTTAGCCATGCTAGAGAATATGCCAGCTACTGGAGTAAACTGAAATTACTATCCAGTTCATGAAACCAACTTGAGATTACAACGCAACATCCCTGCTCAAAGCATCCATTAAAAATAATAAATTACAGTGTCCATAAAACTTGTTGTGAATTGGTAAACCTCAGTCAATGGGTTAAAAGAATATTTTGTTTTCTTCAGTGATTTTTTTGTTATGTGTAGCAAAAATGTATTTTCTATGAATATGAATAGATATGCATTTTGACAAAATCTTTTATGTTTATTGAAGATATTAATATTTTGTTACCTAAGTGTGCCACACTTCTATTTTTGTGTCTTAGTGTTTCTAGGATGCACAGCACCATTGTTAAGGATTGCCTCCTCGGAAGCACTAGGCGAAGACACTGCTTTATACCTCAGCTCAATGCTTCAGCCATTTGACCAGGAATACAGATTTTAATCTTGAAAGGCATGAGTCTCGAGCTTTCAGTGTTAAATGACTGGTTTACAACTTAATTGCTTTTACTCCTCAAATCAATCAGTCTTAACACTTTGATTCTAGGACCATTGTCATGATTCGTTAATGACCCTTGACATTTCTCATTTCAAATATGCTTATGGTTATCCCCCCCTCCCCAAAGCCCCCCGGTTTTGGTTTTCAACACAATATTTGGTGCTTTAGAAAACTGGTTTTGTTCTAGTATTTCAAAAACACATCCTTCTTACAGTCCATTTTAAAGAACATTCTTGTAGTTGCTCACTATCTCCTGTATTTTTTCTGTTTATACCAAATTTTGACCCATCTGCAAGTTTCAGCAAAAACTAAGATTTATACAACTGGATGTCATTTTGTAATTCTAATTCATCCAGTGTGGGTGAGCATGACCTCAGGGTTGTCACATCTTCCTATTCAAGGGTCAACACATTGTGTGCTCACATGAGTCACTCTGCATGCCACTTGAGAACTTGTGGTTGTTCTGTTGTGTAGCCATTCTCCTCTGACCTCCCTCATTTAGAAAGTGTTTTCATCCACAAAACATTTTCTGATTGGATATTTTTGTTTATCAGACCCCCGTGACCCTGTATTAGGATATAGCAGGTTGGAAAATGACTGACTGACATCAATCCACCATAACCTCTTCAGAATTTAGCGCTTAATAATACCAGGAAGGCAGTTGATGTTGACATTCTGGATTCACCATGTCTGACACCAACAACCAGAGTCCAATCTGATGCTCACTAACTAAATCTCTTGACTATATCAGATGGCTATGTGTATACTGAGTTGTGCTCATCTGATTGGGAGTTTGAAGGAGCAGGTTATTTTCATTAACAAGCAGGTGTACCTAATAAATTGGACATTGGGTGTATATTATAAAAATTAAACATACATTATATTTATGTATTTGTCATTTTGTTCAGGGCATAGAGAGATAATTTTTCCTTTGAGGGTGGTTCATTAGCTCTACTGATAGTATGAAATGTAGTGAAGGCTTTCAGTTCTTCTTTAGTGAAGCTGATCCTTCTTAATCGTACATAGTCATGTCAGTGCACTCATTTGGGCTACCATAAGATTAATTCTGTGAGCTTTGAGGCCTTGATATTTGCATTACCTCAGGCAGAAAAGTGCCACTGAAGAAGGACTAGTCACTGAACAGCAAATTGTTTTTAGATCTAATTTAAACATCTCTAACTTTTGATTTCTCTAATTGTGGTAAATATATGTTGCAAGATAACACTATATTTCTCACTTTGCCTAGATCTAATTATTAAATTGTTCATAAATTAGTTTCACAGTAGCATACAGTCTTAAAACCTGTGATGAGGAAAATCCATTTTCAACAAAGTGCTTTCCACAATTTTCTGATAATTGGATTGCAATAAAATACTCAATGGTATTTTATGGGAAAGAAGATAAAAGACATAAGGTGTATGGTCTTATTATCAGATGCTTTGAAGTCAAAAGTTAATGAAAAGGTTTGAATCAAATTTTATATAAAAGAAACACCACAAATGTTACGTAATTATATGTGCTCCAGTGCCAATAATAAATACATTTATGAAACACTTGTTTTAATCTAGCACAATATTTCTTCAAGCAGTTTCAAAAAGTTTACAGAAGCTTTGCATGTTGTTTGAAAACGAAAATATTACTTGTATCATTTCAATCAATCCTCTTCATCCCTTGTGGGGCATAAGGCTTCAATAAGCTCCCTCCATTGCCTGCAGTCCTTTGCAGCATGTTGTGCTTCTCCGCATGACAGGTTCATCTTTTGAAGCTCTTGTACCACCGTTCTATGCCAGGTGTTTTTGGGTCTTCCAGTATTTCTTTTTCCAGGTGGTGTCCATTTTAAGGCAACTCTTGGGATGTGGTTTTGCTCCATTCTTAACACATGTCCAAGCCATCTTAAGCGTCTTAATGTAATGTCCTTGGTGATGCATTGACTGTTTGTTTTCTTGTATAATTGTTGGTTTAATATTTTGTTGGGCCAAAAGATCTGGCAGATTCGTCTGAGACATCTGTTGTGGAAGACCTCAAGTCTCCTCATGTCTGTACTGACCACACGCCAACACTCTGAACCATACAGGAGGACAGACTTTACGTTACTGTTGTACAGGAGCATCTTTGTTTTTATGCTGTATTGTTTAGACCTCCAGATGGAACGGAGTTGGGAAAAAGCACCCTGAGCCTTTCCCAGCCTTGCTCTAATGTCTTTATGGACAGCGTTGCCCTTGCTGATAAGGCTGTCAAGGTAGGTAAAGTCCTCTACAAACTCGAGTGGTGCTCCATTTACCTGGATGGGTGCTGAGGGGATGGAGTTTATGCATATCACTTGGGTTTTGGAGGTGTTGATGTTAAATCCGGCATATTTATGAAACCTGTCAGTTTTCCATTGCATGTTGGAGTGGTTTGTTGAAAGGAAAGCAACGTCGTCTGCAAAGTCCAGGTCTTCCAATTGAGAGGACAGGGTCCATTGGATGCCTCTGGGTTTGTCTGCTATTGTAACTTGTATCATTTGACTTTCCCTAAATTAACTGTATTGTCATACCTCATATGTAAATCACCTTATACTGTTGCAACTTGTCAACATATACAGAATGAGAGAAGAAGCATTCTGCATGATTAGCAGACACAAATAGCTAGAGGTAAAGTAATAGATGAACACACTTTTTAAAGAATGGTTCTCTTGCTACATGAAGTAGTCTTTGTAATGACTTTGAGGTTTGAAGTCCTGGTATGCAGTCTGAGTCATTTTTGGACTATTTACCAAAAGACATCTCTACTTTGACCCCTACTGGCCCAAATTCCCAGGTAAGTAACAATTAAATAAGTAGTAAAATTATCTCAGTAGTTGAACATATTAGTAAAATGTCTATTAGTAAACTCAGCTTAGTTGACTTAATCATTTTCTCTTCTAATGTCTATTATAAGGTCAACACTATTTTGTATTTCAGTAACAACACAATGATTTAGAGAAATTTTCTTGGTGCCTGTGCAACATGAGATCCACCTGGGGGGGCTTGAAGGATATAGCCCTTGCAAATAACTATTATTGGAATTTTGTATGATACAATATAAAAGCTGTGTGAACTTGCATTGGAATAGTTGTCATCAACATTATCTTGAATCATATTTTAGGTTACACTTTAGTTTAGCTACTGCAAAAATGCAACTATTGCTCATTTACTCTTAAGTAACAAGACCTTAACAAAGGCCTCTATTGGTCTTCATTACGCTTATAAAACATTTGTAGATAATCTCTATTAATCTCTGAGTAGTGTGTCATATTAAGATCCATTGATATGCTGATAAAACTACTTGTTAATATAAAGGAATCATAGATCGTATACTGCAAGTATGCAATATCAAAAGAAATATGTCTCACTTGACAAATGAATATGTTCATAGATCTTCATTTTGTGTGTTTTTTTTTTATATGACAATGTTTGGGTAACATTTTATTATCCCTGATGCTGGTAGTCTAATACATTGTGAAACACAGTGTCTCCCCCCCACTTTCTTACTGAATGCTGTCTGTTTGATTGGTCACCATTGTCATAATTTGACTGATGACTTACATTTTGATGACTTTTAAATTCTTGAAGCATCCAGGGTTTTCAGGGTTTTGAAGACCAATAAATCCATTGACTACAATAGTGAGTTTTTTTGTTTTTGCAATGTGATTTTAAAGATGTTGAAAATGGATGTTATTTTGACATCATAATTCTCTCAATTCACTTTTCATTTAAAACTCCTGCTACATAGTATGGTTAGTAAATGACCAATTGTCAAAAATACACACATATGTTAGATGTAAAAAGATATTAAAATGTAAATTGCAATAATAATTTTGAAAATGATCAACCGAAAACAAAACACCAATCTCTCAGTCCCAGAACATACAGAGCAAAAAAGACAAGCCTCAAACATGTCTATTATTTCTATAGTGGTTTACTTAAATAGAGCAGAGAAAAAAAGTGGAAGAAAATCGAAAACTAACACCAACATGGATATTAAAGTTTTCTATCAGGGTTGGGGTCAATCAAGGAATGAACTCAACAATTCCAATTCAAACAAGAAAATGGAATTGGATTTGGAATTCAACAACTACAGGAAACTGAATTGGAGTTTCAGGAAGTGTAACTGAATCCAGTGAAATTCAGCCAAATTCCACTTATTACTGTTTCTGAGCATTTATTTGTGATTACATGTTGGGACATACAGTACATGTGAACTTTATTTATGGTGCCTGATAAATACCAAGTAATGTATGAAAAATAGTTGATGAAACGTAAGTAAATAAAACTGGGAACTGTACATTAACAATTGATAAATGATGACTGACACTGGCCATAAATGTCTGAATATACTGTTAATACCAGTATATGATATATAGTTCAATGTGATAAATGTTATCACCTGATATATGTCTTAAACCACAAAATAATGAGTCCTGTTCATTCATGCATTTCATTCACATATATTCTCTTTTTACTGCATCGAATAATCATCATTTCTTGAAATTTGGCATCTTACGATATGATTGCATATTACGGGCCTAAATGTCTGGCCAGCAATACTGAAAACACGTTCCACAGGAGCAGAAGAGGCAGGAATAGTGAGATACTGACATGCAATTTGAACCAAATAGGGGAACCGATGCTGGTTGTTCTTCCAGTACAGGAGAGGATCAGACTTTGCAGTATGGCACAGTAGGCTTAGGTAACTTGGGTACCTTCTCCGATGCTGTTAACTCTATAGATGTAAAGGGGACTTACATGTCCATAAATGCAAAATATTTTGTTCTCTTTTTTGGTGGTGAAGTTGCTACTTTTTGTGAAGACAATGAAAGGACCTTCTTTGTTAGAATGTTTTTGATGTTTCTGTCTTTCTCCACCCATGCAGCAGTAATGTTTAAATCTTGGGTCCAGGGTTGAACCCACTACATATGTCCAAACTGAGCCAGACGTTTCTCAGTCGATTAATGTATATTTGTGACCATTTTACTTGGTTTCATTGATGCTGCAGTATGGCAAAGACCCCAGACATTAAATAATGGCAACTATAAAGGCACAGTTCTGGGACTGAGCATTGTTGCATGACAAAGATGAGAAAGTAGAAAACAAATGGCAGACATGTTCATTGATATTACTTAATGATTGTATTGAGTCTTCTTGTCCCATGCACCATTTTACACAGTATATGCAACAACATAAACAGAAGCAACTTTTAATCCTTTTGAAATTACTAAATCCAGTGTGTGTCCTCCCTTATGTGCAGACTGGCTGACATGCTGGCTATGAGCAAATAACTGCAACTAGTTAATACAATCTCTTGTTTTACGGTTGTATTGAATATCCACATGAAAACTGAAATACCCTACAATTAGTAACCTATCATATTTAGTTATTATTATACTGTAGATACTAAATCTGAGAATTCCTCAACAAAGGACCTATTATGTTTTGGGAGGTCTGTAAACATTGAATATGAGAGACTGTGTCACCCAATGAATAACTACAACAAGGACACAAAAGTGCCAAAAATGGTATCTTCACAGTTTAATTGGCTTAAGAAAATACTCACTAAATTCCCTGCTGTTTTTATTTTGGTGAACAGGATGAACACAATTGTAATTCGGAGGTGCTGCTTCAGTTAACACTGCCACAGTGTCACTACCAAGCCATGTTTCACTAAATGTATGAAAGTCCAGTTTTGAATATAAACTATTCAACTATACAGAGACTGTAAACTAAGTGAACAACATGGTAAGTCATTGTGCACAAGTAAAAAAAAAATTCAGAAATTTACAACTAGTAATGCAAAAGATGAAGATGAGATAGAAATTTTTGACTGATTGCCTTGTGTACTATACATTGGGTGATAATAGTAAGCGATCACAAAGACAAATTTGACTATAAAAAGAAAAGTGATTAAAAACAAAACATTATGAATTGTTAGGTTTGAGAAACATCTGCTAAACTATCAAAAAGTGGCGAACAAATTTAAGTGAAAACAGAGGTCATCAGTGACAGAACAGGGAGAAAAAGATTATCTTACAAAATACATCTAAAATTCGTTAACTTATTGAGTCCCATGGAATTCTGAGTGTTGAATGTAAATATCTGAAAAGACTCAAAGTATAATAATTGTTTATTTTAATGACTTCCTCTCGGATTTGAATGATTAATCTCCAAAATGGTACGATTAGCCGAGTAAAACATCAAGAAACAGAGTGTTTTGTATTTAGTGCTTGAATATTCAGTTGAGGTATACAAGTTTTTATGAGAAGTTTTTTCAAACATTAAAAAATGACCATGGCCAGATTAGTAAATAGGTAACATCATTAGAGTTACAATCATAATTATTTTATTCTTCAAAGTAATTAGTTCATTACGGATATTAAAATATTGCTTTTGTGAAAAGAACTGCTACAGTTGCACTATAGGCATGAAAAATATACAGTTTGTGTAAACTGAATGGAATTTTGTGGTTTAAGTGAGGTGTGTGTGACATTAGTGAAAGAACCAAAAAAGATGTTAATCAATGGTTATCTATTTCACTTTGTTACAATTATTTCAGGGTTTTGATTTTTGAAAAATGTTTTCCTATTATTATCAGCATTTTTATAAGTATATTATGGACCCTGCCATTCTGACTGTTTTTATTTTAATCTTTTTTTATTTTGTTTTATTTTTATGGTTCTGGCCATACTGTTTATGGCAATTTGGGCTGTTTCAACAGCTACTACATCAGTGGAAGTTGTCATGTTTCAGCACAAATCTCTGCAAACTAATGTTTACATGTCTAAACTTTCAGCTCTTCCACTATTGACTTTATTCAAACCCTTCTTCAAGATTCTTAAGTATACGAGAACGGGTGTATCTCTTTAATAGGTTATAGCTTTAAGAATACTAAGGTGTAGATTGCCAAACAATTAACTTCACCTTTACAGAAAATACCTCTATCAAAATTATTTTCACTGATAATTCCCCAAATCAGAAAGTTTACCCATTTTCAGCACATTGTTATTCTTAATTACTCATAGATGGCAATTGAAATGAAATAACTCATGTTTTTTCAGAAATTGTGCCAGAAATAATTGTTATATGCATATGTTGTATTGTCACACGTGTGTGCATGGGAGACAGAATAAGGGCTTTGGTGATGGTAGTTACCTGCTGGACCAGAGGTTAGCGCTGAGTACTAATGCATTCTCTTCTTCTCCCTCTGCAGAATGGATGATTGACAGATTCTCCATCTCTGACATCATTTCTTTGTCAGTTTACCTGGGCCCTCCCCTTCCTGCCTCATGAACTCATAGCCTGGAAAATGGCCATCTTGTTTCAGTTCAACTGAGAACTCCAGTCTGAAAAGACTACTCCACTTTTATTGCTTGTTTTCTTTGTTTATCTTTCATCTGATTTATATAGAGACACCAAGATGGCATCCAAGCTCTTTATCTTTGTTTTTATCCTCTTTTACAATACATTTTGTCTGACTTCATATCTGTGTATTTTACTTTAGGCCATATACTTCTATGGACATTGGAAAGCTGAGTTATAATATAGTTTTGAAATAATTATGATAATAAAGATGCTTGGTGTTTAATGCTCCAACGAGTGACTACGTGGTGTAGGAGAAAAGTCCATAATAACAATAATAATAATAATAATAATAATAATGCATTTTATTTATATAGCACCTTTCCCATGCTCAAGGTCCATGGTTGCTCATGAGTCGTTTGGAGACCTACGGATGATTCACAAGCACTCTTTGGATTCAGACTAGCCAAGGCAATCATCTAAAGCTGCAGGACAGAGAAAAACATAAGAGTTTTAACAAGCTGCTGGAATATACGTGCATAGTGAAGGCTGTGATTGAAGGCAGGTATAGTGAAAGTTTACTATTTAACTTACCTGTGAAATGAATGTGCAACCAATGCAGAATGATTACAAACACACTCATGCACAGAGGAAATTAAGCAAGTTATAGTGGAAATACACCTGAGCAGACGTTGAAAACATGGTGTACAACTCAACATATGCCATAAATGGTGAATCCTAGAAGATGTATGTGGGGATTGGGTAAGGGAAAAGGCTAGCCATATAAAACCATAGACGTATTTACAGTTATATACAGCAGATATATTGGTGGTGGTAATCTGTGGTTTGGGAGTTCATTTTTCTCATTATTGTCTTTGTGCTAACATTTTTCACCTTTTGATTTTGATCATTTTTTATCTATCCTTTAGGAGCTGTGTGAGTAGAAGGAAGAAGAAAAATCTTTTGTCTTTATTAATTTTCTCATCGGTTTTTGCTTTGGAGCCTCTGTAATTATGGTAAATAACACCTGCACTTATTATTCTTGTTTGTGTCAATGTTCATGCAGTGAACTGTATATATATATTTGCAAGACATTATTTTGTAGTTTTGACACATCTGGAATCAACCAGAAATTCTGTTTTTGAACAATTATTTTTGCCTATGTCTCAATTCTCCCATCCCCTGGTCTCTTGGTTATGTCTCCAGATGCCTGAAGTCAGAAACTGTGCAAAGGTGCTATTACACGAGGCATCAAAAGACAAGATTGAGGTGACGGCATGTGAAGGGTATCACTTGTAAATTGAGCTGACAATGGTGGTCAGACTGTAGAGATCCACTTCTCATGATTGTTGTGTATTTTATGGTTTGGAAACAGTTCCTGGCTGTAGGTATACAGTAAGTAGTGCTGAGGCATGCAGTTGATAAAAGAGAATGAAGTAGTATTCATTTAGTAAAAACTGGTAGGAACAATCATGATAAACTAGGATTTTGACTTGTTTTAAAATTCTAAGACCAGAATTCTACCCATCGTATTTACACATGTATAGTCAGTGATCTTCAAACTAGTTTGTTTTAAGGAAGTATAAAATATCCTGTCTGACTATAGGGTACACTGTGATATGTATGTATTGATAATTACTGCAATGCAATGAAATAATTTGTCTATTAAAAAGTCTAGCAAAAAATGCTTACCAAACCTGCCTTAGAAAACAGAGTACAACTGAGTAAGAAAAAAGCTCTCTGCATAGCAAGGATGACATTATGCCTTTGTCAGTAGCCTTTTTCATTACTTAATGATGCAATGCATGTTTATTTCTTGTACAGCTCTCAAGTGGTAAGAAAACTCATAAACATTATCTCAATGTGGCTACGTAACTTTAATAACTGTGGCTGTGTAACTTTCTGAACTGAAAAGTATTTATACAATGTTCGTAGTGAATAAACCTTGCATTCACTTTGTGAAGTGAAAACAGGGGCTAACATTGGCATCTTCATCTGCAGTCCTTACATAAACACATAATGGTTGTGGTAAAATAACCTGGCTTTCTAGTAAAGATCAGGAAAGCTGACATTTTTAACGTGTTAACTGGTCTCATCCTGGATAATATTAAAATTAGTATTTTCCCCAAGTAACATTAATTTCTTTTGGTGTTTTATGCCTAGCACTGCTTCTGAGAAAAATATTCATAAATAAAACATGTTGAGCTTAGCACTGACTAGACCAACATCACTGCTGACATTCTGTGGATGGAAGATGACTGTAGTATCTGTTTTATTGTGTTATCAAATCACCTATGACATACACCTAACATGAAGGGTTTAAACTTACTTCTTAGGTTCTTTTCAATATGGGGGATAGGAAGAAATGTCAAAATCTTCTATGCAGCTGTAACTTGTAACTTTTTTCCTGTCTCACTGTGCTGCACCCCACGTTTCATCCTTGGTACGTCTATGACAGGATGCTTCGAAGACTGGGACTGTTTGAACTTTCAGATCTTTACTTCATCCCAGTTTTCCAAAAATAGAGGGCTTCACAAAGGCATCTACTTGTACCCTTAAAGAACTGCAGTTAGGCAAGGAATGAACAACCTAACTTCCCGACTCGCTAACAGTAGTCAGATATAGAGATTAGGTTTAAGCTTTTACACAAAAACTATATTTATTTGCTTCAAAGCCAATAACAGCAAATACATAGTAATACATAGAATCATACAACCTGGGTGACTTAAATTTCATGCACTCCCATGAGCTCACTTTTTCATTCAAGATTGCAGGCCATGTTGACATTTTATAATTAACCGAAACATGTAAAAGAAACCAGAAAATGTTTCAGATCATCATTATCACTAAAGATCAAAGCAAAAAATATCTAACTTGAAAAATAATGGAACAATCTAGAAAATAGCACATCCTGATACAACAGGACTTATGATGCAGTTAGTTTTCCAGAATCCCATTATCATGTGTTGGGCTCAATCACAATAAAGTAAAACTTTATTATAATGATATGCAATTTTTGCACATAGGAATAAGAAATATTTAATATTATGTACTGTATATACAGTATATTATATTAGTGGTAAGATCAAAGAAAAAGTCTGAATTAGCATAGACCACACTAATTTGGGGTGTTAGTTAGATATGTAATGATTTACTTCATGAGGTAGAACTACATAATAAACAAGAATAGCTGTGTCAAATATTTGAAATATTAAAATGTGTGCTTCAGTTTAAATGTTTAAAGTCAAAATATTCTGAATTGTAATAGAAATGTATCATTTTTACCTTCTAATAGAGGTCTATAGAGGGCTAGATCCCTAGTAAAGGATGAAAAATCTCATTATATTTGCAATTATTGACCTTGAAATAATCTAAAATAATAACCCACATGCTTATGTTTGAAATTTCTCTCTTTCAGCTTTCTGGAGTGGCTCTTAGAGGGCTAGGACGACTGGTAAAGAATCAAATTTCAAAAACATTATCCTATTCTTGATCAACAATTTTCAATATAGCATAAAATGACATCCACATGGCTGTATTACCAATCCCCTTCATTTTTTCTAAAGTTTTGTGAAAAAGAGTAACTTTGTCCACTCGTATCCCTTTAGGGATGAACCCCTACAGCTGATTAATGTGGCATGCAGAACTTCAAATGATTCTGATCTGAAGGATTTGAAGGATTTTCCTGAAGATAACTAATGGTTTATTTTTATAAGGATGTCTTTTCATGCAGAAAATATGGTCCAGATATGCCACAATAATGAGGGTCTTTCAGAGGCAGAGAGCTGAAAATAGGGGGAACTCCAAAAAGTTTGATATCTTACATAACTAGACATCAAGAGGAGTTTAACTGTATATACTGTAATGTGAGGAATTTTTCATGTATCAGTGAGTCATAAGGCACTGGATGGAAGAAAGCAAAGTGATTTTAAGGCACATGAGTTATTTCTTTTGAAAGCAGAATGCTTATGGATATGGCTCTTTCTTTAATTTTCAATTCTTCATCACTACAGGGCACTGAAGATCCACGTCTTCCTTGCTTTGCTTAGATGGACTCATACAGTGACACATTGGTTCTTTTTTGCTGTTTCTGCTACACACTATGGGAAAGACATCCATTTTAAACCATCCAGGGAATGAGGAGTAGTTGTATGAGGAATTGTATAACATTCCCACCTGAAATGCAGTCTGTATTACTTCCTTAAAACTTTAAGGGTTTTAAAATATCACTTGATTCATTTGCCATTACATTTGTTTTTTGTTTTTTTAACAAATTTACAAATATAAGTTTTATATTGGACAGATTACTGTAAACTAAAATGAATGTCATTAATACCCTGGGTAAAAGTTGTTTGGGGATACTGTTTGTATTTAGATTAATTTGAGTGTTTAGATTTTTAAATACTACTCTTATTCTTAATAAATAGGCTTCTTATTGTAGAGTATATAATGAAAATATGTGTGAGCCAGGGGATGAGGGCATTATGAGGAAATTGTTTATTTTACAACTAATTATTGATCAATAAAACATAAATTATTTTATTTAAGAAAAGATTCCCCTAAGGTAATTCATAACCGAACGAGTAAGCTGTTACTGCCAATTGATTTTCTATTTAAGACTGCTTATGCTTTACAGTTTAAAGGGAACTGAGTGTGTGTGTGCATAGATGTTTGTGCATTTAAAATACATTATATGAGAATATTTCAGAAAAAAAATCATCTTGAGGACATGAAGGTACTTTGAAAATCATGGCTGCTACAGGAATATTTTGGCTAATTACCTGGCTTGAAAGTGCTGGCAAAGGGTGGAGAAGTGTCAACCAAGGTTCACATTGACTGTCATATCAAAAGTAGACCAATTCAGGGACCATCGATGATGAAAAATGTATTATTTTTCAAACTCTTATCAGTTTTTTTTTCTGTCAAATAATTTATTGGCATTTCCAAAGATTCATTACTTTTATATAACAGGTTTTTTTGATCAGCACTATGACAAAGAGCTCTGCAATTCAGTTCACATTACAAGGTGAAAACAATGTACTTCATATGCAGCAGATAATAGATAAAGACATTAAAATTAACAGAGCATTATAATGGTGTAAATGGTTTACCATCAGAAATATTAGCTGCCTTATGGCTTCAGTCAACCTCCATTTCAATGGTTTATTGTTTCTTCTTATGCACAGCTCAATATTAATTTAGTCTTTATCATTTTAATACTAAACCATTGTAAGGATTCTATGCTACAGACAAATTATGCACCTCTGTCCTTTATGAGTTCAAGTCCAAATCTAATACTAAAAGTTACTGAAAACTGAAAAACAGTTTTTGTGGATAATTTTTTAGTTTAACTCTGAAAGAAACTGTAGAATAATAAAATTTAAACCCTGTGTATATTTAAAGATGTGTTTTATGAGCTACATTCTATCTTTACAGACATGGACAAATTTGTTGCCACCCCTCCACGAAAAAAGAAGAATTATCTGAAACAACATGAAACTGACAAAAGTAATTGGCACCAATTATTATTTATTCCATATTTAACAAAAATAAGACTTTGCTTTAGAGTTTTGATTCAACATTGTATTTCAAATAATAATACAAATGAAAAATGCATGGGCACAAATGATGGGATCCTTAACCTGATATTTTGTTGCACAACCTTTAGAGCCAATCACCACAAACAAGTGATTCCTGGAGCTGTCAATTAAACTTTTGTAGCTATCAACAGGTAGTTTTGCTCACTCTTCCTGAGCAAACTACTCCAGTGGTGTCAGGTTTGAAGGGTGACTACTCCAGACTGGACATTTCCGTTCTTTCCATTGATGTTCGATAGGATTCATATCACGGCTGAAAGAAGGCCACTTCAGAATAGTCCAATGTTTTGTTCTTAGCCATTCTTGGGTGCTTTTAGCTATGTGTTTTTTGTCATTTTCCTGTTTGAGGATCCATGACCAGTGAATGAGACAGAACTTTCTGACACCTGGTAGTACATTTCGCTCCAAAATGTCTTGATAGTCTTGAGATTTCATTGTACCCTGCGGACTCAAGACACCCCATGCCAGACACAGCGAACCAGCCCCAAAATATAACTTAGCCCCCTCCATGCTTTACAGTAGGTATGCTGTTCTTTTCTTTGAAAGCTTCATTTTTTTCATCTGTGAACACTGACTTGCCAAAAAAGTTCCAGCTTTGTTTCATCTGTCCAAAGGAGAATCTCTCAGAACCATCGTGGATTGTTGATATGCATTTTAGCAAATTCCAGTCTGGCTTTATGTTTTTCTTTCAATAGTGGGGTCCTCTGGGTCTGCTTCCATTGAGCCCGCTGTCACTCAAAAAGTGGCGGATAGTACAATCAGATACTGTTGGATCTTGACCTTGGAGTTCATCTTGTATCCTTTTGGAAATTGTCCCTGGCTTTTTGTCTGCCATTCTCATTTTCCATCTGTCCATTCTGAGGTCGATTTTCTTCTTGCAGCCACGTCCAGGAAGGTTGGCTAAAGTCCCATGGACCTTAAACTTCTTAATAATATTTACAGCTGCTGTCACAGGAACACCAATCTGCTTGGAGATGGTCTTATAGCCTTTGCCTTTAACATGCTTTGTCTATAATTTTCTTTCTGATCTCCTCAGACAAGTCTCTTTTGCTTTCTCTGGTTCATGTTCAGTGTGGGACACATGATGATACAAAACAGCAGTGACTACTTTTCCCCATTTAAATAGGCTGAATGACTGATTGGAGACATTTGTGATACTGATTTAAGAAAACAGCTAAGTTGAAAAATCGCTCTAATCTAATTATTAATGATCTTTTCTAATGATACCAACAAGGTGTAGAAAAAGCTAATACTTTATCTCTTTTCACACTTGCTTTGCTTTGCCCATTGACATGTCAAAGGCATGCAGGTATACATGGGACAATTTTTATTTAATCACTTTCAGGATGCAGACAGCACTTTTTCAATGAGCTGTTAGGGCACCAACAAATTTGTCCACGTCTGTATAATTTTATTTGTTTGTACAGATCATGAGTTTTAAAAGGGTGTGGCAAACAATTCTGTCACTGAGGAGAAATACATACTTTCTCCATGCAACAGTGGAACAACTATTTTTCATGGCACAGATATTTGAGGGGGTTATGGAAGTTTACCAAACTCATTGGCATATGCTTTGTAAACTTTCAGTAGGTGTATGATCATTTACACTACAGCATCTTGTGGAAGGGGCTACAGGAGTATAGAGCCTAAAGGCCGCTGCTATGTGCCATTTCACTCCAATAAAATTACTTGCCATTGAATAAAATATTTTAAAGCTGGAATGGGATCCACCCCACCAAACCCCCCACCCAACAAGGCAGTATCCAGTTCGGGAACTGAGGTAGGAGCTACCCTGACTGAAGAATTTGAATATCTTGGTGGCCTTGTTTGTGATCAATTGTACAAAGTGATCATTTCACTAACCAATATATAAATGCAATGGTGGCTTTTTTGGAAATATAGCAGTCTGTAGTACTTGTAGAAAAGCAAGAGTTCCATCCTTTGATTAATAGATCAGTTGGCTTCTTTTGTGGATTGAGATAACCCTACTGACATGGTCTGGGCATGTATACTACAAATAATTCATTGAAAATTAATCAGAATAGATCCAAGACATGAAAACACCTAAAAAAATCAGTAAAAGCACCAAGAAGCTGTTACTAAGAAGAGGGTATCCTAGTTCTTTAATTTTGGTGTGTCCTCCTGGACGTCTGACCTTATTATCGGACTCATCTTTAGAGACTTAGAATAAGATACTACATATAAGGACTCTCCCTATCTACTAATTATTTTTATATAAGCCTGTATTGGTTTAATTTTTTTTGTTATTTATTCATTATTATTCTCAATTAATTTAATTTGTTTTTCATTTCTTCTAACTTTTCCTTTGGACATCCTGTAAAGCACTTTGAGCTACTTCCTGTGTATGAAAATGTACTATAAAAATAAATGTTGTTGTCGTGGAGTTTGCATGTTCTCCCTGTGTTCGCATGGGTTTCCTCCCACAGTCCAAAGACATGCAGGTTAGGTGGATTGGCGATTCTAAATTGGCCCTAGTGTGTGCTTGGTGTGTGTGTGTGTCCTGCAGTGGGTTGGCACCCTGCCCAGGATTGGTCCCTGCCTTGCGCCCTGTGTTGGCTGGGATTGGCTCCAGCAGACTCCCCATAACCCTGTGTTCAGATTCAGTGGGTTGGCAAATGGATGGATGGATGTTGTTGTTGCTATTTTCCTGCTTGGTTGTTACTCAACTGGCTGTAGGATACTACTACACTGCATAAGCTATGTGAGAGTTCACTCATCTCGGCCTTTAATGGCCTGGTTCTGGACCAAAGTATGCAAGGATTTGTGAGGACAAATTCCATATATACTTGTAACATTTTTTTATCCTGTTACACTTGTGCTGGTATATGTGATGCTTGCTATCATGGCACATTAAAAGCTACTTAATGTTTTAGTCTTGCCTGTCTCACTTTGAACTGTATGCAAACTCTTGGCATAATCTAATTTCCTTCCTTAAATGACATGAGAAAAGCGGATATATTTAATAATTAGGTCACTCAATATACATTTGAAAGCTTTTTTTGCCCTCTTCCAGTATATTTTGGCCATACTGGGATTGTCATGTGTGGCTGTGACCAGTACTAACCAATTTTAAAGTCACACCGTCTAAGTAAATTATATGCTACTGTTAACCTGTCTGTTCTCAAAGGTTCTATTTTTTTTACAGAGTTTGGTTGCAAGAGGCTACTCCAAAACAATAGGCTATACATGCTTTGAAGGAAACAACCCTTCATGGGTCACTAGTTGAGCACTAGTGAAGAAGAGGGCACACTTACTAATATTGTGAGAGTTAGCAGTGCCCAGTTAATGTAAATTGCATGCCTTTGAGATGTGAGATGAAATTGAAATACCTGAAGAAAACCCCCAGACACAGGGAGAACATGAAATAGTAAGTAATAAATGAGCTAGAAAAAAAATCTGTGCCACTGAACTGCCCTGTTCCTGTCAAAGTAATTTTAAAAATGAATTTACTTTTAAAGCCGGGGTATACTTGTTAGGTAAGCAGTTTTATGGTGTGTATTATATGTTGCCCTGAGTCATAGGTTATGCTTATAGCCACAACCAATCCATACTGTGGGTTGGTTTCTTGTAAAAGGAGAGAACCAAAGAGATGGGCTCAAGACATACAGTATGGCTGAACATAATAAATGAAGAAAATAAAATTAAACCTAAATACCATTTATCCTCTTCACATGGAATCCAAGTCTGTAATGAACGATTTAAAGCTCATTTCAACATCTTCTTCCAGATTTGAGGATCATTGTGGCAATCAACTTGAAGACAAATACATCCCTTGTGTAATTATCTTTATGAATATTTTAGCATATTTTGAGGCTTTTTTCCTAGGTACTCCTCAGTGGATTGTATGTTTCTGGTAATGTATGCATTTGTACTTAACAGAAAGAGTACAATGACTTTGTTAGAGAGTTACATATGTAAAACATCTCATGTTTTTGAGACCCTACACAAACCTCCTAGTTAGAGATTAGCCGCGCCATTCTGACAGCCTATCAACACAATTCAGCTGTTGACTCCCCTAAACGTTATAGGGTAATTTTACTAATTGAGTTAGCCCTTTCCAATTAACACCATTGACACATTTTAGCAACTGGATGCTTTAAGTGTTCAGATATTAACCTTATGCAGCTGCAAATTGTACTTTAAAAAGATGTTATCAAAAGCTAGTACTGAGGCATTAAGGCAAGAAAGCATAACTTATTTTCAACATTTAAGTTTGGTTTGCCATTTGATGAAAAGATTAAATTGTTTACTCTTCATATGACATGGTATACTTTCTCACAGATACCCATTGAAGAAGTATCTGTAAAAGCAATTGAGGAAAGCAAAAAAAAAAAAAGATAAAAGATTGCTAAAACATTACAATAAAGTAGAGGTGCCAATGCCTAAATATAATTATTACTGATAAATCAAAGTGCAAATATTATCTTTTCAGTAATAACCATCATTTAGCCTTTTAAAACTGCTAAATCTGTATATACAGTATATATACAGGGGCAAAGTGGTGGCTCTGAGGCTAGGGATCTGTGCTGGCAACTGGAAGGCTGCTGGTTTGGATCCCATAAACGCTAGAAGTGACTCCAGCCACCATAAAAAACTTCACGCTGTTCCAGTGTGGTGCTGCGGTGTCACCCACTGCTCTCGGGTCCCAATCCAGGTGGTTTGTCATGTGGTGGGTGTGGCAACGTGCAATCAGCATATGTTCCCAACCCTCTGTGTGTATGTGTTCTTTAACAGCTTGTTAAAACTGTAATACGGAAGAGTATACAAAAAATAAAAATTTGCCATTCATACCAACAATGGATAAGCAAATGAAAAAACTAAAAGCAATATGTATATAATGTACTCATTTTCTCAATGCATGATAGTTTTAATGTTTTGCTCATCAGATTTATTAATACATAATGAATTTAGTGTCTTACTGTACTGACTGAACATTTATAGTCACACACAAGCATATTGTAAGTTATATTGTGCAAAACTCCATCTTCCCTGCCAAAAGAACTCAAATTTATAAAAAAAGCTGTTTGTCATTTTTTCTGGGACTGGATCCAGAAAAATAATGTGGGGATCAGCTGTTTTAACTCATATGAGGCTGGTAAACCTTAAAGCATTTGTAATTACAACTGTACCTGTAATACACATTTTCTTAGCATATGTCGGAAGCATATATTCAAAAGAAAGATGTCATTATATTACAGAAGAAAAAAAATTACTTAAAATAAAAAAATGCATAATACAGCTTTTAGCAGAAGTACCCTTCAATTAATGTATATGTAAAAAATTTTATTTTATCAAAAGGTATATTTTTTTGACTTAAAATTATACATTTTAAACCAGCAATAAAAAACAGCTTGGATTTTTAAATATATGTTGTAAGAGTAGTGCTATATAGCGCCCGACCCGGCACAGACTGGACACAGGAGGCACGTGAAAAATAAACAAATACTTTTTATTTTCTTCGTCTGTGGGCACGTCTTCCCTGTGACCCACAGGCAATACACAGTCCCAAATAAAGCACACCATGTACTCTTCTTCTCTCATAGGCACCACCACTCCAGTGGTGTAGCTAGGTGGGGGGCAAGGAGGGACATCTGTCCCTGGGCGCAGCATCCAGGGGGCACCAAATTTCCCTTCCCCGTTGCATTTTGGCAAACAGGAGGGGGCGCAAAATCTTCAGTTGTCCCCGGGCGCTGAAAACCCTAGCTACGCCTCTGCACCACTCCTCCCAGGCAACCTTGTCCTCCTCCACTCGACTCTGGCCACTGAGTGGTGGTTGCTGGCTCCTTTTATAGTTCACCCGGTAGTGCTCCAGGTGCTTGATCACCGAGTTCCGGCTGCACTTCTGGATGTAACGAATATGCTTCCCTCACGGGTTCAGGAGTCCCAAACACAGCACCCCCTGGCAGTGCCTGTGGGACCCAACAGGGCTGCATCCAACTCCAATTACCAGGGACCCCTGCGGGAACCTGAAGCACTGCTCCACCCCAGGGGGGCGGCCATCTAGCGTCCAGGGGGAGGTACTGCAGTGCCTAGGGCTGCTCCCCCTGAATATAGTGTGCAGGGGCATCCCGGCTGGGCATGGACGCCAGCCGCCTGCCACGATGTATAGCAATAATTTATTCAACAATTTCCAGAATCAAAATGATATATTTTGCTTTGGAATTTACACTAAAATAGTCAATGTACAGGTAAGTTAAAAACATTATTAATTTAAGTAGAATAATCCTATCAGATTGGGTAGCAGAAGTTGTTGTGTATTTCACCCTTTGCCTTAAAGTAATTGGGCTGCTACTTTCATCTTTCACAATAATGAGGTTTCCAAATGAAAAATGGGCATTACTAAATATTTTTTGCTTTGCATAATATTTTTACTTTTGTATCCACTGTGAGAGTATTTTCAGGTAGCTAAAGGGTACGGACACCAGTCTTTGAGTTTGCTTTGTCATACAACGTTCTTAGAAACACACGTGATTGTCTATACCTTTGACTTAGTTTTTCTTTATTCTTTATACTATCTAGTGCTGGAACTGTCTGAACTTTACCTAAAACTGTTGTTATGGCGTTGGTCGTCTTATTTAAACAAGATCCTGGTATTCTCAGGACACCATCACTTAGGCTCTGTCCACACTAATATGGATACATTTAATAACAATGTTTTCCATCCATGCTAACATTTTCAGATCGTTTTCTAAAAATGTATTATACATAATGAAATGCCAAAAATATGTAGATTTGTTCTGTTAGGATATGTGCAGCCTATCAGCTGAGTGTTGCTATGTTATGAAGCAAGCCCAAAGTAAATCGAAATACTGAAAGACTGAGGAAAAACTAATTTTATTCTGTTATGAGGAGAGATGATGAAGAACAATTGCTTTAAAAAGTTACAGATTAGTATATGGCTACCAAAGCCTTGAAAAGGTATAGACATGGAGTCCTGATGATCTAAATACAACAAGTGTTTCAATGCGCAGTACTTGTCGGCTGATGCTAAGAAGGCAGGAAAGGTCTATACCGACAGTAAAGATGAGATCACAGGGGACAACAGTGATGTCAGTGCCTGATCACATGACATTTAATGTCGGCCCTTTTGAAATCTCAGTTTTCTCCATCCAAACTGTTACATGAGACCTTCCATTTTCAAAATTACACACGAAAATGATTGATTCTCAGTGGTCAACAACAACGTAGCAGTGTGGATGGTGTTTTCAAATGTATCCATTTGAGTGTGGGCTAAGTCTGAGTCGTCACCTGTGCTTTCTTGGTTTTGAACCTGTTAAGTTTTTATCTTGAAATTTCTTTATGGACATTTGGTTTTTGGTATTCTTAGTTTTTGTCACATGTCTGTTTTTTTTTAAATCTTTGCCTGTTTTACCCCCCTGTCAGTTTTTGTTAGTGATCAGCTCCTGAAATTTTGAATCGAACATATTTTGTATCCCCTAATTGCTTGATTAATTTGAATAGGTCCACATCAAAATCAACATCTTCATCATCCTGAGCTGGTTGTCTCATTGAACAATTGTTAAATTAATTTAATTTATACTTAATGTAGTGGTGTTAAGTGTTAACTGGCTCAGAGCTCTACGCATTTTCAAATGCCAAACAGTAGCAGAATGATGCAAATCTATGCAACATTTATTTTAATACATTTTTTGAAATGCCCACCAATGTACAAGTCCATGAAATTTGTTGCGACTGTTTCCAGAGAAAGATTAATTCATAAAATCCTGTATATTAAATAGAAATCATGCTAGAATACATTTCTAACAAGAGTTACAGAGGAAAGGAATATTAATTTAACAAAATTCGTAGTGAAAATGAACATCTGGATTTTTCCACAATGTTTTAGAATGGTCATGGCTCAACTCTGTGTGACCTGTTACAACTGGCTGTCTTGTTTTCTTGAGTACAGTACAATATCAAAAAACACATTCTGGAGACCAATATTGTTATATATGGTGTCATTCACTAAGGGTTCCCCAGAGTTTTTGATGTCTTGATACTCCAGTGCTAGATGTACCATTTTTATTAATGATGCACTCTAACCAGGTACCACAGTAAGATCCCAAGAACAAAAAGAGAATGGTAAGTTAGAGCTGATTGCTGTAGTTTTAATTAAGAAAAACATATCAGCTTTATTGGGTAGTTCCAGCTGTTAAATGGATGACGTTTAAAACAGGAACTTTGTAGAATGAAGTAATGGAGATGATCAGCACTATCTTTGACATGCATTGGCATGGTATGCTTAAAATGGCCTGTCAGAATCTACAGTGTAGCATTACTTTCCTTAAAAATACAATATAGTACAATTTTACATCTATTAAATGCTTCCATTTATTTTCCACCTGGATTTCATCGTACTGCTGGATTGAGAATATGGCATGAATATTTAACAGTCAAATCTGGCTGTACAATCATCTCATAAGTTAGAAACTTTTCATTAAAGAAGGTCCAGTTTTGCTGAGTGATATCAATTTGCAGAACCCACCTAATCAAGTTTAAGGATAGTGGAAAACTAAAGCCACCATAGCTAGTAGCATGAGGCAGGAAGCAGCCCAAGATGGAATGCCAATTCATCACAAGTGTCCTGAATTTAAACACTATTTTCTTAAGCATCAGCAAATAATACTGGCTCTATGCTTTTTCTTATATAAATGTGAAATTAAAAATATCTAAATAATTCAACTTTAATTGCCATGTCCTCTATTGGCAGCATGTAGAAACAAAGTATTCACTCTATACGTTCCTCCTATGTAGATTTGCTAGAGGTAGAATTATTTCAGTCTGTGTTTCAAAACATGTTTGCTCAGCTATATTTATGTGTTTCCTGTGTCTCCATTTAAAAAAAAAAATCAATAAAATGCTGGGTTCAAACCAAGCTGACAGGATTATATCAGATGATTTGTTCATGCAGTCACAGCTAATCGTCATTAATGTAAGTGGCCCAGCACCATATCCATCAGCAAATTGCTTCCCCTGAAAAGTGTATGTTCTCACCTAATGAAGCGTAGTGTGTATGAAATTGTATGACCCAGAGTGTAGTGGTGATGGGGAAGCTGCCTGTTAAGGACCAGTAATTAAAATCACTCAAAAACTTTTACAACATACAGTATGGCTGAAAATAAAAATCAAGTGTGCTTAATTCATTCTGTTACCTAGTTTATACATGGTTTCTGCTTTTATCCCATCATCTGAATTATGTCTTGCATTAATAAACAGTATAATCAATCAACACTTGTTTGAATAGAAAAGTAGTTAAAAACTTAAAAACTATAAAAACTGTGAAAGCAAAAATAAAAAAAATGTAAAAACTGCAAAGTGAGATAGTATGTTTCTTTTTTTACTTCATCGTTTGTTTCCATAATAGCATTTACGACTTCTCCATTTTTTCCTTAACGTCAGATAAATTATTTATTCTGCTCCTATTTACTATTGGGAATTAAAATCGGATTTCAAGGTCAGCCCAATAAGTGGCATTACTGCCTTCCTTTTCCCTGCAGCCCTTTTAATATGAATATATATAATTAAATACTGTATATATAATTAAATCTGAATTAAGTGTTTGTTGTATATGTAATAGATATTGTGTACTCATTACATTAGCAAAGTAATCAAGTTACGGGGAGTTAGACATTATGTTGTAGATACTTTACCCAACATTATCAGTGCAGTTATACTGATTCTTTTACTGAAAGAAAGCCTTGTTGATTGTTAGCAGCTATTACTCATTTATTTCTTTTATATATATGCTATATACTGTTCATCATAAATTTTAGCTATTGCTGGTAATGGATGTCGTGAAGATGCAATAGTGTTACTGCCTCATGCTCCATTAATTTTATGTGATTCCTAGCTTGCCTATTGTGTTTGTGAAGTTTGTACATCTTACCCATGTCCTATGGGTTCTCTTCAGGCACTTTGTTTTCCTACTATACTGCAGATGTACGCACATTAAATTGATTTGCAGTCCTAACATGGCTCAGAATGAGTGAGTGAGGCGTACAACAATTTTCTAAACAATGACAAAAGCAGGGCTTGTGAGTACGAACAAACAAGGAATAATGCCTAATCAATCCCAGCAAGAAGGTACAGTGGTACTGTACCTCTGGTCACGACCATAATTCGTTCCAAAACTCTGGACGCGACCCGATTTCATCGCAGTCCGAACGTAATTTCCCCATAAGATTGTATGTAAATACAATTAATCCATTCCAGACCGTACGAACTGTATGTAAATATATATATTTTTTATGCACAAAAATAGTTAATTATACAATAGAATGTACAGTGTAATAGTAAACTAAATGTAAAAACATTGAATAACACTGAGAAAACCTTGAACAATAGAGAAAACTAACACTGTAAGAGTCTGCGCTGTAAACACTTTTTTAATGAGTTTTAAGCACAGGGAAAAAAAATTAAATGGCACTTCTCTTGCGAAACTTTTCAAACCATCCTCTACTGGCTTTAAATTCCTCACCTTCACCACTCGGAATAGGATTTTTTTTTCCAGCAAATCACCATGAATCTTCCTGGCTTTCTCGCATATGATTGCCTTGCTTATGCTATCCCCTGCAAGTTGCTTCTCGTTCAACCACACTAGCAACAGTTTTTCCACCTCTTCCAGCACTTGAGGCCTCTGCTTGGTTAACTTTGTAACTCCTTTTGCAACATCAGCTGCTTTGTTAGGCCCTGTATATGCAAACAAAAGAAAATGGGAAACAGAGAATGGGAAATCATTGGCACGTACAAACGCACGTAGGGAAACTGGCCGCCAGTGTTTTTATTCGCCACCAGAGCATGTGGTCATGAACAGATGCAAAATTTTGGCAAACGTTTTGATCGTAACCTGATTTGTACGTGTTCGGAAACGTTCGTGACCAGATGTTCTACTGTACTAAGATTAGGATTAGGGTTGTGGCAAAAAACAAGGGATACCCAGGCATGAACTAGCCGTGCCCTTTCTGAGTATTGTCAATATACAACAACAACAACATTTATTTATATACTGCATTTTCATACCAATATACAAATATAGGCACTAGATGCTCCTTTGGTCTGCACCACTTGAAAATTCTGAAAGAGTAAAATTAAAGAACACTGATATTGGTGACTGCGGTGGGCTGGCGCCCTGCCCAGGGTTTGTTTCCTGCCTTACGCCCTGTGTTGGCTGGGATTGGCTCCAGCAGACCCCTGTAACCCTGTAGTTAGGATAAAGTGAGTTGGATAATGGATGGATGGATGGATGATATTGGTGAGGTTTGACGTCAATAGCTTTCCAGCAAGAGTCTAGAGGAAGTTTTGCCACAATTATCCTTAAAGCAAATGGCCTCAGCTGGATAACAGAATGTTGAAGTGAAGAAAGATCTAGAAGTAGAATAATATAAGAATGGAGAGAAGTATTAATAGAGAGAATAGATAATAGAAAATTGGGCACACCAGGCCAAAAATAAGACAATGACAGTCATTCCCAACACATGCATAAAGATGCCTGATATATTCAAGGAACAGAGGTGACAGTAAGGGTGGAACCACAATCTGCAGGTGTATTGCTTGCATATAAATGATTAACAAACTGAATTGGGTCTGTTGTTAATTTGAGTTTTCACTTACCAAAGATAGTATATTATTAAAAATAAATTCAATGAAATACGGAGAATTAAGAGGTGACCTGGTTGCCACATCAGCTTAAATAGTATTGAGCAATATGTTGCCTTACATAGCAGTGTATAGACAGTTAACACTGGCTTCCCGCTCGGGGTCAGTGTAAGATGGAGTTTATATTGAGGGTGAGAAGCAAAAAAGGTCATGACTACAAATTCACTTGCTTTAAAAACAGATCTAAGATGTAAATAAAAATAAATGGAAGAGTAATAAGGGATAGAAAAGGGAGACTTTGGTGAATAGAATATCTGAGTTGTTGAAATATGTCACCCAGTGTATGGAAACTCCTATAAGCACAGGATTGCAAACTAATAGGATTACCTCCAACGTATGGGGCTAGGCTGTGTAAAATAGGCTATGAAATATACTATTCTGACAAGGATAAAGATGCCTTTCCACCTTACACCATATTCCTAACATGTACTGTATATGATTGAAAGACCCATATTTGAGGATCAAGATGTGTGTTTAACCGAAGAAGAGGGGAGAGTGAGAAGAAGACCCAAGGATACACCAGTTAACTCCAACAATAACCATGAAGCACCAACAGGCTTTGCTTCAATCGGATTAACATACACACACGCATACACACTCAGCTTATGAAACATGCCGTCTGCACCCTGACTTCCTGTAATTCTGTTCCCACTTCCCTTTAGTTTTTTTACATAAACATTCATGGGCCAGTGCTGTCCCATCTGCACAAGAAGCACAGAGCTGTTCTGCAAGGATTAACAATTATTGTCATGATGAGATGACAATAAAAAGTAAAACTGTCCCATGGTTGTAGACCTGGCTCATTCACGTACTGGAGAGAGGCTAACTGTTATTCAGTACGGCGTTTTGAACTTGTGACCTTCTAGTTCTCAAATCACTTTAGCTTGATAATAATTTTTGTGTTACTTTGCTGCTGTTTATGCAAAACACAAACACACCAAGAATGATTATCAAGGTAATGAAGTAGCTCCTATTTGTTATCAGACTACATAACTCCAAAGACTTATTGATCCAATTTTTTTTCTTCTGCTAATTAAAAAAAATATTTAATTTGCCTCAGTGTTTGCCTGTGGCTTTGACAGTAATTGAATTGTTCTTCCCTTGTTGTGGCACTCATTGCTGCATGTAGAAAGCAGAGCTAACAAACTAGGTGTGTGAGCTGTTTGATAAGTCTTGACATTATTATCAAGGGGATTAAGGACAAATGATGAGGGCTGAAGACCCTCTTCATCTGTTGTTATTGTCTTAAAAATAAAATGAGGCCTTTTATATCTATTGAGTTACTTACATGATTGCAGTCTTCCTGTAATTGAGATTATTTTTTGTAGCTGTCTCTCTCTTTCTTCCATTGTCTCACTATTTATCTCTCTCTGCCTTTTTTTTTTTTACTTGTTATTTTGTAATGAAAAACCGTCTGCTTGCAGGATGAAAAAATGCAGCATTAAAGATGAATGTACTCCTTTCTCTTTTTGCATTCTCCACAAGCGGTCTTGATCATTTTACAATGGGATGTTTGACAGAATGCCAGTTCCAATGCAGCTGTGGCAATGTTTCTTGTCAACTCTGATAGCCACATATATCTATCACAGAGTGTTCCTTAAAAACTTTCATTATGAAAGTGATTAAAAATTATCCTTAATTTAAGGAACAACAGGCAGAACCTGAGTAATATAACCCAAGGAGATAGTTGCAATCTAGAAGCAAGAGTAGTTCTCGGAATGCAGTAAGGAATCTTGCTAAGAGCAGCATACAGGCTTTTTGAATGAATGACAATGCACACTGGCAAAATCCGATTAGATTTACTGCTGCTGTGATTCTGAGCAGCTGTATCATAATATTGTATGTGCCAAAACAGCTTTTTGATTTTGTTTTGTATATGCATTTATGCTTTTCGACTTGAGAGATGCATTCTAAGAGTCAATCAGTCACTTGAAAGTCTCTGTGGAACATTAACTGCTGCAATGCTTATGTAAAGCAGACACAGCGACAAGACACACATAACCTTTTCAAAGCTTATCAGTGTGAAACAGAAGTAAGATAGATTATATAACAGTGAATACACCTAAACTGCACACTTTTTATGGAGGAAAATAAGAGACAGTAGTATAAACAGGCTGCGGTTATTACAGCCATTATCACCAATATAATGTACCAAAAAGATCCACTCAGGAAAACTTAGGGAATATAAAGTAGTTTTGCCATGGGATATCTGTTAATTTATTTGCAGTGGGTTCAAGTTAAACAAAAGCACTTTAAATAAATATATGCCGTATATTACAGCATTTCCATTTTTAGTACCTATGTAGGATCAAGAAAGGGTGAAATGGATCCCCAATTATGTAGTGAATCCTAAATTTTAACAGAGGGCAAGGCTACAAACAGACACGGCCACTATGCTTTAAGAAAAAGTGACCAATTAAGTCAGGCCCACGCCAAACATTTACTGTATTTTCCACCCTATCACATATTTATACAAATAACCACACAACAGCATGCATAAATGGTACTATATTATAAAGTCATCAAAACATGTACATCTATTTACACACACTACAAATAGATAATATGTGTGCACACCCAAATGGCCATGGACACTACAGGTAAATGCAAAGTCCTTTTACTATAAATAATGGATCAAATACTTTTGATTCACAGAGCTCGACTATAGTGTACTTCTTAAATGATATGAAAAAAGTAAGTGTGTATGATATGTTCTGTACAGTTTCTCCATGTTTGTATTTTGTTGATTAAATATGATTAAGTGGAATTTGTGGTGTGCTCTTTATGATTTGAGTGGGGATGTCATTCATTTTGGGGCATGTTGAGGTCTCATGATTGCTGGTTGTGTCTTATCTGTAACACCTTGCTTACTTTTCATTATGTACGAGGGACATTCAAAATGTTTCCACACTTTTTATTAACTATTTATTAAGAATTCCAAAAACAAATTACATCACTTTTCTACATAGTCACCTTCCATTGAACTTAAGGATGTCATAAATCAGGGCACAGGCAGATCCAGCGCTCACATTCAGCTCTCCTGCAACCTCTTCAACTGTTATTCTTCTGTTTTTGTGAATCAGTTTCAGGGTTCTTTCTTCATTCCTCATGGTTGTGGCTGTAGCTGGACGTCCGGAGCACTCTGCATCCGTCACATTAGTATGACCATTTTCAAAAATGTCAGTCTACTTATGGATGACTCTACGAGAGAGAACTTTATCCCCATACTGAGCACACATGCGGAGCTGAATTTGTTCTCCTGGCACACCTTCTGCCAACAAAAAGTGTATGGTAGAACGCTGTTCCTCTTTGGTGTAATTTATAAATTTCGTAGCCATCTTCACCACAGGGTGACAACTCTTATACGAAACTGCAAGGGCAGCCGGCTTGCCGGACAGAGCTAGTCACATGACACTCTCGGACACAACCAATTACTACTTCTCTCGCCTTCACCGTTTCCAACGAAAATATAAAAGTGCGTAAACTTTTTGAACGACCCTCGTATATATTGTTTCACTACATATGGACTACATATGTGTTCTGTGATTTTTCAGGTTAGATTGTTATATTAACTGATCAGGGTATCAATTACCCTCTGCTGTGACTTCAGATATGAAATAACCTGTTTTTGCAGTGTTAATAGATGTTTATAACTCTCCACCATGTGTGAATGCAAGAGGTTGGCTGTCAATGCTATTTCAGCTTATATGGACGTTTAAATGGATTTTTAACTATATGAAATTGCATGACACTGATAAAAAACAAGTATTTTAAGCATTCTACTAATACATGTTATAATACCCATCACACATGCTTAAGTCAGACATATTTCTCTAGATACCGCATACTTCAGTATAAGACCTGTGAATCGTTCATATTAACAAGTAATTTTCACAGCATATAAAACGTTTTCATTACACCACACTACACAGAGATTAATAAAGACTTTCCCGATGCTTTATAAATGTTATGACCAAAATAGGCTTTTGTTAAGAACTTGTTATATAACAATAAAAGTGTAATAACTGTATTTCTGGAGTACCTGTTGGGGTTAGAGGATGCAATTATCTATCTGCTCCACAAGGCTTATTCCCATCTGGACAAATCTGGCAGCACTGTAAGGATTATGTTTCTTGATTTCTCCAGTGCCTTCATACCATCCAGTCATCTTGGCTAAGGGATAAACTTGGAGATATGCAGGTGGATGAGCCTATGATGTCCTGGATAATGAACTATCTGTCAGACAGAAGGCAGATTGTGCGGCTCAAGCACCACAAAGAACAGTACTATCTCCTTTTCTCTTCACTCTTTACCCCTCAGACTATAAATATAACATCAGGTCATGTCACTTGCAAAAATTCTCAGATGATTCTGCACTTATGGGGTGTATTGATAATGGGGATGAGACAGAGTATAGGAGTCAGGTGGAGAATTTTCTTCATCTTAACAGCACATTCTCCCAACCTGTACCTGTATTGTACTTAACATCAGCAAAACAAAGGAAATGGATCTTGATTTTCACCACACCAAAGAGCCCCTATGTCTGGTCACTATCCAGGGAGTTGATATAGAACTCAATTGGATTAATGCTGAGAGACAGACAGGCATGATAAACAGAATAAGTGCCTTCACGTTTTATGTGTATGCCCATAAAAAGGTCAACTCTTCGCTTCCCTTCAGTGGTTGGGCTGCACTGCCAACAACAAAAACTAGTTACACCAAGCCATCCTTGTGACGATGCGGGTTCAGCTCCATGCTCCCATCTGCTGTCCAGGAGCCCTTGAACCCGTCACCGTCAGTAATGTTACCAATGAGCTAAGCAGTGAGGCAACAACATAGCAAGGGAATGGTGCAAAAGTGCTTTTATTAAACAGAACAAAAACAATGTCCAAATCAAAGTACTGTATTCAAAATCAATAAAGTGCAGTGCCTTCTAAAAAGAGTCATTAAATAAATAATCCATAAAACAAACGTGGAGATTTAAAAATCAATAAATAGAACAATAATAATAATCCTTTAAAAGACGATGAGGTTAAAATGTTGGAAGCAATCTCTTTAAAACACAAATCCCGGTGTGTTCGTCTAACTAGTGACTCCCCTGCTTCTCCCTATTCAGGCTTTGCAGCAGGGGGAGCCACTCTACCTGCAGCTGACCTTCTTTCCACTTCAGAACAGGTCTGGAGGCCTCTCGATCACTGGCTTCGGTCGTGCACTCAACCCAGACCGGGACTTGGCTTCTCTCCAACGGCCAGGACTCTCACGCTGGAGATTATTTTCCCAAGTCTCCCGACTCCCTCTATCTTCCACGGCGGGTCACCCCCCCTCGCTAGTCACTCCCGCTCCTTTCAAAATGCTCAGCGGGAGTGACCACAATCAACTGCCCTAGGTGTTAGATAAACATCTCGCTAGGGCCCACAATCCAACTGCATTCGAGCCTGCTCTCGCTCGTTCGCTCGATCTCCTTCGCTCTCTCTGTCACACCGACTTTCTCCTCACTTCCTTTCAGCAACCTCCATCTTTTCCTTTCTCTTTCATTTCATTTTTTTCTCCCCTCTAGCCGACTCACGCTTCTATATATCAAGAGGGCATAGCAGCTGCGGCAAATTAGCAGCCCCAGGAACAATCACGGATGCGGGTGGTCTCACACCTGTGCACTTAGGTGAGAAACACCCACATCGCAAATCGCCCTGAGAACTGCTTCAGCCACACAACCAATACGCCCCCTCGCTAAGCCGCGAGCGTGGTGATTATTTATTTAAACTGGCCTTAGAACGGGAGCTGTGGACCCGCTATACCACAATCCTATCCTTACTATCAGTCTCAAAGTATTTGAAGGAAATTTCCAATGTGGCCAAAAGAGGGGATTCACTCAAAGGACCATGTCTGGAACACCATGGCATTTTTTCACTATATTTTATGTCTAAATAAGTTCACCTGTATCCTCTTGATTCAGAAAATTCTGCCCATATTGTTAGGTTTCTCTGTCATGAAGAACAGCTCTGCATAAGAGTCTTGTTTAAGGCACCATATTTATATTTTTTTGTCAGTGCCAAAAGCTAGTGCATGTTGACTAAATTTAGAGCAGCATTTCCACATTACGGGGTCATTATGTAAATCTGTCTCCATGTAAACAACGTCTACTGTAATTTAAAAGACTGGTCTAAACATGTCTCAATGTACTTCAAAAACTTACTCTCCTGGGAAACCCATATTGATGGCACAAAAATACATGCTCAGTCTATTTAGAAACTGATTAGCTGACACACTAAACTGTCTGAATCACTGAAATATTCAGTTAAAATATATGTAAAAATAAAAAAATATGAGCTCATGAAATTAAGTTACAATAAATCTTTATACAATACATCCAGTGCCAAAAACTTGTGCAGTAGCTGGCAGCAATCTAGTGCCTTAAAAACAGTTCATTCCAGTCTTTGCCCAAGATTTACAGACCAAAACGTCCCAGGATACAGTTACTAGTGAAGTTGTTTGCTTAGCGTTAATAAAAGCTAAATGTATAACACTTAAAAACCATCTGGAGGTGCTTGATCATGTAAAGTTTATCAGCGACATGCATCTAATAGTCGGATATCTTCAATGGATTTGAATTGGCTGAGAATTTAATGAATGTTAGGCATTAGTTCACCACATCACCCCAATCACAATAGGATAGATAAGTATGCAGCATCGACTTTGTCTGGACTGAAATAAAATACATTTTTTCCTAGAAATATCAAGGATTCCAAACTCTGCCGTATACTAATTATATTTCTGCCACTGAAAGTAACCTTTAGCCAAGAGATAAAAAGCTCTATGATACAGAAACTAATTTGGCTGCAATGGTTAAAAGCACAAACCTGTTACAAGTCAAGTCAAGCAGAAATCTAATTATTTGTAAATGAAATCTTAGTGCTACATAACTGTATTTTCGTCTAGGAATGAATGCCAGCCAAGAAATTATCAGTTGCTCTGTAAAGTTGTGGCCTGTATTAGTGTTTAGTTAGTGTGACTCTTTTTGTTTTAAAAATATCTTTTCAATCATATTTGCAAAGAAGCATGCAGGTGTGAACCACTTTAATGTATTTTGAGTAAAAGTCTCAGAAATCTAGAAATATTACTGAATATGATTTAATACATTCTGTGCTGTATATTTGCTGACATCCAACATGTGTTAATGTCAAATAAGTGTAGATGCTTCTCTTCTTTCATAGAAGTAGTCAGTGGCAAAGAACTTTTGACGTTCACTTGTATTTAATTTTACATTTATTTTAATGCTTCATTTTGATAAGCAAAAGTTTTGGTAGGTAGATAAATGGACAGTTTAGGGTGCACTTGACATTGCATGGGCTCTTGCTGTCCTTCATATCATGAGGGTTGCACTTTGTAGTGTTGCCATAGGCTGTATAGCAATATTATTATGTACACATGGCAGATGAAAAACCCAAGATGAGACAATGTGTTTTCTTGAAATACATATGCTGTCTGCTTCATTAAGATGCAACTAAAATGTTCAAAGCAGAAATCCCATTTTACTTCTACCCTTACTTTATTACCAGTAAGCTCCTCTTGAAATGTGCTTATGGGATTGGATTCAAAAGCTCTAAAACAATAAACAATATCCAAGTTACAATCTTACATAAATCTTTATAGGTGCATGCAAATGTGTTGTTATCATTTATAAACACAGCAATAATCCCAGCATGGAAGTTTTCCAGAGTTACCAATACAATGAGTAAAAGTGTAAACATTTTTGGAGCAAAAATCAACTATTTTGCATGCATTATATCAGTGTATATATGTATTCCTGTACCTTCTCATGGTACAAGAGCTTGTCTTGACCATCCCTTGAGCTATGCCAGTACTGGTCAAGTGTTCCATAGGTCTGTGTTCCATAGAAGCTAGACAACCTCTGCACCACTGATCCTCCAGGTACACAACTGAAAGTCTGTGATGAGTTAACAAACTCCAGTTTGGATGTTTGTGATAAGCTAACAACACTGCCCAAGTGAAAAAGAAATCATTGCAGAAACCAACACATTAACCTGGTATGGTGGGTGGAAGAAGTAAGGCTTCTTTCGAGGACGCATAACACATTATGGTGAAAGCATAGAAAAGACTGCAAGTCCGACTGTACTTCTCCCAATAACCAAATTCAGAAAGAAATGAAATATCAGTTATTGCATAAGTAGTCACTTACAATAGGAACATCAAATGTGAAGACTCTACTGTGTGTACAAGTGGCCAGAAAGACAGTATAAACCAAACTGAAACCAAATGAAACCCTGCTGTTCTCAGGGAAAACAAGTGAATATGACCCACATGAAGCAAGAGTAGCCTATCTAGTATCAAAGAAGAATAAATGTCAGAACACATCATTAAATTAAAATTCAAGTTAAAGTTGAGAATGTCACCATTATAATGTGATATGCATCAACAAACACAGCAGAAGAATAAGAAAAAGACAAGTTCTACAACCAGTTTTAGTTGGCTGTAAAGAAGATATTGAAAAAAGACATTCTGATGGTTAACATGAATACCACAGAAAGGAATGATAATGCAGTGAGAGAGAAAGAGATGAGAAAACACATTCTGGAAAGTATGAATGAAAATGGAGAAATGTTCACTGATTGCTGTGCCTTCAATGCATTCACATTGCAAAACAGAGTCTCCAATCACCATACCATAAATCAAATTGCTCACATTGCCATCTTCTAGCAGTGAGGAGGATCACTACAGCATGAACAATCCTGTTCTGAACAAATCATTGTTGAATAGACAGTTAATTGGGTAACCCAATACTATATCACTTTCATTGACTTTAAAAAGGCCTTTTAACAATGTAGATAGGTAGTTTATTTGGAACAATACAGGGATACTATGGGTTGCCTTAGAAGGTGCTGAGCCTCATTAGACATTTGCCAGAGATGTTTCAGGTAACTACAAGAGTTAGACAATGCTGTGTGCTAGCATTTATCTTTTTCGAAAGAAGGAAAAAGTCAACGTCTTGAGTGAAAGAACATCAAAGCAAGTTGGATTGAAAATTATTCAGAAAAAGACCCAACTGGTACACATTGACAACAAACAATAAGTCCTTATCATGTCTGGTGAGACAGACAATTGGGGGTGTTTTAACTGATTAATTTCAGCTCATGCCAGGACACATCACACACAAAAAAGTGTGCAGGGGATGCTGGCGCATGCTTGTAGCTGCTGCTCATCCATTAACTCTTTTTGTTAAAATTCACATTAAATTTGCACTTCTTACACTTCTTTCAATTTTTTATTGTATGTATAGTTCATGGATGCATCTGACTCGAGCTCTATTGATTTGGATTTATTTTTATAGACATTATGAACTTTGCCTTGACTGGGTTTGCAGCCTCGGGGACAAATGAATCTTTCTATGGTTCACAGGACGATTCTTACAAACATTTCTTTGCACCATGGTGATCTAGGAGCTGGGGATGGTCTGTCTTCTTGATTATAATGGATATACTAAATATCTAACAAATTAATTCTGTTAGATCTTAGTGCAGCATTTAACACTGTCAGACATGACATTCTACTGTCCAGAATGGAGAACATGCTGGGTATCTTTGGCACTGCCCTCCAGTGGTTTAAGTCCTATTTGACTGACAGGCAAGAGTTTGTTAGTCTTGGTAACAGCAGGTCCAGCATAGCACCAGTCACACAAAGAAGACATCAGGGCTCTGTCCTCGGCCCTCTGCTCTTCTGTATCTATGTGCTTCCCCTTGGCCATATCATTCGTAGCTATGAACTGGGTTATCATTTTTATGCAGACGATACTCAACTCTATTTCAATGTTAAAAGTGAAACTTCATCAGAGCTTTCTCAGCTCACAACTTGCCTCAGTGAAATTAAAACCTGGATGGAGCAGAATTTTTTTAATTTAAATTGCAACAGAACAGAATTCCTGCAAACTGGCACAAAAGTGCAACTTAAGAAAATGAGCTCCTTCTCAGTCACTGATCTCATCAGCCCTTCTTCTGATACAAGGAATCTTGGTGACAGTTTTGATTTCTCCTATTTTTATTTTGCCAACATAAACCACAATGAAAACATTCTTACGTTCACCTCCATAACATATCCCGTGTTCACTCATTCCTCTCCTTTTCTAATGCTGAGAAACTTGTCCACGCGTTCATCACATCCTGCATTGATTATTGTAACTCCCTCCTGGCAGGTGTATCTTCTAATCTTATATCACAGCTTCACCTGATTCAAAACTCTGCTTCAAGAGTCCTTACTCGAACCAGCAACAGCAAGCATATAACACCCATCTGGTGTCGCCTCCACTGGCTCCCTGTGTCTTACAGGACTATATTTAAAATTTGATTATTAACCTACAAAGCTTTAAATGGCTTCACACCGGACTGCATCAGTGACCTTCTCCATCACTATGCTCCTGTTTAGCCACTAAAGTTCTCTGATTCTGGCAGTCTCATTGTGCCCCATAATAAACTGCACTCTGTGGGTGTCCCGGCCTTCAGCTGTATAGCGCCCAGACTTTGGAATGACCTTCCAAAATGAATTAGATCAGCTGACTCCATTCATTCTTTTAAAAAACAACTTAAAACTCATATGTGCCTCCTTTTTCAGTCTTCCTCTCTGTCCAGATGCTCAGGATAATTTGTGTGTGTGTTATATCACAAATAATATTATTTCTAGGCTTTTCTTTTAGTATTTAATTTAGTATTTGACTCTGGTTCATGGTCTTTTATTCTATGTAATGCTTTGTGTTTCCTGTATCTATCTGTTTTAGTGTTCTATTCCGGAAACACTTGTATTAAGTGTTACATATACCTGCAGTTTCCATCTGAGACTCTGTGAAGCACCTTGAGCATGGGAATGGTGCTATATAAATAAAACGAATTATTTATTATTATTAAAGAGATAAATGTTGGTCTTGTTGCAGCATTTTATTGGGTTGGCACTGGCTCCAGGCTGAATGAAGGATATAGGAGATGGGTTAGTGCAGGGGGGCAAGGTCTTTCTATTTTTAGAAAGTTTGTGTTTACACCAAAATGACAGAAGCCATTGCTGGTTGAATGGAGAGTTATTGAAGAGATAGTAAAAAAAGGTGCCATTGGTCAGGTAAAAGATCCAGAGTGACATAAAACGATTCTGTGGTGTGGTTGTACTCTCATCAGATGATGTGAAGAGATGACAGAAGGGGTAAAGGCCACCACAGCATGTTGGAAGATGTTGCAGCATCCATTGAAGGACAAGATGCCCTAGGAGCTGTTGCAGCAATTGCAATGTAGCAAGGATGTGTCAGGCTGTTTCTGGGAAGAGGGTCAGACACAATGGCATTCGTTGAATGGCAAGGTTGTCTGTGAGCTGCAGTCTGCACAGCTTGGATCTGGATAAGGAATTTATTTGGCTTTGTATAGGGGACTCCCGTGGACACGATGGAAACTGGGAGTGGGAACATGGAAAGACTACAATGAGCAGGTCTTGTGAAGGGCTGGTGCCTTGTTCAGGGTTGCTTCCTGCCTAGTGCTCTGGTGCCTGTCATTCTGAATTAGACTAAGTGGGTTACAGAATGTTATGTTACATTACTTTAAGGTTACTATTTATGATATAGGAGGATTAAAAAAATTGTCATGAAGTCTGGGAGAACAGTTTCACTCTTGCTCAAGTTGGAAAACAACTGTAGTTCATGAGAAGCTGTCTTGTGCTGTAAACATAAGAAAAAAATCAAATTATAGCTCCTACTTCGTTGATAGTACAGCTCTACTGCCTACAAATCCTCAAAATATTATAGTGCATAGCTTTTTCTGATTGCCTTTTAAAGTTTCTTGCAAAGAGAAATTGTTTATCCTGTCCAGTATTGGTTCTTGCCATAACATTGTTCTAAGAAAGGCATGGAGAATGTAACATAAATGGTTTCTTAATTATTTAATTAAAAAAAAGTTTTCATACATTATCCTTTTTTATTCAACGTGATAAGTGTTGTCTAATTTGCTAATATGCTGATTTCTGAGGGATGCATGTCTAGGACATTAACCCATCTATAGTTATGCTTACTTATCACTAAGTTCATTATTTCTTGCTTGTCTTCTTATTCCTTTGTCTTCTTCTATTGGTATCTGCTTCAATTCCTTATGAAGAGTTTTCTTTGTAAGATAGTTAGAAGAAAGTGAAGAATTGTACAGTATTTTAAACTTCAATTTACATTCAGCAGTGCTCATAAATAGGATATCCTTTATTGTTAACATTAGTGCAAGACTGAGACAGAAGAGGAAAAAGAGAGCATGCACAGGCATGGTTGGCTCAGTAGCTTTTATGAAAAAAAGGGCTATAATATAATAATCTGAACTGAGTACAATACAGACATACAGTATATGTATAGATACTGTAACATTTATACACATGTGCTGTGTATATAAAATTTGAAAATTGAGATTGAGCTACAGTAACATGATATGGTCTGCATTACCAAAGCTGGGGCAATAAAGAAACCTGAGGTGTTTAATCATTCTAACCCACTGAGAATAATTATTGGATTCTTTTTATAGTTGGTTTTATGGATCTACAGGGATAGCTATTTTAATGAGAGCATGCTAGACCGACCTTGGAAACTAATTTAATTTTCCATGGTTAACTATGCTACAAATGTAATGGATGATTATAGACTGCAGATTGGGGTGCAACATTATAACGTTACAATACACAAATGAAGAAATAAATGCAAAGCAAACTTGTGAATTTTCGTTAAGAAATACATTGGGTGTTTTTTTATGTTGTATAAGCGTAATATTTATAAGACTCTGTGGTAAAACAAAAACCTTAGTCTTAAGACTATTTCTGAGTATATTTCCTTAGCTTAGCACCATGCAGTTCCATCCACTTTAGAATATCTGAAAAGCCTTTTTTTGACACAAACTAGACATATTTTGATCTGGTGTTTTTATTATTTTCATTTTCTACTTCCAATGAAATGGACAAATTTCCATAAGCATGAATGGAGATATTAATAATTATATTTCTCAGTATATTTTTTAGTATGTGGCAGTTTATGGCTTCATTCTCATTTTGTTATCCCAATTTTCAAGGAGCTTTTATTCAAAAACCCCAACAGTTTAAGCTGAATTACAGAAAAAGAGTTAGTGCCACAATTCAGCGTTAATGTTTTATGGTTTAATGCATGACTGGTTCCTCCTGTTGCTACCCATTTTGCTCCAGTGTGCTATAACTCTGATCAAGACATACTAGGTGGAAAATGAATGACTGGTTATCTATCTATCTATCTATCTATCTATCTATCTATCTATCTATCTATCTATCTATCTATCTATCTATCTATCTATCTATCTATCTATCTATCTATCTATCTATCTCTATCGTAAGATTTCAGTAAGAATTTTATAGTGCCCATCACATCCTAAAATTAACCTCCAAGTGCCAAAAAACATAACAGATTTTACTTTTTTTATTATTTATTCAACACAAAATAAGATAACATAATGGAGTAATGTGTGAAAAGTAAACACAACAAGATATAACAGTTTTTTTGAACCACCTTTAGCAGCAATAACGTCAAATAATTAGTTTTTATATATGTTTATCAGCATGTTACATTGCATTTGAAGAACTTCAGCCCACTTCTCCTAACAGTAATGGTTTATTTATTGATGTTTAAGGACATTTGTTTATGGACAACTCTCTAAAGGTCATGATACAGCACATCGATCAGCTTGAGGTTTGGACTTTAACTTGACCATCAAATCCATGACTCGTTTTTTGCCATTCTGATGTATGGCTGTTATGTTTAAGTTCGCCATCATGTTGCATATAATCCAATTTCATGCACAATTTTACTGTGGGACAGACAGTGTTATATTTTCCTTTAAATTACTCATTTAATGAGGAACTTCTTGTAGGATCAAGGCTTTCAGGTCATTCAGTGACTTACTAAACTCTACTGCCACATTTTTTGTTTTTCTCTTGTCTACCTTCATGAAAGCTATACTTGTTCAGTCTGATAGTAAAATCATGGACTGTAACATTTAAAAAGTTGAAAAAGGCCTGTAGATCCTTAAATCTAGCCTTTGGGTCTTTTGCAGTTTTTTGAACATCATATAGTCTGATCTTTAAGTGAATTTTCAGGAAATTCTTCAAAATCCTCACTAAACAATGAAGTACCTGAAAATTTTGGAAACTACCCCATATTCTTCCCAGGCTGATAAACCCCAACAATTGTGGAATGCTTCAGAATGATGCTCCAAAGATGCTGCCCTTATATAAAAGTAGTGGTACTTACTGAGTATTGATTAATAAAGTGAACATAATCAGTAGTACTTAGCTCTAATTGCCTACTTAAATGATATGAAAGCATAAGGGTGTACATAATTCTTCACTTATGGATTCTGCATGTTAGATTGTTTTTTTACAATATCTTCGCTGACATTTGAGATGGCAGTAGTACTTTTTATAACTCAGAAGTACACAGAGGCAGATAGATAGATAGATAGATAGATAGATAGATAGATAGATAGATAGATAGATAGATAGATAGATAGATAGATAGATAGATAGATAGATAGATAGATAGATAGATAGATAGATAGATAGATAGATAGATAGATAGATAGATAGATAGATAGATAATAGATAGATAGATACTTATTAATCCAAGGGGAAATTCACATACTCCAGCAGCAGCATACTGATAAAGAAACAATATTAAATTAAAGAGTGATAAAAAATGCAGGTAAAACAGACAATAACTTTGTATAATGTTAACGTTTACCTCCCCCAAAGGGTGGAATTGAAGAGTCACATAGTGGGGGGGAGGTAAATATTCGAGCTAGGTTGAAACTTTTTGTTTTCTGGTAGTCTTCCATGCAGCTAGTTCCTGTTACAAAATAAAACAATTAATGCATGGCATAATATTCAGCTACATTTTGAGATTTGGTTAACTGGTTTGAAAGCTGGAGATTTTTAAAAATTTTCTAGTAACTTCATCAAAGAGTTTGTTATCACAATTTTCTTTGTTACATACTTCTCAAATAGTAAGACATATTCAAAAATAATAGTGAAGATAGAATGCAGTTGCCTACATTAGTAGAACATATACAATGTTTTAATGCCATTTTACAATGACATGCTGCTTTCACAGACAGCAGATTCCAACTCATGTCAAAAATAAAATCATGTGTGATTGTTACTAGTTGAATGTGTGAGGACTGTGGATAACTGTAGTTCAAATTTCTTAAAAAATATATATATATACAGTATATATATATATATTGTGACAGTTTAACACTAGAATTACCAGAGCCTACGAAAAAACTCGTAAATCCGTCCCACCTTAAATCGCGTCTTAAATCCGTTTGCACCTCTCCGCCAGAGTCCTTTGTCATCTAAATGTGCTGATAAAGCTACTAGCAGCCAGCTATTCCATCCCCCCACCGACTTAGAATGAACTTCTCTCCTAGCTCAAGCCTTGCCTTGATTTGATTACCTGGGATTGAAGTGGAGTTTTACAGTGGAAATAATTCTAGCGTTATTTGGAATACACGCATTTCATGTGTGTTCCATTTCTATAGTTGGCTGTGCAAACACATTTTTAAAACAGAAACGTTTTTCATATTCTAATAGTAAATGACAAAATGTAGGCATAAACTATATAACGTATGAAGCCTGAAGTCCATATATCAAAGAAACACTTTCACAAAAGGTACAAATAAAAGAACACGTGCGCCTTCATTCAAAAAAAAAAAAAAAAAAAAAAAAGCCGCGTTAGCATGCCACATTGACACACTTATTACAACCGCCACAGTGGCGTAATGGTATCAGCGCCTGACTGGGAATCAGAGGGTGGCGAGTTCGATTCCGCACGGTTCCACTTCGAGAAATTAACTGCTCTTATTCTTACAATTTTACAATAACAATATAAATTTAATTTCAGTCTGTAACAGGCGGTGTAACTTATGATACTGGTAAAGGTTAGCTTTTTTTTTTTTTTTTTTTTTAATTCACTTTTCATTCTCGCAGTCACATTCAGAATCAATCCATACAACCCCATCTGACACAGCTGGTTTCACATAAATAAAAGTGCACTTTTATTCAAGACTATAACCGAAGAATAAAGAAAGCAAGTTACAGTTGGTGGTTGATACGACAGCTTGCGTGGTGCAATGTTAAGAACTGCTGATTTCCGATCTGTGCTATATAAAATCATCACATTCAAATATTAACAGTTCCCACACACCCAAGGTCCGCCATTCCTACATTTACGACATGTGTACTTGTTGCAGTGTACACACCTCTCTGTGCTATGGTTCCTATTACAGTGAATGAGCACCTGACACTGTACTTTCTTCCCTGGGGGAAGCTGAGGTCTTAGAACGGAAGTTTGTTGACGCTGTATCGTCTTTTCTTTTTCCATCGCCTTTTCCTGTAAGAAGCGACGACGAAGTTCCTCTGCAAGGTGAGCCATGAACACTCTTCTTTTCTCAGCGGACCCCGTGCATGCCTTATACACTACGTGTGCGTTCATCGCTGCTAGGTCAAGGATGTTGTACAACACAGCAACCGGCCACCTGCGTGTTCCTGTGCGCACTGAACAAGCACGCGCCTTCTGGTCCATGATGTCAACGCCACGCTGGGGAAAAAAGAAAGACAAATATATGTGACATTTTGAAGAAATCATTTTATCACCAGAAGAGCACCAGAATACTTCGTCACACTAATATTTTTTTCATTAGCATACCTTCATGTGGTTGTAGTCTGTGACCGGGTTTGTTTTTTTTTTTTTATCTTGTCCAATCTCCACATCATGGTGCATTGTGCTGAGAATGCAGACAGACTTCATCTTTTTGGGCACATACACTGTCAGCATGGCACTGGGAGATCTAAACACCAGCGTGGAGAATTGTTCGTGTACTGAACTGACTTTAGCTGCAGGTGGAAGTTCCCGTCGCACTTTATTCATGGTGCCAAGCAGAGTTGTATTGCGGTGCAGCAGTCTATTAGCCAGCGAAAGTGACGTGAAGAAGTTGTCTGTTGTTACGGTTCTGCCTTTGTCCAGAAATGGCTCCATAAGCTTTATGACCACAGACTCGGAAAGTCTTTCTCCCGTGGGATGACTGGGATCTTTTCCTAAATAAGGAGTGGCATTGCACATGTACTTTGTCTCCAAATCTGCCGCAATCCAAAAAGGCAGAACCGTAACAACAGACAACTTCTTCACGTCACTTTCGCTGGCTAATAGACTGCTGCACCGCAATACAACTCTGCTTGGCACCATGAATAAAGTGCGACGGAAACTTCCACCTGCAGCTAAAGTCAGTTCAGTACACGAACAATTCTCCACGCTGGTGTTTAGATCTCCCAGTGCCATGCTGACAGTGTATGTGCCCAAAAAGATGAAGTCTGTCTGCATTCTCAGCACAATGCACCATGATGTGGAGATTGGGCGAGATAAAAAAAAAAAAACAAACACGGTCACAGACTACAACCACATGAAGGTATGCTAATGAAAAAAATATTAGTGTGACGAAGTATTCTGGTGCTCTTCTGGTGATAAAATGATTTCTTCAAAATGTCACATATATTTGTCTTTCTTTTTTCCCCAGCGTGGCGTTGACATCATGAACCAGGAGGCGCGTGCTTGTTCAGTGCGCACAGGAACACGCAGGTGGCCGGTTGCTGTGTTGTACAACATCCTTGACCTAGCAGCGATGAACGCACACGTACTGTATAAGGCATGCACGGGGTCCGCTGAGAAAAGAAGAGTGTTCATGGCTCACCTTGCAGAGGAACTTCGTCGTCGCTTCTTACAGGAAAAGGCGATGGAAAAAGAAAAGATGATACAGCGTCAACAAACTTCCATTCTAAGACCTCAGCTTCCCCCAGGGAAGAAAGTACAGTGTCAGGTGCTCATTCACTGTAATAGGAACCATAGCACAGAGAGGTGTGTACACTGCAACAAGTACACATGTTGTAAATGTAGGAATGGCGGACCTTGGGTGTGTGGGAACTGTTAATATTTGAATGTGATGATTTTATATAGCACGGATCGGAAATCAGCAGTTCTTAACATTGCACCACGCAAGCTGTCGTATCAACCACCAACTGTAACTTGCTTTCTTTATTCTTCGGTTATAGTCTTGAATAAAAGTGCACTTTTATTTATGTGAAACCAGCTGTGTCAGATGGGGTTGTATGGATTGATTCTGAATGTGACTGCGAGAATGAAAAGTGAATAAAAAAAAAAAAAAAAAAAAAAGCTAACCTTTACCAGTATCATAAGTTACACCGCCTGTTACAGACTGAAATCAAATTTATATTGTTATTGTAAAATTGTAAGAATAAGAGCAGTTAATTTCTCGAAGTGGAGCCGTGCGGAATCGAACTCGCCACCCTCTGATTCCCAGTCAGGCGCTGATACCATTACACCACTGCGGCGGTTGTAGTAAGAGTGTCAATGTGGCATGCTAACGTGGCTTTTTTTTTTTTTTTTTTTTGAATGAAGGCGCACGTGTTCTTTTATTTGTACCTTTTGTGAAAGTGTTTCTTTGATATATGGACTTCAGGCTTCATACGTTATATAGTTTATGCCTACATTTTGTCATTTACTATTAGAATATGAAAAACGTTTCTGTTTTAAAAATGTGTTTGCACAGCCAACTATAGAAATGGAACACACATGAAATGCGTGTATTCCAAATAACGCTAGAATTATTTCCACTGTAAAACTCCACTTCAATCCCAGGTAATCAAATCAAGGCAAGGCTTGAGCTAGGAGAGAAGTTCATTCTAAGTCGGTGGGGGGATGGAATAGCTGGCTGCTAGTAGCTTTATCAGCACATTTAGATGACAAAGGACTCTGGCGGAGAGGTGCAAACGGATTTAAGACGCGATTTAAGGTGGGACGGATTTACGAGTTTTTTCGTAGGCTCTGGTAATTCTAGTGTTAAGGTCTCCGTGACCCCTTGAACCCTCAGACCAGACGTCAGACACCAGATAAAAGTCCAAATATTGAATTTATTATAATAATAATGTGCACAAAGCACCTACACTTCACAAATCTCCTAAATCAATAACTAATCAATAAACAATCCTCCACACTCCCAGACGCGTTGCCACCCTTCCACCCAACTCAGCTCAACGTCTGGGACTTCCCATCGTCCTTTTATATTCCCTGACCCGGAGGTGTTCCTGTCCAACAATCCCACAAGTCCTTCTGACTTCCAGGTCAGGGTAAAAGTCCTTTTCCTCAACCCGGAAGCGCGTCATTTCTTCTTGTCATGTGATCATGACGCACTTCCGGGTTATAGGGCACGTAAGAGTCCTTGAGCCTCCCTGCAGCGTCCTCTGTTGGGCCCCACGGTGTCCAGCAGGGTTGGGAATAAAAACTCCATTGTCCATAATTCCCTGCTGGTCTTCGGGGCACGTCCATGCTACAGGGAGGGCTCCATCTAGCGGCCTGGGGGTATTGGCCGGGGTAAATGGCCGGCCATCCCTCACAATATATATATATATATATATATATAATGATACAGCATCTTCTAAACGATTAAAAAAATGTACACAACACGTGTTTCAGCCTTATTGGGGCTAGTCAGTGTATGCACTTTTTGCATCCCCTTATGGGGATCAAACCTCAGTGGCAAGTGGTTCATTTATTTAACAGGGTGAAGATTGGACTATAGTATTACATTCCTAGTTCTCGTTCCTCTGGATGCAAAAAGTGTGTACTCCTGATGAGCTCCAATAAGGGCGAAACACGTGTCATGTACTCTTTGTATTGTTAGGAAGATACTATAACACTTATCTGTAAGCTGCTTCTCACAACTGAATGGACGTGGCAGATGTCTGCTGATTAGCTGACCAACCACAAGCATCACCTGGTAGGTAACCATCCAAATAATCAGACTGCAATTCAGAAGTAGGAATGTAATATATATACTGCATGTATTATTGACTTTGCATTAAAATTGATGCTCTGCCTCAGTACTGAGAAGTACAGACAGATTCTTATCCATCATGCAGTTTCATCAAAGAGGCATCTGATTACTTCATTCTGCAGCACGACAATGACCCCAAACACATGGTCAAAACCATAAAAAAAGCTATCTGCAGTGAACAGTGGCACAGGGAATCTTGGTATGGCCCCCATAGAGCTAAGATCTCAATATAATCAAGCCACTCTTGGATATCTTGCATAGACAGAAGCAAAAAAACCCAAAAAAAAACAGCCAAAATCTGCAGTGGAACTGAAGCAAGTACTCCAATAGGCATGGAACAACCAACCACACTAATACCTTAAGAAACTCCACGAAAGTGGACCAAAGAGAATTTCTTCTTTTTTTAAGACAAGGGTTGGTCATACAAAATTTTGATTTTTTTCTGTTTACTGCACTTTCTAAGACATTAATTTATCAATGAAACTATTCATGGCACTATTTTTGAAAGCATTCCTATTTTACAGCATTTTTTCATATTCATTGTATTATGCTGCATGTCCTTGATTTATTTACTGACTGATTGACAAGAAATTCTTAGCAATTTGCAGACAAGCTAAGGAAAAATATTTTTACTAATGGATCTTATGGCCCTGTGGGCCAGAAAAAAAATCAATCCTATTATAATGAGAAATTAATCTTAAAAAAATTTGAAAAAACGAAGATGATGTTTAGCATTTAATAACTAAAAACTTCCATCTTAGCTGTTGAATAGGGCATACACAGAATTGTGCACATGGTAACATGTCTGACCACATGCCATCAAAACTGTGATTGGACTCCAGCCTGAAATATCCTCAAAATGTTGGTGACAAAATAATAAACATAGAGAAAGACAAAGGCTACATGTGTCAAAAATGGCAAAATAAATCCTTATAGCATCCAGTGAGGATGAACTCCGCTGTGCACCTAAAGAAGCTGGTCAGTGTCAAAATTATTCTTACAGTATATATTTAATAAATGCAAGTCTTTCTGTCTGTGCCCTAAAAATTTCTAAATTCATCAAAACTAAAGAACCAACTGTATTTAGGTATCCTTAGATGTGAATACACTAAGACTAGCCCCAAACCAGAAGCGCTGGGTTTAAATGAGTTGCCTTGGGGTCATCAAGAACACAGAGTTACATTTGTGAAGATATACTTCAGAAGCATTAGAACAAATTCTCAATTCAGAGCTCAGGGCCATCTCAACAGCATCATAGGCCCCCGGGCAAAGTAGTGTGCTGGGGCCCCTGTTTTGATAGCAAAACAGAAACATACTTAGGCATCAGAAACATTGTGAGCCCCTGTGTTCCTGGGGCCACTGGACAGTGCCCATTGTACCAATACGTTAAGATGGACCTGTGGAGCCCACTTGCAAACCCACATTCAGCCAAATACATTAACGTGAGAGGAAAACCTGCTTAATCTGAAGAAAGCATACATAGATATGAGGAGAACTTAAAGTGTCCACACAGAATGCAACCTAGCTTGTGATTCAGCAGCATGATACTATGTAGATCCATTGCACCAGCCAAACATTAGAGCTGTAATTTGCATTGAGACGTATTGAGAAAGCTCACAAGCTAATAAAAACTACAAAAAATTGCAAAAGCAAAATTGTCATATATGTATTCATACATTCTCACACCCGCTTAATCTAATTTAGGAATGGCACAAAGTTAACGTTTTCAAAATAACTATCTGTATATGTGATGGATCTGTCTGTTCTTTATGATACTGAAAATAGCTGAGGCCTTGACACCCAAGCTTAGGCTCTTTATCATCTGGGAAATTGGAAGGATTGGATTGAATAGCCCATAACTGTATAATGATAAAGCTTCATTCAGCCAATAATAGGTCTGTCAGTAGTCCAAAAGCTATGAAACATATTAATCAGGCAGAAGCCAACATAAGCTGCCATGTATTTTACAACTTCCAGTGGCAATATTTATTTAAAAAATCCCCAACATGTCATGCAATGCCCTGTCTACCCATTCAATTTGCTAACAATAGGTAATTCTTCTAATTCAAAGCAAATGAATCAATTGATTTTTTTCATTTTCTAAATCAGATTATTCAAATTCAGGGTCACAAATAGTCTATTCCTGCAGTATTAAATGAAAGACGGTCTCACTGTAGGCCGATCTATCACAGGGTGCAGACACAAAGACAAGGCTAATTTTGATTTGTCAATCAAATGAGTTTACATGTCTCTGGGAAATGAAGTAGACCAGAGTGCCCAGAAAGCCCTCACAAACAAGGGTGGAGTGTTCTGAAAACCCATATATACTGTGACGAGAATAAGACTTGAATCCAGGCCCCAGGAACTGTGAGACATTAGTCCTACCCACATTTATATTTATTTTTGTATAGTGCACTTATTATATTAAGAATGAGAGATTTGTGTATTATTATAATTCCATTAAATAACCTGCATATCTAGTTTAGGACAACAGGTATTTGGAAAATAAACTAGTAGTATTGGCTACAAGGCAAATAAAAACTAGTGATGAGTGAGATGGTCTGTGCAAAATAAAGCGGCTTTCTGTGTAATAGTGAATCTTCCTGTGAAGAAAACCCAGTAATGTGAACAAGAGAGCGTTTTGTGGTGGCCTTGTGTGGAAATTATACAACCTCTTAATTTAAAAAAAAAACAAAAAGCATCGAGCTTCATGTGAAATTGAAAAAAATTGACTTAAGCGCCAGGGATTACCTGCAAAATGCAGTCGTGGAAAAAAAGAGTCTAAATGAGTCTTTAGGGACCAATATTCTTGGTTTTCTATGTTAAAAATCATTTACAACCCACCAAACTTTACTCTGTTTCATGTTTCCCAATTTTGGAATTGCCAGCAAAATAAATTTAATTGTCTGGTTTGCAAAATTGTATGCAATTTGAAACCGCCCTGTTTTGTTTATCACAAATAGCAACCCTAGAGTTCCTATCCATCCCAGGGCACACTTTTTTTTATAGTGGGCCAATTTAGACTCACAATTAAATCTAAGAGGAACGTCTTTGGCATGTCAGAAGAAAATTAAAATACATGAAGTAAACTTACAAAGACAAGGGAGAAGCATGCAGACTCCTCAAAGACAATCTCCCTGTTGGATTCAAACCCTTGACTCAGGCATTGTGAGGTAGTAGCCCTATCCACTGAACATTGTGCCACTGTGCATATTTAATAACAATTAGTAAAGTATAAAACATCTGGGAATAAAACACACACAAAAAATATATATATACTATTCAAAAATATGTTATTAAGGTTTCTGATATCAAATAACAGAATTAAATAGTGCAGCTTCAATAATGTTACCAATTACAACAAATACAAGATTATGTTAAATTGGCTAAAAAAAACATAGTACCAAGAGTCTAACCCCAGCTCTATTATAATCACATACCTTTTGCTTTTTCCATTATCAAAAAAAAACATTTCTAGAAAAGCTTTCAGACACTGACATTTCAGGTCTGTTATTGACAAAATATTTATTTATTCAGTGATGTTTTAGACATCACCTTTAACTGTGAACACCACCTCAAAGTACTTCGCCTTTCACAGTTCAGGTTGTTTGTTTTATGCATGGAGAGCACTGACCTGCTTAAGGGATTTTTTTCTCAGCCACACAGTGAGAGAAGAGGGATAAAACTCTAAAACATAGTAACACATATGCCTCTGGTGAAATTATATGTAAAATGACTTCACCTCATCTAGAAAATGAACAGGTAATGAGACAAATTACATATGCTAATCCACTATTAATTCAACTCATTTTCTAATTGTGCTTTTCCTAAATTAAAGTTAGCTAGGAAGAGTGTCAATTGCAGCATTAGGAATCAAGTAGAAACTATCACTGGGCAAAACAAATCCTTGCACAGAGCAAATCTACATAAACATATTAGGCCAATCGGAAATCACCAGTCCACACAACAGCCTGTCTTTGGTCAGGAAGAATGCACATAAACTGCACATGGAAAGTTTCTTGTTGCAAATAGAATTGTTTGCAAATCAACATTAGCAAAACCAAGAAAATGGTTATTCACTTTTGGCACACTAAAAGCCTCTACACTCAGTCATTATACAGTGGATGTGAAGGCGGTACACTGCTAAAAATATTTAGAGGTCCACGTCAACGACAGACTGGACTGGTCTACTAACACAGAGAAACAGGCAGAGTAGACTGTTTTCTTAAGAGTCTGCATCCTTTAATTTGTGGATAGAAACATCTTTTACATTTTCTACAATTCTGTGATGGCCACAGTGTAGTGTGTTAAAGCCGGTAACATCACTTCAAGAGAGGCCCACCGAACCAACAAGTTGAGGAATAATGTATCTATCCTCTATTATGGGCTGCAGTCTCAACTCCCTGGAGGCAGTAGCAGAGGAGAGAATAAAGAAAAACTGATCACTATTACAAATAATGAAGTATATCCTCTCTCTAATACACTACCATTAACTACTTTCAGCTGACAAAGTATTCAGCAGAAGTGTGTCTTTATCATTCCTAATCTCATATACTTTTCCTGTGGTTTTTGCTGTTATCCACACACCCATTATATACTCCTGAACAATGGTTCAAGCCCAAGGCTCCTTGCCTCTTAATTCTGCCCCTGTGCATAATTGTGCTATCTAGACATCATCAAGGACTGTAGTCATCAGAAAGGTTTTAAGAAATAGATCACACATTCAGCTGGAAGTTACTGTAACGTCATAATAATTATTACTACTATCTAAGCAGGCTGTTATGTGTATCAGCAATAAGGTTGTTGGTCATACTTCATATGATAATTTAATGGAGGACTTTAAAGCAAGGAACTACGGGAAGGTAAATGTGTAAATTGCGTAATGGATGGCACACATGGGCTAGCATTCGGGCCAAGACTGTAAAGGGACCCTTACCCAGCTGGGAAGCAAAAGTAATGAAAAGGCAGAGGAATATTTTCTCCCCCAATACTCTAGATGGCAACCTCCCTGGGTTAGTATTCTCACACAGACATCCACAGGGCATGCATGGACGTGTAGTTCCATGGGGCTGCCCTTTTGGTTTCCATGGGTCTCTACTTTCAGGGACTTTTGTTTGACCCGAATGTGCTTTTAGCAGGTTATGCCCTAGCACCGGAAGTACTCCCAGGTCATAGATAAAGGGAGGTGCTCGATCTCTGCCAGGTGATTTGGAGTCGGGAGAGGATCTAGACAACACTCGCCTGGAAGTTTGTTTTGCTGTTCTGTATTGGACTGTGCTAAAAGAAGAAGCCTGTTAAAAGGTAGTTTGTGAATAAAAAATGTCTGCTTGCACCCGGGTCTGTCTTGGTGTTGTTTTGTCTGGGGCTTGGGGGCTCGTAATAGAAAAGTTCTCATTGTCATGTCAGCAGTTAAATTTTTGTTAAATGTCAGTTGTAAAAGCTCTGCAATTATTTTGCTATATTTAAGTACAGTAAAACCTCAATTATCCATCACTCAAATCACCATTAGTCTCTATTAACTGTCAGGGTCAAAAGAAAAAAAAATTGTGTATGCCAGCGCCTACCTATTACTGCACTACTACTGCCATGCGGTGCACTGTGAGCTTTGCACGTTGGAACAACTCTCCCTTGTGCTAGCACGTAGTGTTCTTCCTTTCCCAGCAGCACATGTCATGCTGCATTTTGAAATTACAGTGTTAGTTACGTTCCATCAGTTTTAATAACGTTTCATAGCTTTTCCCTTTTGTTACAATTAATCAGTTATGTCCAATAAATGTAAGAGTGTTGTGTTGGAATTGTTACAAAACCTGAAATTATTAAATGTTTACAAAAGAGTGAAAGTGCTTCAAGTATCACTTCAATTTATGGAGTAGGAAGAACAACAGTGAACGACATAAAGCATGATGCCGACAAAATTGAAAAACGTGTGTCGAAAATGGAAACAACTAACTGTAATGTTATTCAGTAGTAATGTTAATGTGTTAATGTTCTTCTGTATTGTAATTTTCTTTTTCAATTGTTATATTTTGTTAATATGGTGTGATTTGCAGGCAGCTTGAATGCTGTAATTGATGGGACTGGGTGAAGGGCTTCTGTCCTGTAAGGGGCGGAAACGTCTGTTATGAGATGAGTGACAGGAAAAGTTAGGAGAACAGGGAAGGTGTGGCGGAAGGAAGCTTTGAGTTGGGAGTCAGGAGACAAGAAGCAGGAGTGTTTGTAGTACAGAGAAAGACAGAATGTGAGTGGTAGGAGATAAACTGATATTGTTCTTTTATTGTTTCGGAGGTGTTCTCTGTAACCCAGATAACAGAATTTAAGACAGGGCACTGTTTGTTACAAAACAAAGACTCCAAGTAAAATGAAGAAAACTCCAGTACCTGTACCAGTATTGTACTGGCCGTTACAATATTATATGAATTAATTAATGTTGTTAATATTATATTTTGTTAATATAGTTTTGTTTTGTAAATAAATATGACTATTCACTAAACTAATTTACTGTATATCATTTTTAAAGTTGCTGTTCTGTTATCCATTTATGCAAATGTACAGTATTTTTATAGGCTTCCTTACTCTGTAGAGTATTATTTGAAACTTGTCTAAAAAGCATGCTGCATGGTTTGCTGAATTTTAGCATTATGTGGGAAGTTACAAAGTTTATCTGACAGATGTGATTAATTCCGTTGTTATTTCATTCAGGCTTCAGATTATTCATGTATTTTTATCCAAAAAAACAGAGAGGTACACTCATAAACAAATTTTGCACAAACTGCTTTTTAATCAAACCCTTTCTGCTATTTAAAAAGAAAATGTGTTTTTGTATTTATTGTTTAGTTAATCATTTAATATGTACAGTTATGTCAAATTAATTGAAGACTGTCCAATTGGCATGGTGAATGTATTACCTGTCATGAACTCTGAACTCTGCTCTAAAAGAAAAGTTACAAGAGAAAAAACAGCAAGTTAGAAATAGTTATAACTAAATAAATAAAATCTTAAAATAATTTATAAGGAATGAATATACTCTTACTTAACACAGATATACAAGTAGTAGAGTCCTGATTTGAAGATAGGTTTTTTAAGTCCATGAAGATAAGTCTGATCCTGTGGTCAGATAGCCAGGGAGAATAGAGAAAAAAAAAAACTTAGTTTGGGTATGTATGGGCGAGTGTGTGCCATAAAATGGCATCCCTTCCATTGACTGATTCTTTTCTTCTGAAGTTCCTGCTTATCATTTCTACATACATAAATACAAGTTCTGAATTTACTTAAAGCAATGTCACATTACACAACTGCAGAAGTCAGACTTGATCTCATTGCCAGAAGATATCAGATTACACGACTAGAAATGTAGAAATGGCGGAGCATGACAAATTATGCTGGTGTCACATTATACAACTTCTGTTCAGAGGAAATGCCAAACCTAATGAATGAGTTGCTGATCTTGTTGAATGAGAATTTTACACAATCAAATTTCCCAGGGGATGACAAATTAGACACCTTTGTAATGATTTTCCAGTACAGTTTCACATTTCCAAAATATGACAATTTTAAAATTTTCTCTGACAGCAAAAAACGTGCTACCTGATAGAGCTAGTGCCTTAAAAATGCTCTCCTGGTACAGCAAGTTCTGCTGTAATCGACTTTCACCTTTATTTTTTCTTTTTTTCTGCTCATAGTAACTGAAATACTGGAGATCTGACATGCAAGTCTCTCTTCTGTTTCCAAAGCGCAAAACATCCTTGTTTCTTATTTTGTGCAGCTGCCTTAAATGTGAGTAAGCACTCATTAGTTTTTGGTACCTGCATAAAAACAAACGAGCCCCTATGACTTAAGACAAAATCAGACCAGTCTCAGACGAGTCTCAGACAGGTTGGACTGTGTCATTGGAGATGTCTAACTACATGACCGTCTATACCAAACTTGCTATGATTATGTAAATGAAGCTTGTGACTGAGAATTGCTGGAAAAATCATCAGGGGCCTCAATGTATCAACAGTGCGTATGCACAAAAATATTGCATACGCCCGTTTCCATGCTCACTTCGCGATGTATAAAAACTAAACTTGGCGTAAAGCCACGCACATTCTCACGCTAGCTCAAAGCATTGCGTATGCAAGTTTTCGGCTCGGTTTTGCAAACTGGCGGCACCCAGCATCAAAGTGCTACTGTTCCTGTGTGGCTTGCCTTTATTTTTTGGATTCACATCTCTGACAAGACTTTATCAAATACAAATTAACCACATATCGTAATAATATAATGGCCCATGGAATTGTAAAACTATTCCAAATACCATAGTTGGTTTAGCGTTGTTAATCTTGGTGCACCACTCAGAGTATTTTAACCCACTGTATCCGAGTGTGGAATCACAGTTCTACAGCAACTGAACGGAAAGAGGATAATCGGGATACTGTATCTAGCACACTCTTTCTCGGCCATGCACAAAGCCATGCACTGCTCCTATACGGCAAACGCTTCACAGCCTTTCCTGTTGGGACCTCGCGGTTCAGAAGTAGTTTCATTGATCGCTAAATGCACTCAATCAGTCCATCAAGTGCTCCCGGTAGAACTGTTTGTACTTATAAGTACAATTACCTCACTTTAAACTTGCACTGCAGTTGTAATATTGTACAATATGAGCCACTTTTGCTTTCATATTATATATTTTTTATTGTTTTTTTTATTGTATTATTATTATTGTTGTTGTTATTTTATCATTTTATAGGAAAATAAGTTTATGGAGTATTTGCATAATGAATCTCATTATACCATACAATAACAATAAAGGAATTCCATTCAATTCAATTCAATAGAAGAGAGTGCATATTTACAGAGGATGATGGCTGGCTTCTAAATCGATTTAGATTTCCAAGCACTATCTTGTTTGGAGCTCTTGATATCATTTTTAAGATGAAATGCAGTAAAGTATGTATATTACATTATACAGGGATTGTTCCTGCCTTGCTCCGTATGCTTGCTGAGACTGGCGCGATCCGGGTTGAAAAAATGGATGGAATAATTAAACATGTACTGCGAAGATATTTCAATGTTCCATAAAAGTTTTCAAGAATCGGCATTCTAAGCTTACAGATGGCTTGACATTTATTAAAGAACTTATTGTGTGGTGATTGGTTACTTGGAGAAAACAAAGGAAGGACAGGAATTGGGGGTTAACTAGTTTAAAACAGACAGTACTGCTGCAATACATTATTTAATTGAGGGTTGCACATGGTGCAGCAAGCATCTTGTGGGAGGCAGGAACAATCTCTGGATGCGCCAGCACATTGCTACCACTGTGCCACCATGCACTCATGTTTAATAGATACTTTAATTTCTATAATCCTGAAAATGATATGAAGTATACATCTTAGTATTTAAATTGTTAAGAGAGCTGTAATATCATGAATGTAATGTATTCTGAGAAAGCCCGTTTAAGAAGCACATAGTGATTCACATACATAGAGTACATAGAAGAACACATAGAATACAAAGCATTTAACCTGCTATTTTAGTTACGGTGGAATTTGAGAAACTAATAAATTAAATGATTTTAAGATGAAGTTTATGACATTCTACTTTAATGACAAAATAAACTACGAGATTGAAGTGGACATTTTGACCTTTTTTAAACTGTGTCCCTATTCTTTTTTCTTTTCTCTGTACCCTAATACCCTTCCATATGACATTCAACAGTGGGCGATGACTCGCATTTTTATGGCAACTTTGATATCTGGCCATTTCTTTTTTATTTCAGACACTGTGTGACTTTCTGGACTTGAACTTTCGAGTTTTTCTGCACTCAGTATCACTCGATTGACTTCCTTTTGTTGTTTATACCACTGTTAAGTCAACAAATAGTATGTTTTTCCTTGCCTCAACTTTGCATTCACTGACATTCTTTTTTTCACATGCTTTTTCCATTGTCTTTTAACCGAACACTGAATGGAAAGGGCTATTTATATTGATTTACATATGCAAAATACTGGGAGGAGTTGAGGTGGGGCGGCAGGCATGTGCATGTGCGTTACATTTCATGCTGACTGGGATTTATGTAGCGGAAGAATGTGGAAGTCGGTGTATGCACAGATTTATGCATCTGGATTTTTTTGTGTGTACGCACATTTCAGTTTTTGTCTGTATGCCATGATTTAGTGTGAATTCTACACACTGCATTACGCTTCAGGCCCCAGGCCTTTCATTCATGGTTGTGGTTTGTAATAGAGTAACACAGCAGCAGATGAGACCCAGACTGGTTCGGATGCCATGTAACTGCTGGATGCACATATTCATACTTTGTCATTCTGTCACTATGTAGATTAATGCATAATTCTTTGTGTGGTAGAAGTTAAATTAAATATCCAGAGGATTCTGATGCAAAAATGTTTAAACAAATATTCAGACTTCTCATAGACTATGACCAGGCTGAGATCTGCTACTGGATTCTTGAAGGTAGAGTCTGCTGCACTGGCTGCTGTAATGCCATGATTTTACAGTTTTAATTCTATTATTCTTAACTTAGCAAAAGACATTACTCAAAGTCCAAAGAACAGTTCCGTTTCTATACTACCTGGCTGATGTTCTTTTCTGCAGTTTGTTAGGTTACTTGGGTGTGTGATGTGTAGCAGAGCAGCCAAGTGATGAATTAGCTGTGGTGAGTGCAAAGGGTAAAATCCAATTTAAGTCACAATATTCTGAAATCAATATAAGTGGCCCACATTTCATGAAGTGCAAAATGATTTTCAGGGAGCTCATATTGTTTTTAAATGAAATAATGATTGTCTTAAAAATGGGCTTTCTTGCTTTGCTTATGAACGATAATATATAAAGTATATATCGCTGGAAACAAAAACAAATTTTTAAGAATACTTTGTAGCTGTATTTATTTAATGACTAAACCATTGTGTGCTTAAATGTTAAAAGTTTCTTATACTACAGCTGCTTTAAGTAATCATTATATAAGTGCAGATTGCTTGTGATTGACAGCTAAATCCCGGACAGCAGCTGGTATTTTACATTGGCAGCATTGTCTTATTTGCATTTTCATTTTTAATTGTTCCTAACTAGATTATACTTGATGTAAATATCAAATGATCTTTAAACACATTTGATGTTCTTTCTGCCATGTCTTGTGACAGTCATGTTGAAACACAAACTATTTAAAATTTCTTCTTTTCCAACCCGCTGAATCCGAACACAGGGTCACGGGGGTCCGCTGGAGCCAATCCCAGCCAACACAGGGCACAAGGCAGGAACCAATCCCGGGCAGGGTGCCAACCCACCGCAGGACCTATTTAAAATTTGAATTATTTGATTAAAGCTGCAACTGCCGTTTCTTTTTTGTCTTCTTAGATTGAATTAGCGAATTAGGTGTGCGTCTGTAGAAAATCTCAAAACTCCACCAATGATGGTCACGGTGACTAGATAAGCAAACAAGAAACATACCCTTACCTCAAGAACATATTACCAAGAATATGTGATAAAATGTATTACTTCCAGTTTACTTTTGCTATTACAAGCATGCTTCAGAAGTACAGAAGGAACATTTTCTTAAATCAACACTTTTGCTGCTTCAAAGTGGATGTATTCAGTAAGCTTTAAGGCTTTTGTTTTCACGTTTTGGATCCTGGCCCTATTACCTCTATTTTTAAATACAAGAACATGCTAGACATTTTTTAAACTTATGAAAAGTGCTTCAGTTTAGAACATAACTTCACATTGCAAATTAATATATACTGTGATTGTGAAGAAATAACTTTGACTTGAAAAATACTGAACTTATCCTTTAAAAGTGCGCACACTTATGCTCATGTACTGAGGTTCAGTATGTTATAAACTACAGAAACTGTCATACAAAGAGCAAAACACGTTCATTAACAATAGAAACTTTTAAAAATTCGTTCAAAATTCCATTTATTATTGAACCTGATTAATCCAATTCAGGGTTGTGGGAGGCCTGTGGCTTTACTGGCAGCACTGGACACAAGGCAGGAATCAACATTAGATGGGGTGTCATTTAATTCTAGGGCACACTCATGCAAACACTCATATTCACTATTTGAACAATTTATAATCAACAGCCAGCTTAAGATGCAAATCTTTGGAATTTGGAAGAAAAAACTGAGTTTCCCCATAGAAATGTGGAGAGCATACAAACTAGGCTCAAACAATGACTAGTCTGGTATTCAAAACCTATGATTCTGGAACTCTAAATATTATCTCACTAGAAAGACAACATTCTCTTCCTCTGGTTGCATTTTTTAGTCTATTGCTAACTGCTGATTTAGCCAGTGATAAAAGTTCAGATGTCACAACAAATACTTTATATAAGTGCAGTTCTTCTATATATAAATATAACATTCATGAAAATTGACCAAGCTATACATACATTTTATTTGTATAATAAAGAAAGACACAAATGAATGTTAGTGCTGCTGCTGTTTCTCAAATCCAGCATTCTTGGTTCAGATCTTAAGGTCAGATTTCATTGTCTGAGTGGAGTCTGAACAATCTTCCATGTCTGGCACTGAGTTTTTCCCCACTAGATGCCCTGATTTTCCTTCCTTATGCATGTTAGGCTAAAGAATAAGATCAGTATTTTTCTAGTCAGTTATTTGTTCACAATCACGGTATAAATTAATTTGTCACGTGAATTTGTGCTTTAAAGTGATGCATTGTTTAAACATTTAAAAAATATCATGTGTGTTCTTGCAGTTTAAAACAGGTTCGAAGGGGTATGAGTCCAAACCTGAAAACAAAAGTTTTAAAACATATAGAATACATCCATTTAAAAAGTCAAGAGTGTTATTGAGTATTGAACTGTGTCTAAGATTGTAATGTAAAACAGCATATTCATGTTGTTTTAGAAAGACCTCTAGTATTTCCTTTTCACTTGTAAATATGGTCTCTATGTGTAATTAATGACATTACTGAATGCTGAAGCCCAGATGTGAATTGCTGTCACTGTTCTGTAGACAACTAGACAATCATCATTGAACAGATGTCACCCTTATAATCACTCACAATATTTCACTAGGTGTGATAAAAATAATGCAAAATGTACTATATATACTCACAGGTGGTGCAGTGGTAGTGCTGCTGCTTTGCAGTAAGGAGACTGTAGAAGATTGTGGGTTCGCTTCCCGGTTCCTCCCTGTGTAGATAGCGCTTAGAGTACTGATAAAAGTGCTATATAAATGTAATGAATTATTATCATTATTATTATTATTACTCGCATATAAGTCGGGTCTTGAAACCCAAAAAATCGATCATAAAATCAGACCCCGACTTATACGGCTGTTCAAAAATATGACACTTAATATATATATTTTTTTTTTACATCTTCTTGCTTCCTCCAATCTCGCACCAGTTTTTCAGACACATCAAATTTTGTTGCAGCAGCACAGTTACCAATTTCAATCACCATTTCAACGACTTTTGATTTAAAACCAGCTTTATATTTTCTTCTGGTGGAACGCTCCTTCATAGATAAGGGATGCTATTATGATAAAGGTGTATGAGGGTGTGAGATACAAAAAACACAAAACAGTACAAACGTCGCTTTGGAATAGTTCAGGTATTACCGTGGGGTCACGCAGGCACTAAACATAAAAAAAAAAGGCAGCATGCTTCGTGAGCATTAGCATATCAATCTCTTAGACCAATAGTGTGAGTTTTCTGCATTTGACTTACAGTGGTGCTTGAAAGTTTGTGAACCCTTTGGGATTTTCTATATTTCTGCATAAATATGACCTAAAACATCATCAGATTTTCACTCAAGTCCTAAAAGTAGATAAAGAGAAACCAGTTAAACAAAAATATTATACTTGATCATTTATTTATTAAGGAAAATGATCGAATATTACACATTTGTGAGTGGCAAAAGTATGTGAACCTCTAGGATTAGCAGTTAGTTTGAAGGTGAAATTCGAGTCAGGTGTTTTCAATCAATGGGATGACAATCAGGTTTGAGTGGGCACCCTGTGTTATTTAAAGAACAGGGATCTATCGAAGTCTGCTCTTCGCAACATATGTTTGTGAAAGTGTATCATGGCACGAACAAAGGAGATTTCTGAGGACCTCAGAAAAAGAGTTGTTGATGCTCCTCAGGCTGGAAAAGGTTAGAAAACCATCTCTAAAGAGTTTGGACTCCACTAATCTACAGTCAGACAGATTGTGTACAAATGGAGGAAATTCAAGACCATTGTTACCCTCCCCAGGAGTGGTTGACCAACAAAGATCACTCCAAGAGCAAGGCGTGTAATAGTCGGCGAGGTCACAAAGGACCCCAGGGTAACTTCTAAGCAACTGAAGGCCTCTCTCACATTGGGTAATGTTCATGTTCATGAGTCCACCATCAGGAGGACACTGAACAACAATGGTGTGCATGGCAGGGTTGCAAGGAGAAAGCCACTGCTCTCCAAAAAAAACATTGCTGCTCATCTGCAGTTTACTAAAGATCACGTGGACAAACCAGAAGGCTATTGGAAGAATGTTTTTTGGACAGATGAGACCAAAATAGAACTTTTTGGTTTAAATGAAGAGCGTTATGTTTGGAGAAAGGAAAACACTGCATTTCAGCATAAGAACCTTATCCCATCTGTGAAACATGGTGGTGGTAGTATCATGGTTTGGGCCTGTTTTGCTGCATTTGGGCCAGGACAGCTTGTCTTCATTGATGGAACAATGAATTCTGAATTATATCAGAGAATGCTAAAGGAAAATGTCAGGACATCTGTCCATGAACTGAATCTCAAGAGAAGGTGGGTCATGCAGCAAGACAACAACCCTAAGCACACAAGTCGTTCTACCAAAGAATGGTTAAAGAAGAATAAAGTTAATGTTTTGGAATGGCCAAGTCAAAGTCCTGATCTTAATCCAATCGAAATGTTGTGGAAGGACATGAAGTGAGCAGTTAATGTGAGGAAACCCATCAACATCCCAGAGTTGAAGCTGTTCTGTACAGAGGAATGGGCTCAAATTCCTCCAAGCCGGTGTGCAGGACTGATCAACAGTTACCGGAAACGTTTAGTTACAGTTATTGCTGCAAAGGGGGGTCACACCAGATACAGAAAGCAAAGGTTCACATACTTTTGCCACTCACAAATATATAATATTCGATCATTTTCCTCAATAAATAAATGACCAAGTACAATACTTTTGTCTCATTTGCTTCTCTTTATCTACTTTTAGGACTTGAGTGAAAATCTGGTGATGTTTTAGGTCATATTTATGCAGAAATATAGAAAATTCAAAAGGGTTCACAAACTTTCAAGCGCCACTGTATACAGCCAACATTAAAAAATACCTGAAATTATATGGTAAAATCAAGCCCTGACTTATCCGTGGGAGAACTTATACGGTATTTAAAATTTCTTGAGTAAATGTCTGCCCAGAACAAACAATTAAAGTTACTAATTACTATTACTAATTCAAAAACGTTCTCGGTTATTTTATTATCATACTGTCAGCAAGAGTGACACAACATCAAATGCAATAATTGGCTTGTGGCGCTTTAATCTGTTTTGTGGTGGATTAGTTATATTGCATAGCCTTCTCTTTTCATTTCCCCAGCATTTTTTGTTATGCACTTACATGATACACCACACTAATTCCATAATGTGAAGAATTAGTTGACTTTGTGAACTTGGTATTGACTTGCAAGTGTTCTTGGCTCTTCTGGAAAACTAAGGCATTGATAAAAAATTCAAGGCAGTATAAGCAATTCTTTTCAGATTTATTGGATTGTGTACAAAATACAATGGAGCTCTTATGTGCACACATGACTAACATGTACCACACTGCAACTCCCCATTAATCACGCTGTATTAGCGATGTAAAATATAATAACACAGACCATAACAAAAGAGAAGTAGCCCTTGTAGCAAGAGTCCTTACTCGAACCAGCAGCAGCGAGCACATCACACCCATCCTGCTCCGCCTTCACTGGCTCCCTGTGTCCTACAGAATCGAATATAAAATCCTACTAATAACCTACAAAGCTTTAAATAACCTTGCACCAAACTACATCACTGACCTTCTCCATCACTATGTGCCTGCCCGCCCACTAAGGTCCTCTGATTCTGGTAATCTTGTTGTGCCCCTCACTAATCTACACTCCATGGGTGACAGGGCCTTCAGCTGTATAGCGCCCAGACTCTGGAATGACCTACCAAAATTAATCAGGTCAGCTGACTCCATGAATTCTTTTAAAAAACAACTCAAAACTCATCTGTTCAGGAAGGCTTTTAGCTCTACTTGACTTTATTACCTTTCTCTCAGTTTACTTCTCTGTCAAGATGCTCATGTAACCTGTATGTGTGCGCGAGACCATCAATTATGTTGTCTGTTTTTTTTTTTTAGAATTTACTGTCTTAATCTTCTTTGTTTATTTATCTGGTTTGTACAATGCTATATACTGTATATTCTGCCGTTCTTTATTTATTCTGTAAGTGCCTTGAGCATGGAAAAGGCGCTATATAAATAAAATGTATTATTATTATTATTATTATCCCACCCGACATGTAATGTGGTTCATGATTTCATTTGGGTAAGATCGTATATAAAATCAATGTGAATAAAATTCCACTTGTGCTTGTTGTCACAAGCATGCTTCAGAAACACAGAAGGCACATTTTCTTAAATCAAAACTGCTGTCGCCACAGAGTGGACATATTCAATAACTTTTAAGGCTTTTGCCTTCACATTTGTCCCCTGCCCCATTGAACTCCATTTTAAAACACATGAGCAGACTAAGTATTTTTTGAAATTAATAAAAAATGTGCCACTATAGAGCACAAAATTTAGCTTGAAAAATACAAAAAATCATCCTATAACATATATTAAATCTTTTAACATAAACATATGAAAACAAAATAAAAAAATCAGAACACACAATAATGAATCGTATCCTTTAATTTTGTTTCTAAATGTGTCTACTCTAAGTGTAGGTGTATGCATGAGTGGGCCCCTCAATGGACAGCGGTTAGGTAACATGAACCAGGCAAACTCCAGCCCCCTGCGACCTCAGATAGGCTAGTTTGAGAGTATTACATTTTGTTAAAAACAGTAAGCTAAAAAAAAGTCAGTATTAATTTCAGACCAGAATAATAAAAGACACATTTTACTTTAACAAACTATGCTAACAGAATATTGTGCTGTGACAAATTCAGTGCTGCATTTATCCTCAGTCAAAAAAGCAAAAAATAGGAGAATTAAAGATCCCATCTTCCATTTGGCAATTTATACTAGGAATGCAGCCTGGACTTTTAAAGCCAATGTAATTTAATTTTGTCAATATTTTAATTTAATGAGTGAAAAAATAATTATTTGGAAAAATGTAATTGAAAAGTTCAATCAGAAAATATTATATATGAACATATTCCAAACAATATAATCTTATAATTAAAATTTTCAAAAGAAATCCATACTCTTAAAATTAATGTTTATGCAGTAAAAAACCAGCATTAATAAAGTTGAGAAAATTATTTTCCTACGAAATTAGGGATAACACCGTCAACATTGAGGGTTCCTCTTCTAAGTTTTGTCTACATTTGTATATTCCTACACTCAATTCAATGTATTAGTATTGTACATATTTACTTTAACGATAAAATCTCAGAAAATATCAATTGAGTATAAGTGTCTCGTGGTTTTTAGGGTTCCTAATGATGGTGGCGTAATTATTATGTAAATGAAAATTTAGAAAAGATTATAGAACAGCCATTCAAGATGACTACCACTGTTAACAGCAAACAGCACATTTTGTGACCTCATGCTGCTCCAACAAAGTAAAATCATCACTAATTAATCTGCCTGTACAGTGTTAATTCAACTCAACCTTGAGTGTGGAACTTTTATTAAAAATTTACATTATACATTAATGTACCAGTTTAATAATCATTTTCGAAGTTTAGTCAGATTAGCCAGTTGCCCCCTCCAAATCTTTTTTTTTCTTCAATGTCCACCTTGCTGGGCATTCTTTGAAATGAGACCCATTCTTCTTCTGTCTCTCATTGGGCCTCATCCCCTCCACTTCCATCTTGGTGTAACTCTTTAACCAATCATCCTTCACTCCATGCACCCAAACCATACCAAAAGTCTTTATCTCTGCAGCACAACACCTTTTGTCTGCACAATGTGACTTTCTTTTAACTTGGCGTTCATCTACATTGCGATCCATGGCACTCCAAATATCCATCAAATCATTCTCATCTCTGTTCCTTCCAGGTTTGCTTTATCTTCTGCTTTCCTTAGTTTTATCTCACCCTCAAAATGCATACACCTTTTACAAAACAATACCAGAGAGACTACGGTGATAAAACTTTACATAATCACTGACCTACAAAACTATATGTAAAGTACCTCTACCTGCCATCCCAAGTGTAAAGTGCATGTATATGAGCTCATAAAAATATTCATGAAATGACACATGTCCAAGTTAGAGTTAGGCTTAGGGTGACATGAGCAGAGCAAACATTTTAGAAAATATAGATCAGTCTGTCATATGTCACTTTGAAACAAATCAATATATTTTTTTCATGGTGGCAGCTTAGAATATATAGTGTAATAACAAAGCAAAGACAGTGAGATGTTTTGGGGCACTCGTAGACAAACCCCATATAATTGATGTCTCAAAAATGAGAAATGAAATGCAGGTTAAAGTGTTACATTGCATCTTTCCAGATGGGAGTCTGGATACAGCTGCCAAAGATGGCGATTCTTCCAGTTAAGATAATTTCCGACAGGAAGAGGTGAGTCCAGGTGGACAGAAACTGGAAATGACATCAATGATGGACAAGCTGCCTATCTTCCGGTCTGCAGAGGCAGAGAAAGAGAAGGCGTAATCATAGAGTGCCAACCCTTGGAGTGGCAGGGAGTTACCGTCACCAGAGCCCTTAAACTGTCCACTTGTGCACATGCGTGACAATAGTTATTGTTTCTCAAAATTTTAATTGACTTAAACTTCATGTAGAGTATAACAGCTTTAATTTGAGTACAGTCTGCACAAAAGCAGACTAAGAAAGATAAAGAAAAAATAAGTACAAGAGAAAAAGTGTTAATAGAGAGACAGCAGAGAGAGAAAGAAAAAGATGAATTAAACAGGAAAGGAGACACTCATTTCATTCTACAGTACTGCTGTCATTCTAATGATTCTTTATTACCACATGGACTTTAGTCGTCTTTTCATGAAGAAGAACACATGAAAAACGGAGCACTACAATCTAATACAACATTCAATGTGGATTTGTGCCAATATCTCCTTTGTTGGTTTGTAAAGCATCTTGAACTGATCTTTTAAATTAAAGGTGCTATTTAAATAACAGAAGCATTAATCTGAATACATTTCAGCCAGTGATAAATAACTAAGTCAGTGTACTGTGAATTCAACAGAATCATGTCTTAAAGCAGTTTACACCCTGTGTATGCCAAAGACAAGTTTCAGCCTCTTTAATTGATTTCTTTGAGGCCGCACATCAATACAAATTTCAGTAGGACACACACTGGGTCATTATGCTCTGCTGCCTGCTGTTGTTCTGTGGGTTAAATTCCACATAGTGTTTGTTATACAGTAAATATTTCAATCTGATTTGTAAATAGAGGTTCATGTTCTAAAAGCATCATTATCAATAAATGCATTTGTAAAATAACAGTGGAAAGCATGCCTGCTTTATGTTATTCTTTGATCATTGTGAACACAGTTCTGATTGATTTGTATTCAATCTGCTCATGTAGCTTAAGGAACAATATGTGAAACATTGGTGTTTTATACCCCCTTTGTCATTTACTAAGAAATGCTTCAGTAAATGCTCAGTGCAAACTTTTATTGTTTTCATCTCTCTTGCCAGCAACACTGGTTGCATAATTTAAAAGTCAATGAAATGAATCTGTCTCACCTTGCATCAAAGCTTAGTTGTAATTTAACAGAGTATTTCTCCACCGATCTCCTAAAGAAGATGGTTCCTGGGGGTCAATTTGTTTCGAACCTAGTTTTGTTAAACTTGACTTGCATGTATGGAATGTTATCTGATTTTAATAAAATTAATAAAATGTTATAAAAAAAAAGAAGATGGTTCCTTTGGAGTACAGCTATTCAGCCTAAAAACAAATGAATTTCCTTTCAGTGAGTGAGCATCTTTCTATTTTTAGTTAAAGATTTCCAGGCCTATGCAGACTGTTTGACTTATTTCACTTTTATACTTTAAGCTCCCCACTAGTGCAGCATATACTGTAGGCAGTTGCCTAAAGGCACTGAAATTCAAGCTACAAGGTCTACAGTTTAGATGGCATGTCTGCTTCGCTGTGTGACCTTGGGCGAGCCTGTGTTACAACTGTACAACAAAATATAAACGGTGGAACACCTTGGATAAAGCCATTAGCCAAATGTGTGATAGGACTGCACTTTCCTGCTTAATTAGGCTTCTAGAAGAGGCAAAGTTACCTGTTATATGCTGTATTTCTATTGTTTGGATATGCACATTAGGAGTTCGACATCAGTTGTTATTAGGAGACCATAAGTGCAGGATAAAAAATGTTTTGTTTTTGTTGATATTATTATACATACTAAACTGTAGTTAACAGTTTGTAAGTAACATTGGAGAAAGCTGTGTTTTAAATACAGACTTCTATATTACTACTAGTAATAATAACCTGACTTGACTTCAGAAAAGGTAAAACAAATGTCTGTTCCTCCATACATTTTAGAAGGAGGAAATGTTTTTTAGGAAATTCATATGAATATGTTATTTTTTATATTTTAAAATCTGGAATAGCTTACCAATAGAAATTCACCAGGATAATACGGTGGAGCATTTTTAAAAAACTGCTAAAAACCCATTATTTTAATATGGCTTTCTTATAGCTTCATTTTAGTGCAACCCTGATATTCTGTATGTGCATTTAATTATCATTTTTATCATGGCCCTATGATCGGCACTAACCCCTACTTTCTCTGTTGTTCTTTTTCCGGTTTTCCGTGGCTGCGATCTGCGCCACCACCACCTGATTAAAGCACTGTGCAATCCCTACATTAATGGATCTAATTGTTCCACATGAAGCCTGAAAACCACGAGGACTGATTTAGATCATTTATGTTAGGTGAGGGCTGGGTGGTCTTGTGGCCTCAGAACCGCTGCAGATTTTGTTTTTTTTTTTCTCCAGCCCAATGGAGTTTTTTTTTTTTGTTTTTTTCTGTTCTTCTAGCCATCAGACCTTACTTTATTCTTTGTTACTTAGTATTGCCTAATCTTATTTTTATATTTTTCTTTCTTCATCTTGTAAAGCACTTTGAGCTACATAATTTGTATGAAAATGTGCTATATAAATAAATGTTGTTGTTGAATATGTTATTTGTTATATTTTGTTAACTGTGCTGCCCACCTAAGATGGGTTAAAGTCTATGTAATTAATGCAGACCTCAGCATTAACATTTGCACTCCATACATGGCTTTTGTCACTCCAACAGATGGTGCATCACAAACAACTGTAGTTAAAATACATGCACCTGTTGGAATGACAGGTGCAATACATTTGTCTCTGTTATATTACACTTTGTAAGGTTATCATAAAAGCAGTGTTAAAGTTTGGAATGACAAATGCAATGCATTTTATTGCTATAGACGATTGTAATGCACCATCTGTTGGATGACAAAGACATAGCAGCTAGACGGACAAACAGATACACAGACACTCCTTTTATTAAGGAGGATACTTCTCTCCAAACATTTACTGTAGCAGCTAGAAACATAATTTATGTATATCCTTTTGATTTTATAGGTGATGTACAGGTAATATTTATAGAGGCTTAACAGACTACATAGTGCAATAGTAGCATTAGAAAAAAAATACATTAACATCTTATTACTTTCATGACAACTAACTTTGATGTTTAATAACACAATATTGATCAATAACTTGGGGGATACCAATTTACAGATTCAATGGGCCCCATTATATATTTAAATTTAATAAACCATTTTGCACAATATACTGTAATACGAAAGAAATCGAGTCCACAAAATCAAAAAGAGTTGGGGAATGACCCCATATAATGTCCAGCGGACATTGTAGAATAATAATGAAAGTGATCAAAAACCAAAGCATTTGACAACAGACAGTTGGAAAATGGTGATTTTTATACAGGAAAAATGGTAGTCAGAAATGATGTGGCAGGAAATGGCATCAAAGCTGATGGATGGAAGTGACGTCATTGGGAAGGAACCGGAAGTGATGTCATCACGGGAGAGATGGAAGTGACACCATCATCAAGAGCTGGACGTGACATCATCGGAAAGGAACCAGAAGTGATGTCATTAATGGGAAGCAGAAGTGACATTGGGTGGCCATTTTGTGAATCTGGAAGTGTAGCAGGTGAGCTATTTTTCTATTTTGGGTCTGCTGACAAAGAGAGAGAGATATTACTAGCACAAATCAACCCTTGGTCTCACGATATTTCATTCAATTTGTTGACTGCCTTCTAAGCACACGTGTGTGACAATACAATAAAAAGGGAACTCTAACAGGAACTTGAATGATTGCCATATTAATTACATTTACATAGTTACATTCAGTTGTTCTCTGTTTTATAAATTAAAGGGTGAATTGAGAAATGTAGTTTATATTAAGAAAATTACAACTGCACACTGCAAAAAATGTCATCTAAATTAATGAAACCTTTCTAGTCATTAAATCTTGTTTTCCTTATTGTAAGATTAACTGAAATCAAAAAGTGTATTATTTTAGATCACTTAGCTTGTTTAAAGAAATCTTGTCAAGTAATTATTTTTACACTATTAACAGATGTTTTTGCTACTCAAAATCAAAACAACGCCTATTATTTTTTTTGTAACTTCCAAAAATTACCAAGACACAGATAGATTTCTTCATTTTTACTTTGTATTTATTGTTTTTCTTAAAGGTTTTTCAGAAAAAGTATATATAATTAAGTTTGGAAAACACAGGGACTTCAATCTCTAGACATTTTGGGCTCAAGTCCAGGTACACTCAGTGAGAAGATTCCACAATCTGTCTCAAATCCATGTATGTTCATAAATATATATACATTAGAAATACATAACTGTGTTTTAGGTTAATTGGCAGCTATGTATTCAGAAGGTGTAAGTAATGGTGGGTATGTGCCATCATTTATTCTTAAATATCAGCAATACCAAAGAGCTGATCATGGACTACAAAAAGCAGATGAGAGCATACACTAACAATGGGGCTGTAATAAAATAACTTTAAATTTGTCGATTTTCACATTTCTGAAGACACTATATGAATATCACATATTGAACCATAGTGAAAACAGCACAAATGTATGTCAGCAGTCTTAGAAAACTTCAAAATTTCAGCATAAGTACCCAAGTGCTTTTACAGCTGCACCACTGAAAGCACCATGTCCAGCTGGGCAGCCCTATTACCACCCAGTATAGAAACTGCACTGTCATCAAACACAGACCTGTGCAAAGAGTAATAATACAAAAGACATTATTTGGGGACGAGTTTCACAATCTTCAGCAAATCAGCATTAGACAGTGTTTGAAAAGAGCTCAGAAAATTAAACTGGGTTTAGAAATGTAACTTTTTTTGTCACATGAATCAATATAGAAAACAAAGCAGAATTCCAGTATCTAATCAAATTACCACACAATGATTTTAAGTGACATATGATTATAATTTACAATAAACATATATTTACACTATATATACATACTGGTAGCATCTCATCTCAGAGGTAGAAGTGTGCAATTGTATGCTGTGCTTAGCCTAGAGAATGTCCCTCTTAAGGGTGCAGCCGTGGACTGCAAGCATAATGGGGCTCCAGTTGTCTTGGCATCAGTTTTCCATTTCAGAAATGTCCTGATGAAATGATTTGCCATGCTTGTCACAAACCACTCCAAGATTTCCATGGAAAAAGTCCAGATGAGAATCCAAGAAATGAATTTTAAAGATGTGTTACACAACATGGCTTTGTATAGCTTCAAAAGATCTTCCACAGGTTCTTGGTGCCTTATGATTCGCCAAGATGTTCCTACTGAATCTCTTAAAGGAATGCCATGCTGCTTTTTCAGCTTGGTTCAATTGGTAATTGATATTCTCATCATGATTCAGTTCCCTAATTTGAGACCCTATAAAAATTCTTTCTTTAAGCTTAGCATAACCAGTCCTAAGAAATTTCCTTCTTCTACAGTATATGTGAATTTGAGTCTATTTAGATCTATTGCCTTAACAAAATTCTTGCTTAATGCCTAATGTGGAAAGTAATAAAATGTTCATAAACAACAATAAAAGCATTTTAAACCTGAATTTAACTTGAAAACATCCATATATCTTAATAAAGGTTTATATACAAAATATATGGCCTAAAAAACTCAGAAACTATGGGTGATAAAAAAAATTCTGACTACATTTCTGAAATCTACATGAAAAAAATCTTTTAAAACACCTTTAAGTGGTTCTGTGACAAAATCTTTGTTGACCAATGTTATTAAATATTCTAGTCATCCATTCCATGAACTGCTGTCATTGCGGCAGGCCGTACCACAGGCTGCTGAATAATTAGCACAGTATCCACCCTAAAATCTGTTATATAGCAGATAAACATTATTTCATACTTTATTTACAGCATATTGGTCATATTTGTGCTATTGCATCCAAATTATACTTTCATGAACTTATTTTACTATTATTTTATTAGTATTTGTATTTATATGCAACTTGCATTATGTTGTTAATGTCACGATTGTACATCATTTTAGCTTTTTTATGTTCTTCATTGCACTTTTCTAGATATTTTCTTCTCATTTGGGATAGATTCTGTGACTGTTATTTTTATTTTCAATTTTTCTTTTGAGATAGTTGGAACTTTCAATGTCTTAATTTTGTATTTGCTATGATGGAAAAGCCTGAATGCTTGACCTGTGGTGTCATTGTTGTGACAGTATAAAGTTAAGAGTTGTGCACTTCCTAGTTGTCCAGGATTATAGATTCTTTTAACAAATGTATTGTGTGCTTTAGAGTTCACTTTTCTATCCCTCTGTCTTTTGCTTGATTTTGATGACTTGGTTTGATGGATCACCAGGTACTGAATTGTGGGTAATTTTCTGACCATGTTACATCTGATTCCTTAATAACCTGTCTGTCATGTTTTCTTCCTTTGGCAGAATGATTAGTGTGTACTGAATTGTTTCTTCAATTATGTTTTATATTGTACTGTTGTTAATAAGCCATCATTGTTAAGAGCTTTGTGCAAAAGAATTTCATTTGTCTTTGCATCTCTAAATTGTGATGTAACAAATACGGAAAATAAATAATAAACAAGACAGGTTGATTTTCACCTTGTATGTTGCTGAAATGCTTCTGGCTCCCAACAACCCTGAATATGAAACAGAGAGCTCAGCCAATGGATACATTATCTCATTTTTGAGGTGTTTGCCAAGAAAGCTGGTTTGAGACTGCAAAGCTACTTGCAATTCCCACTTTCATCTTTTGGAGAATTTTACTCATATGAAGCTTTTTCAGATTTGAAGTTTGTTGGTAAATGTTCAGCATATCTTGTACATAACTCTGTTGGATAAAGGAAAACAGTTATAAACTGCTCTGCATGTGTATTTTCAATATGTGAACATGAAATGATATGTGTAATTTCAACTCTTCATTATGTGTACAATGAAGTTCTAATTAACTCTTGTAAGTAACTATGAGATGTTGTCTCCCCTGTCAGCCTGCCTTCTTCTTAAACAAACTGAGCTTGATTCATCTTGGTCTCTGTTACCAGCTCTTTCCTATAGCCTCCTCAAGAGAAAGACAGTGAAGGTTACTCTAGACATAATAAAGGAGACTGGTTATTTGTCCTACCATGTTGTTTTCAAAGTTTGTATGTTGATTATTTGAATACCTATGTCCTTTATCAGTGCAGATATTTCTTTACTGTGAGTTTAGGGTTCTGCTTAACATAGTTTCTAGACATGCTATTTAGCTTGTGTTTCCAGCAGAGAGCAGCAGTTCCCTGGAAATGAGTTCTTTTGTGATTGCATCATGTTACCTAATCCAAATCTATATAGATATAAAATAAAAGGTGATACCCCTCCCTAGTGAAACGGCGGTAAGAAATTACATAGGAGAAAAAACTTAGCTTTGTTGATGTTGTCTTATGCTGCATAACAGACGAAGGAAGCCAATGACAAAACCCAGTTTGGGAGTGGGGGCCCGAGGTGTTGAGTCTGTCAATGTTTGTCGGTGCAGTGGAAGGCATTTTCACGATTTCTCGGATAACGATATCTCCCATCTGTCCGTTGGTTTCAAATGGTGTGCCAGGCAATGTTCCAAGGATTTATACTCTTTCTTCATGTGCAAGGCCTCCCTTAGATGAACATGCACTTCCAAATAAGGCAACGGCGCTTAGACAAGGATACAGTTCCATGCTGAGTTAAACAAATAGAAATAGTACACTGCATCTACATGCTTTCCATTTGTTCCAATCTGTTTTATGTGATTCTGCTTGCCTAGCAGTTCTGCTTGGTGAACCCCTGTTTTTAATCTGGCTTTGTGTCAGCTGTGCATGTGAGTAGAAAAAAGCAGATTTATAAGATATATTTGCACAGAGCATAGTGACATATTAAACTTATGCTTATTACATTCTTATTACAGCACGTGACATAGAAGGATTCTTGTATAATTAGTGAGAAAACACAACTCATTTGGGTTGAGTGCGCTCAATGGAGGTGCACAAGAAAAGATTCCAAAAAGGTGGTACTTTATTACAAAATCACTGTAGGTGATATTGTGGATGAAATTTTGATCACTTTGACTGATTCAGCTAACATGGCTGAAGAGTGCTACACACACTCTCTCACCTTAGCAGTCCAGGTAATATACCCCCTTCTTACAACAGTGTTTAATTTGATATGAGACAAACCAGAGCTTCCATATGAGCTACCAGAAATCTGACTTAAAAAAGTATTACAGGAAATTCTAAAACATTTCTTGGTAATAAATTTCCATCTTGACACCAGAAATAAATCCTCTGAAAGATTCACTTGCACACACATTTCCTTCCACTTGTGCTCAATGATTACCATTAATTTTTTAGAATTCAGTTTCAGAATTCAACAAGACACCCATGCAAGTGTCAAGCTACCAGTAGACTTTGTTTAATGTTCTTTGTCACTCTTAATCGGATTCATGAAATTTCCTCTGCCTTTTCCAAACCTTTTTTAAGCAACTATTAAAAACTTTCCAGCACTAAATCTACCAAGGCTCCCAGACTTATACAGTAATTAAATACAAAAACCCAAAAAGACTTGGGCAATTCCAAGACTGTGTTGGTTTTCACAGTCACAATATGTACTCTGCATATGTGACAATACTTCTAATACTACTACTGCTTGAAGAAGGGGCCTTTATGTCCCCATGGTAGCCTAAAATCAGTCAGTGTTAAAGATCATACCGTTTTGAAGCCAGGTATATCCTAATGTCATATATTATAACACCTTCCCAGAGATGGGCACATAAAGAACAAATGAACCTTGTTACTAAATCAAAAGAATCATATAATGCTATGTGTGAATGTTATTTATTTCCAGATATATACATTACAATACAATTTAAGACATATAATAAAACAACGAAACACACATTGCTGTAAGGTGAAAATCAGTCCCATACAAAGTACAATTAATCCAGTGTATCATCGAAAAATGTTAAGATTCATTACTCTTAAAAAAGCACATTTATAAATGTCACTCCAACCTAAGACAGAGAGCTACTCAGTAACAAAAAGCACATCATATTGATTAAAACCACAGCAGTTAAACCGAGATGTTGGCAGAAGCCCAGCAGACTTCCAGAATAATAGCAATGAATTCCTGCCAGCACTATACAATTCCACATAAAGATTTTTTTTTAGTTTTAGATGTCATTTTTCTCCTTGAGCTATGGAGGATGCTTTAAAATTCTTCCAGTTTAGCAAAATTAGCTAACATTGTAGTTTAGGAGATCACCCTCAGTTTATTACTTAATAGTCTTATCAATCAGAATGGTCAGGCATTTCTGTCATGGCTAAGACCAATTGAAAAATTTTATTTGTTCAGTATAGTGGGTATAGTATCATCACCAATTTGTTGCATCCATGTGTGTTGCGGATGTCCTGGCTTTCAGTGAACTGTTTCTGTCTGTATCAACAATAGTGGCTTGGAATAGAGTTCCTCAGATGAGCAACGTGACCAAATATTGCAAATCGGTAGCAGGAAATAGTGGCTACAATGGAATGGATACTAATACTGTACGAACAGTGACCACCGAATTCCAAACCAGCCGATATACAGAACTTGATACTGGAAATGCATTTGAAAAGACTGGAGTATGTCTTTGTATGTCACAAGATAGCAAGGTCCAGGATTCTGGGCCAGAACATGTTTGATAGACTCTGATCTTGGTGCTGACTGGCGCTCAGTAGACTTCCTAGATAAGTAAACCAGTTGGCAGCTTCAACCTTCTAGACCAGGGGTGGGCAAAGTCGATCCTGGAGGGCCGCAGTGGATGCAGGCTTTTGTTCAAACCCAATTGCATAATAAGCACTTATTGCCCAAATAACACCTCTGCTTCATTTTACTTGTCTCGCTTGTTATGTTTGGAACACTTACTGCTTATTTTAGTCTTAAATAGCTGCATTCTTGGCTTTTAAGTGCTCTTTATTAGCAATAGATGCAAATGACAAAAGAAACCAGCAGTTCCCCATTTAGCTTGTTTCCATTTACACCTGTGTGTATTTATCATGCCCTAATTGGTTTAATTGAATACTTGGAAGGAAAGTGAAGAGAAAAAAGTGAAGGACTGAGAATTACTCATCCATTTAAGGCCACAAATCATTTAGTTGAAATCCTTAGAAAGGAAAAAAATCCAGGATATGAGAATGCCATGACATGACAGAGTTAAAGCACTAACTAAGCAATTAAAGTAAATTATTGACAAGGATCATTTTCTAATTAAGCAACTGGGTTGGAACAAAAACCTGAAGCTCTTCAGTTTTCTGTCAAGACATGTTTAGCTGGACGCTTGCAATTCAAGCTAATCAAGAGATCATTAGATGTTTACTGTGGAGTCATTCAGTAATGCAATGTTATCAGCATAGTCACTATCTAAAAAATGATACAGTATCCTTGAAACAGTTAAGGAGAATCACTGAAGTACTTTTATGGGGGATTGTCCACTCCTGTCTGATATTACTCCAAGCACTGCTTAAAGACGACTTGTAATGATAAGTATCTTTCCCAAAAAATGTCCCAAGATAGACATTACTCCAATAACAACAACAAAAACATGTATTTATATAGCACATTTTCATACAGAAAAGTAGCTCAAAGTGCTTTACATAATGAAGAAAAGAAAAATAAAAGACAAAATAAGAAATTAAAATAAGACAACATTAGTTAACATAGAAAAAGAGTAAGGTCCGATGGCCAGGGGGGACAGAAAAAACAAAAGAAAACGCCAGATGGCTGGAGAAAAAAATAAAATCTGCAGGGGTTCCAGGCCACAAGACCGCCCAGTCCCCTCAGGGCATTCTACCTAACATAAGTGAAATAGTCCTCTTTGTATTTAGGGTTCTCACGGAAGGACTTGATGATGATGGTCATGCAGACTTCTGGCTTTTAATCCATCACTGTTGGAAAATCACGGTGCTTTGAGTAGATGGTGGTGGCGCAAGCTATCTATCTATCTATCTATCTATCTATCTATCTATCTATCTATCTATCTATCTATCTATCTATCTATCTATCTATCTATCTATCTATCTATCTATCTATCTATCTAATTGCCATTAGTCATTGACTAACCAATCTCTCTCTCTCATTCTTCCATTGATTGTTCACAGGTAAGGTCCAATCCCTAACATATTTTAGATAACTGTAATCTAGAAAGGTGACGTAAAGTTTAAAGATGAATTATAGCTTGTTTTCACAGATTAATAAAGAATTAATATTGTGAATAATCAAGTCCAATTTTTTGCCTGAGATATTAATAGAAAGGTCTCTTTTCCAGCATTGCCGAAGAGCCACACATAAATAATGAATAAACCTTGTTGCTAAGTCACACGAATCATGCAATATTTTGTGTGAACAATACAGATCTTACTACAGTTTTGTCAGTCAAGCAATAATACACTAGACCAAGCATATTTTAAAAATCATGCAAATATATTAAAAAAAAACAAAGCAGAGCAGCTAATTATGCTGTAAAATGAGAGGCACAGCACATTCTAAGTCAAAGCTTGGGCTGGTAACAATGCATTTCTTTTGTTCTACCACCTATATTTGTGAAGGGGCATTGCTCCATATCACAACTGGTACAGAAGCTACAATCAAACATTTGAATTATCAAAGTGAACGATCCATAAGGAAATAAAGATAGCTTGCATACTAAAGCATGACATGATACTGTACAAGGGTGTAAAATTCCATTTTGATGTGAGTATTTTTTTTCACCTCATAATGATGAACTTCATTCAGCAGGTACAACATGTGTGGCAGGGAGGTGTGGGGGATTGTTCCCATTCAATAACTAATGTATTTGGGTCTGTGTGGAGAAAGGAGTAGGACAGAGTGTTGTACATTAGTCCGCCATTAGTTGGCAAGTTTGGGGTTCTGGATGGACTGCCATAATCACTGAAGAATGAGCAAGGCTCTTTATGGGCCTCGTCTTCTGTGGTCCCTCATGCAACACCTTCTCTGCATCCCTTTTATTTGCACTCCTGCTACTGTACAATGGATTTTGATAACTAAGGTAAAAAATCCATTTATAAGTGGCCCCAACCTTTAATTTCAACCATGCTGTTGATTAGTTAAGAGGCCTAATGACTAAAATTAATGAGCATGTGTGCTGAATCACTGTATAGATTAGAAATGTTTAATCAAGTGCATCTTTGAGATAGTGATCAATAGAAGAGGCAGTACACAAAATAAAAATTCACTGATTGAATTTAAAGTAGATGAAATTAATGATGAATTAATGAATGAGAAAGATGTCTCACTGCAGAGGAGGTAAAATGACTTCTACAAAATAGTAGATGAAATGTGAAATAATAATGTAACAATATTTTTTTATCTTTTGGTTAACAAAGATCTTTTCAGGATTCAGTCTGGTTGCATAGCCATAATTTTCAACACACCAAATCATGCTAAAAAGATAAGACAAATTCAAGAAACCACAAATGAAATTGAAGATGCACTGAGACTTTTTTTTTGACTAAGTTCTAACAATTAAGACTACTATTAAGATTGTGACATTTACGTACTCACAACTTAACAAAACTGCTGCCATTGCCTTGTTACCAATAACACTTTTAGAATGTGTGCATGCTTACGCAAACAGGTAATGGTGGTGATGTACCGTAATCTCTTGTATCACATGAAACATTTCCAGACTCTCCTGCAAAAATAATAAACTTTAATGAAACTTTAATGCAACATGCTCATCTACAAAGTGTCAATTGACAAAGCCAGATCATGACATGAGCTTGGCTATATATTTGCAAGATATGAGAAGAATCTTTAAACACAACTGTATTAAAAGAAACACATTAAGACGTAATTGTCAAAATTAACTTAAATTTCCATTTTACAATCCAAGAGTATGACTATAAAAAGTATTCACTATTGGCAGTTTTCAGATTTTATTGTTATACAACCTTGCTTCACAATGGATTTAATTTGGCTTTTTTGACATTAACTAACAGAAAAACACCCTCTGCAAAGTGATCTAAATCAATTAAAAATATAAAACACAAAGTAATTGATTGCATATGTGTTCACAACCTTTAATACGACACACCTATCACAAATGCAGTTCACAAGAAAATATCGAAGTCACTGAATATCTCTTAGAGTGTAATTAAATCAGTCATTAATAGATAGAAAGAGTATAGCACAGAGCAGGCCATCCACAAAAACAGAGAGACCATTGTGAAGGATTGCTGGCTTTGTACTCCGGCCCTCACCCCCAGGCCGCCAGGAGGAGCTCTCCCGACAGCATGAACGTGCCCCGAATTCCAGCAGGGCATCATGGACTCTGTAGTTTATATGCACAGCCCTGCTGGATACCATGGGGGCCTCCAGGAGTCGCTGTAGGGAGGTTGTTGGACTCTTATGTGCCCTATAACCCGGAGGTGCGTCAAGATCACATGACAGGAAGAAACGACGTGCCTCTGGGGTAAAGAAGAGTTTTTATATGACCCGGAAGTGTTCCTAGTCACGTGGACAGAGAGGATGAAACACTTCCGGATCAGGACTATAAAAGGACTATGGGAAATCCCAGATGGCGAGCTGAGCTGGGTGGAAGGGTGGCAACGCGTCTGGGAGTGGAGGATTGGTTATTGATTATTGTTGTTATTATTATTATTGAGTATTGTGGAGTGGAGGGTGCTTTGTGCACATTTATTATTATTATTACTAATAATAAACCATTATTTGGACTTTTATCTGGTGTCTGACGTCTGGTCTGAGGGTTCAAGGGGTCACGGAGACCTCTATCTATCACAGTTGGCGTAGCCGGCAGGATTCTCTGGCCGTCGATTTTGGCAGAGGACCTGTATTTGGAAAAAATTTTACTGTGGACAGAACCCTAAGAGCACAACGTCCAGACACGCAGCAACATCGCCTGAACCTACCTTTACCAGGTCCGTTATGGGGAAGAAAAAACTTGAGCAGAGCGGCAGCCCAAGTGGAGGTCCTATGTTTAATATGGCCTATGCTCAAGACGAGCCATGGAGCGGTTACGCGTCTCGGGAGAGACATCCGGAAGAGGACGACTTCAAAGAGGTATGTGCTGGGGAAGCATTTGAAAACCTTTTTAAAATAACCCATTTTGTCCCGTGCACATACCTCCCAGGTGTTCATCCGGAGACTCTGCGGAGGGCAGGAAAACCTCCTGAAGCTGACGGTGTATGCTCATCACGGCCTGAAAATAAAACGAAGGACTTCCGCATGTCGGGTGCTGGTGAAGGGCACGTGACCACCCCGGAAAGAGTAGGGGACACAGACGGTACGCGTCCTGATGTTTTCGTCTTCACCCCGGAAAAGACGGACTTGATTTTTCTGAAAAGGAAAGGGGAGGCGAGCGAAGCACCGCTCTCCCTACAAAAAGGTAAGGAGGTTCGGGAAATGACTGAGCGATCTGTCGATAAATTGAGACAGACGGACCGCAGTCAGCCAAAAGCGGCACCGCGGACCTCCGAAAACTCCAAATCCCAGGCTCCCTTGCGGAACCCGTCAGAGCACGTGCCAGGAGCGGGCGTGCTCATTGGCTCCCAGCCGGGAGGTTTGGCTAGTGATGGCTTATGTCTGCCTCCAGCTGAATTAAATAACTTTTTTGATGTGCGCGAGCTGGAAAAGTTGCTTCAGCCCGTGCACAGTTTCTTGCAGATTGTGGCATCTATAAAGAAGATCGTTGGAGAGCTGGGAGCTGCGGCTGAAGCGCCGTTAAGAAAGGTAGACGAGTACCTGCGGCGGTTTGGTCAAGAGCGTCCCGTATTATATGATTTGGCGGTACAAGTAGGAAATACCGGTACCGTATATAATGAAATAGGGACGCAGTATGAAATGGGCCCGCGTTTGATAAGTAGCGGGTGCCAAACCACTCCGAGCCCTACACGAGAGTGTGGGATAAGGACAGAAGGGGCGGAGGAAGCGCCAATCAAACCGGAGCAGTTGGAAGGTACTGTCTCTCGGGGCGATAAGGTGCTGAAGACGCCGCCTCGGGTTAATGTAAAGTCAAAGGGCGTTCAGACAGTAAAAGGACTCTTTTCTGTTAATAAAGAGATCCAAACTGCGGACAAGCCCCAGATTAAAAAGGAGATCCTAAAAGAGAAACGGGAGTCTCCTGATAAAGTGATAAGGGAGTTGTCATTAGTTACTGGAGGGGCGGAGGAAGTGCCAATCAAACCAGGGCAGCTGGAAAGTGCTGTTACCCGGAATGATGTGGTGCTAATGACGCCGCCTCCTATAATACATAGGACAACGGGCGTGCAAACAGCAAAGAGGCTCTCTCTTCTCCATAGAGAGCCTCACGCTGTGCACAACCCCAGAGTAAGCAGGAGATCCCCGAAATAAAAAGCGGGTCTCCTGACAAAGTAAAGAAACGGGCAGAGAGCAGCAAAGCGGCCAAAAAACCCTCCTTAACGGAGGAGAGGGTGGAACTGACAGAATTCCCGAGATGTTTCAGGTCTCGGGAAGAGAGACTACCAGGAGGGCAGCGTCGGTGCTACAACTGCCGTCGGCCAGGCCACTTGTGGCGAAGTTGTCCCCAGAGGACAGGGGAGCGGTGGGACAGAAGATACACCATTCCCCCAAGGTTCACTGGGAGCCTAGACAACGTCACCAAGGTTCGGCTAACGCGTCCTCCTGGAGGAGGACGTCCCTCGCGGGGCTGGTCGCTTCGCCCCAGTTGGCTTCGCTAAGGGGGGGGTATTGTGAAGGATTGCCGGCTTTCTACTCCGGCCCTCACCCCCAGGCTGCCAGGAGGAGCTCTCCCGACAGCATGAACGTGCCCCGAATTCCAGCAGGGCATCATGGACTCTGTAGTTTATATGCACAGCCCTGCTGGATACCATGGGGGCCTCCAGGAGTCGCTGTAGGGAGGTTGTCGGACTCTTATGTGCCCTATAACCCGGAGGTGCGTCAAGATCACATGACAGGAAGAAACGACGTGCCTCCGGGGTATAGAAGAGTTTTTATATGACCCGGAAGTGTTCCTAGTCACGTGGACAGAGAGGATGAAACACTTCTGGATCAGGACTATAAAAGGACTATGGGAAATCCCAGATGGCGAGCTGAGCTGGGTGGAAGGGTGGCAACGCGTCTGGGAGTGGAGGATTGGTTATTGATTATTGTTGTTATTATTATTATTGAGTATTGTGGAGTGTAGGGTGCTTTGTGCACATTTATTATTATTATTACTAATAATAAACCATTATTTGGACTTTTATCTGGTGTCTGACGTCTGGTCTGAGGGTTCAAGGGGTCACGGAGACCTCTATCTATCACACCATACAATAAGAAGACTACTGAGGGAGGCCAAAGAGAAACCGACTGTATGATAACTCTGAAGGAGTTACAGTGGGTCAGACTGGAGAGACCGGGCTTAAAATAATTGTTGGCAGGTTGCTTAATCAGTTGCAGCTTTAGATAGATAGATAGATAGATAGATAGATAGATAGATAGATAGATAGATAGATAGATAGATAGATAGATAGATAGATAGATAGATAGATAGATAGATAGATAGATACTTTATTAATCCCAATGGGAAATTCAAATTCTTCAGCAGCAGCATACTGATACAATAAATAATATTAAATTAAAGAATGATAATAATGCAGGTGAAAAACAGACAATAACTATGTATAATGCTAAATGTTAACGTTTACCTCCCCGGATGGAATTAAAGAGTCGCATAGTTTGGGGGAGGAACGATCTCCTCAATCTGTCAGTGGAGCAGGACAGTGACAGCAGTCTGTCGCTGAAGCTGCTCTTCTGTCTGGAGATGATACTATTAAGTGGATGCAGTGGATTCTCCATAATTGATAGGAGCCTGCTGAGCGCCCTACGCTCTGCCACAGATGTTAAACTGTCCAGCTCCATGCCAACAATAGAGCTTGCCTTCCTCACCAGTTTGTCCAGACGTGAGGCGTCTTTCCTCTTAATGCTGCCTCCCCAGCACACCACTGCGTAGAAGAGGGCGCTCGCCACAACTGTCTGATAGAATATCTGCAGCATCTTATTGCAGATGTTGAAGGACGCCAGCCTTCTAAGGTAGTATAACCGGCTCTGTCCTTTCTTGCACAGCGCATCAGTATTAGCAGTCCAGTCTAATTTATCATCCAGCTGCACTCCCAGATATTTATAGGTCTGTACCATCTGCACACAGTCACCTTTGATGATCACTGGGTCTATGAAGGGTCTGGGCCTCCTAAAATCCACCACCAGCTCTTTGGTTTTGCTGGTGTTCAGGTGTAGGTGGTTTGAGTCGCACCATTTAACAAAGTCATTGATTAGGTCCCTATACTCCTCCTCCAGCCCATTCCTGATGCAGCCCACGATAGCAGTGTCATCAGCGAACTTTTGCACATGGCAGGACTCCAAGTTGTATTGGAAGTCCGATGTATATAGGCTGAACAGGAACGGAGAAAGTACAGTCCCCTGTGGCGCTCCTGTGTTGCTGACCACAATGTCAGACGTGCAGTTCCTAAGATGCACATACTGAGGTCTGTCTTTAAGATAGTCCACAATCCATGCCACTAGGTATGAATCTAATCCCATCTCTGTCAGGTTGTCCCTAAGGAGCAGAGGTTGGATTGTGTTGAAGGCGCTACAGAAGTCTAGAAACATAATTCTTACAGCACCACTGCCTCTGTCCAAGTGAGAGAGGGATCGGTGTAGCTTATAGATGATGGCATCCTCTGCTCCCACCTTCTCCTGATATGCAGACTGCAGAGGGTCAAGGGCGTGTTGAACCTGTGGCCTAAGGTGGTGAAGCAGCAGCCTCTCTATGGTCTTCATCACATGTGATGTCAGAGCAACAGGCCGAAAGTCATTCAGCTCACTAGGACGTGATACCTTTGGGATTGGGGTGATACAAGATGTTTTCCAAAGCCTCGGGACTCTCCCCTGTTCCAGGCTCAGGTTGAAGATGCACTGTAGAGGACCCCCCAGCTCTGATGCACAGACCTTCAGCAATCGTGGCGATACTCCATCTGGACCCGCTGCTTTGCTGGCACAAAGTCTCCTCAGCTCTCTGCTCACTTGCGCTGTTGTAATTATGGGTGGGGATGTCTTTCCTATGCTGGTATCAGCAGAAGGATGTGTGGAGGGTGCAATACTCTGAGGTGAGTGTGAGAGTGGGTTAGGGTGGTCAAACCTGTTAAAGAAGTTGTTCATTTGGTTTGCTCTCTTCATGTCTCTCTCGATGGTGGTTCCCCGCTTCGAGCTACAGCCAGTGATGATCTTCATCCCATCCCACACTTCCTTCATGCTGTTATTCTGCAACTTCTGCTCCAGCTTTCTCCTGTACTGCTCCTTCGCCGCCCTGAGCTGGACTCGGAGTTCCTTCTGCACGCGCTTGAGCTCATGCTGATCACCGTCTTTAAAAGCCCTTTTCTTCTGGTTCAAAAGGGCTTTATGGGCGAGTAGCAAAGAGAACGCCACTGCTACAAAACACAAAGTTTGTCAAAAGGCACATGGGAGACTCTGAAGTCCGCTGGTCTGCTGAGACCAAAATTGAGGTTTTTGGCCATCACAGGAAATGCCACGTAAGCCAAACAATGTACATCAACAAAAATGCACCATCCCCACAATAAAGCATGGTAGTGGCAGTATCACTCTGTGGGCTTGTATGTATGCAGCAGGCCCAGGAAGACTTGTGAGGATAGAGGTGAAAAGTTCCGGATGAAATCCTGATGCTATCTCCAAGAAACTGCACCTCAGGAGAACATATAAATGATCTTATACATTTGTAATTAATATAGACCACTTTCGCTGTGCTCTGTTTTCACTTTGACATTAAAGAGTGTATCCTGATAAACAGCATCAAAAATCCAAATTAAATTCACTCATATTGAATGTTGTATAATAAAGAAATGTGAAAACTTCTAAGGGGGTGAATATTTTTTACAGAAAATGTAGCTGGTGTTTTTAGAACTGAAAGTATATTGAGGACTGAATGCTACTCTCCAACTAACAGTGCATCATTTATTAATGTGTGCTTGGTACATTTTGTATTAAATCTGCTCCTGCACTTTGAAATTCATCTAGAGCTCTTCTTGAAGGGACATTGAGTATCCCTAGTCTTGAGAACTGTATAGATTATCACTTTTCTAGATTTAATTCTGAGCTGATGCAACTTCAATATGACATGTTTTTCCCATGCTTGTGTAAGTCTTAGCTTTTAAATCCAGGCTGAAGACTCACTACATCAACTTAGCATGCCCTGACTAGAGCTGCTGATTAGTTGTATACACTGCATCTCTGTTGTTAGTTATTAGCACTAAAATATAAGTATAGTAATCCCTCCTCCATCGCGGGGGTTGCGTTCCAGAGCCACCCGCGAAATAAGAAAATCTGCGAAGTAGAAACCATATGTTTATATGGTTATTTTTATATTGTCATGCTTGGGTCACAGATTTGCGCAGAAACACAGGAGGTTGTAGAGAGACAGGAACGTTATTCAAACACTGCAAACAAACATTTGTCTCTTTTTCAAAAGTTTAAACTGTGCTCCATGACAAGACAGAGATGACAGTTCCGTCTCACAATTAAAAGAATGCAAACATATTTTCCTCTTCAAAGAGAGTGCACGTCAGGAGCAGAGTCTGTCAGAAAGACAGAGGAAAGCAAACAAATCAATAGGGCTGTTTGCTTTTAAGTATGCGAAGCACCGCGGCACAAAGCTGTTGAAGGCGGCAGCTCACACCCCCTCCGTCAGGAGCAGGGAGAGAGAGAGAGAGATAGAGAGAGACAGAGTTTGTTGTTCAGTCAAAAATCAATACGTGCCCTTCGAGCTTTTAAGTATGCGAAGCACCGTGCAGCATGTCGTTTCAGGAAGCAGCTGCACAAAAGATAGCAACGTGAAGATAATCTTTCAGCATTTTTAGACGAGCGTCCTTATCGTCTAGGTGTGCGAACAGCCCCCCTGCTCAATCCCCCTACGTCAGGATCAGAGAAAGTCAGCGCAAGAGAGACAGAAAAGTAAGCCGGGTAGCTTCTCAGCCATCTGCCAATAGCGTCCCTTGTATGAAATCAACTGGGCAAACCAACTGAGGAAGCATGTACCAGAAATTAAAAGACCCATTGTCCGCAGAAATCCACGAACCAGCAAAAAATCCGCGATATATATTTAAATATGCTTACATATAAAATCCACGATGGAGTGAAGCCGCGAAAGGCGAAGCGCGATATAGCGAGGGATTACTGTAATATGTTATTTATAAACCGTTACCAACCCTACCCTATTCTGTTCCTCTTCACTTGGTGCCACTGCACTACTGCCAATTTGTTTGTCTGCCTATGGAAAAGTCATCTCAGATAATTGAGCCCAGGAATCATTGGGTAGAAGGGTACTTTCATCAGATTGGCTGGCCCACCACTGATTCAGCTGTACAGTGGTCAGTACAAGGGGAGGCGGCTTGTTGGCAGAGGTCTGCAGGATTCTGACTGTGTCTGGCTTAACTCTGACTCATTTTCTGCAATCTGGCTGTGGTTCTACAATTAACTAATTGACAGATATTGTTATTTTTTATTAATGTTAGTCAGTTTCTACTTTGTTTTTTTTCTTGGGTTTTTTTTTTTAACCCAGCCACAGGGGATGCACGAACTAGTGTGTTTCTTCGTACCGGTCCCAAGCCCGGATAAATGGGGAGGGTTATGTCAGGAAGGGCATCCAATGTAAAATTTTGCCAAATCAATATGCAGACAAAAATACAAATTTCCATAATGGATCAGTCGAGCCCCGGGTTAACAACGACCATCACCAGTACTGTAAGTCAACAGGGTGCTGGAGGAAATTGGGCTACTGTTGGCCGAAGAAGAAGAAGAAGAAGAGAGGGGAAACGTATCTGGAGGCAGGAGGAGAGAAGGAATGTAAAGAGAGTGGAACTGGGCGTAGGAACTTTGAATGTTGGCAGTATGACTGGTAATGGAGAGAAGGAAGGTTGATATATTGTACGTGCAAGAGACTAAATGGAAGGGGAGTAAGGCCAGGTGGATCGGAGGTGGATTCAAATTGTTCTATCATGGTGTGAATAGGAGGAGAAATGGAGTAGGGGTTATTCTGAAGGAAAAGTATGTCAAGAGTGTCCTGGAGGTGAAAAGAATGTCAGACAGAGTGATGATTATGAAGCTGGAAATTGGAGGTATGATGATGAATGTTGTTAGTGCATATGCCCCGCAAGTTGGGTGTGCAATGAATGAGAAAGAAGATTTTTGGAGTGAGTTGGATAAAGTGATGAACAGTGTACCCAAGGGACAGAAAGTTGTGATTGGAGCAGATTTCAATGGACATGTTGGTGAAGGGGAACATAGAAGATGAGGAGGTGATGGGTAGGTATGGTGTCAAAGAGAGGAATGAAGAAGGTCAGAGGATAGTGGATTTTGCCAAAAGGATGGCTGTGGTGAATTTTAAGAAGAGGGAGGAACATAGGGTGATGTACAAGAGTGGAAGATGATGCACACAGGTAGATTACATCCTATTAGAAGAGTTAATCTGAAGGAGATTGAAAACTGCAAAGTAGAGGCAGGGGAAAGTGTAGTTAAGCAGCATAGGATGGTGATCTGTAGGATGACGTTGGAGATCAAGAAGAGGAAGAGAGTGAGGGCAGAGCCAAGAATCAAATGGTGGAAGTTGAAAAAGGAAGACTGCAAGGTTGAGTTTAGGGAGAAGGTGAGACAGGCACTGGGTAGTAGTGAAGAATTACCAGACAGTTGGGAAACTACAGCAGATGTAGTAAGGGTGACAGCAAGAAGGGTGCTTGGTGTGACATCTGGACAGAGGAAGGAGGAAAAGGAAACCTGGAGGTGGAATGGGGAAGTACAGGAGAGTATACAGAGGAAGAGGATGGCAAAGAAGAAGTGGGATAGTCAGAGAGATGCAGAAAGTAGACAAGAGTACAAGGAGATAAAGCGCAAGGTGAAGAGAGAAGTGGCGAAGGCTAAAGAAAAAGCGTATGATGAGTTGTATGAGAGGTTTGACACTAAGGAGGGAGAAAAGGACCTGTACTGATTGGCTAGACAGAGGGACTGAGCTGGGAAAGATCTGCAGCAGGTTAGGATAATAAAGGATAAAGATGGAAACATACTCACAAGTGAGGAGAGTGTGTTGAGCAGATGGAAAGAGTACTTTGAGAGGCTGATGAATGAAAAGAACAAGAGAGAGAAGAGGTTAGATGATGTTGAGATAGTGAATCAGGAAGTGTAACGGATTAGCAAGGAGGAAGTAAGGACAGCTATGAAGAGGATGAAGAATTCGAAAAGCTGTTGGTCCAGATGACATACCTGTGGAAGCATGGAGGTGTTTAGGAGAGATGGCAGTGGAGTGAGAGGTTGCCTGAGAAGTGGAGCCGATATTTAAGAATAAGGAGGATGTGCAGGACTGCAGTAACTACAAGGGGATAAAATTGATGAGCCACAGCATGAAGTTATGGGAAAGAGTAGTGAAAGTTAGGTTAAGAAGTGAGGTGATTATTAGTGAGCAGCAGTATGGTTTCATGCCAAGAAAGAGCACAGATGCAATGTTTGCTCTGAGGGTGTTAATGGAGGAGTATAGAGAAGGCCAGAAGGTGTTGCACTGCATCTTTGTGGACCTGGAGAAAGCATATGACAGGGTACCTCGAGAGGAGTTGTGGTATTGTATGAGGAAGTCTGGAGTGGCAGAGAAGTATGTAAGTGTTGTACAGGATATGTACGAGGGAAGTGTGACAGTGGTGAGGTCTGCGGTAGGAGTGACGGATGCATTCAAGGTGGAGGTGGGATTACATCAGGGTTTGGCTCTAAACCCTTTCTTATTTGCAATGGTGATGGACAGATTGACAGATGAGATTAGACAGGAGTCCCCTGTGGACTATGATGTTTGCTGATGACATTGTGATCTGTAGCGATAGTAGGGAGCAGGTTGAGAAGACCCTGGAGAAGCGGAGATATGCTCTACAGAGGAGAGTAATGAAGGTCAGTAGGAACAAGACAGAATACATGTGTGTAAATGAGAGGGAGGTCAGTGGAATGATGAGGATGCAAGGAGTAGAGTTGGCGAAGGTGGATGAGTTTAAATACTTGGGATCAACAGTACAGAGTAATGGGGATTGTGGAAGAGAGGTGAAAAAGAGAGTGGAGGCAGGGTGGAATGGGTGGAGAAGAGTGTCAGGAGTGATTTGTGACAGATGGGTATCTGTAAGAGTGAAAGGGAAGGTCTACAGGATGGTAGTGAGACCAACTATGTTATATGGGTTGGAGACAGTGGCACTGACCAGAAAGCAGGAGACAGAGCTCAAGATAGCAGAGTTAAAGATGCTATGATTTGCATTGGGTGTGACAAGGATGGATAGGATTAGAAATGAGTACATTAGAGGGTTAGCTCAAGTTGGACAGTTGGGAGACAAAGTCAGAGAGGCGAGGTTGCGTTGGTTTGGACATGTGCAGAGGAGAGATGCTGAGTATATTGGGAGAAGGATGCTAAGGACAGAGCTGCCAGGCAAGAGAAAAAGAGGAAGGCCTAACAGTAGGTTTATGGATGTGGTGAGAGAGGACATGCAGGTGATGGGTGTAACAGAACAAGATGCAGAGGACAGAAAGATATGGAAGAAAATGATCCGCTGTGTCAACCCTTAATTGGAGCGGCCGAAAGAAGAAGTTTCTACTTTTTTTTTTATATATTTGAACAAATCTGTCTCCTTATATGTAATAATTCTATATTTAGTGAGTGATATAATGTATTCTTGCATTTTGCCTTGAGAGTTGGTGAGGAGGTCTGTACAAGAACAAAGTAGTTTCTACTATTGTATTGTATTTCTGAGGTGGCAATGATAGATTACCTGTCTAGCTCTGTGAAGAGGCTTTCTTGTGCCCTGTTTTGTGTATTGTATTTACTCCATTTTTTGACACCCATTGCACACCCAACCTACCTGGAAGAGGATCTCTCTCTGAATTGACCTTCCCAAGATTTCTTCCATTTTTTAAAATAGTATTTTTTGTAAGTTTTTTCTTATCTTCTCAGACAGTCTTCTTAAAGAGCTGTCAAAAAACACAGCCTATTAAAGCCCATTGAGGTGTTTCATCGTGTGATTTCGGGCTAAATGAGAAATATGTTGTTGTTTTTGTTTCTACTTGAGGGACTCTAGTTTATTACCATATTATAGAAAAATACTATCACTTACCTGTAACTCTCAAATAGGAAAGGTGTGGTTGTGGATATGAGTGTGCCATAATCATCAGAATAGTTTCTATCATACTATAAACCAAAATTGCAAAAAAGGGTCTTTAGAAAAATAATGAATAGACTGGCCAATCCTTGTCTTGCAACTTTAATTCAAAGCTCTTCCAAGGTGCCAGTTGGGTTCCACTTTGGCTTAATAAGAATAAAAACTTCATTATCACGGGCTTTGAACATCTTGTCCTGTCTTCATATGTAATTGATTGTAATAAAGAGGTATCTTAAATCAGCAGACTGGTTTGCCATGAATTAAAAAATGACATGTAGATCAGGGTCAAGTAAGCCATTCTGTCAACTACAGAAAATGACAGATTCAGTTTTTCAAATAATGAGGCAATTTGTGTAAGATAATGTAAAATCATTCTTAAAAATAGAACAACGTGGATTTTTAGTTACATCAGCCTGGAGTGAAGCAAATAATGTACAACACATGTTCTGATCACAGTGCCTTTTGCCATTTGGATTCCAACTGCTCTCCTCAGTGAGAGCATCTTATCTTTTCCTGTGAATGGTTCTCACTGCCTGAGGATGACCAGATGGCATCACAGCGTTGAGTCAGCAAAGGCATGGACAGGCCTGGAACCAGACGGCCAGTGGACAGTGTAAAATGAAAACACACCATCTGTTTTCTTGCAGATATTAAAACGATTTTCTCTAATGGTTCATGTATCTGAACGTGTGGTGTATTTTGAGGTTTTTGTGAAAAAAAAAAAAAAAAAAAGTGTAGTTTAACGGACCATCATTTTTTAGGTTTTATTTCTATGCAATAAAACTGAAATAAAAAATAGCTGCACAATTTCTTAATAAGTGACATCTGTTAAAATAAATTACTTTTCTGTCTGAAATGACCAATTGCAGCTCTTAATTGATGTCTTTTTTAGAATCTTTTAGCACCAAACTCAGCTCATAATGTTGAGAAATCTGGCACAGCTTTTGCTTTTTCAAGACCTTCATTTATAAAAACACTAAAATGATTAATTCCTACAGAAAAAAACAGCTTTATTAGAAAGGGTTCAGAATGTTCCAGCTACAGAGACACATGGTAAAGTCTGAATGCAAATAAAGCCAAAAAGGAATCATAAACTGCTTTTCACCTCCTTTATTTGTATTTCCTTCGTGAAACATACACATAAAGATTGAAATATTCACTTACAGTACACATTGATGTTTATATGATTATTCTATAGTATTGTGTCTAGCCAGCGTATTTTAAAAGGAGGAGTTGGTTCATTTGTTAACATATTTTTAGGGTTTTGCTGAGGCTATATCCTTGTTTTCCTTTTTACATTTAATTTTTTCTGTGTCTGATTAATTTATTGTTAATTGTTTCTCATTAGTCTCTCCATATTTGGAAAATTAATTTATTAGTTACCTTCTTCCCTTTTTCCTATTAATTGAACCACAATACCAAGAGGCTACCAAATTTAAAGGCTCTTGAAACCTTAAAAAATAAGTTTGGTATGTACTAAGTGAAAGTCATTTTTTCTTAGTCATTGTATATATAAATGTTCCCCATAAAATGGACCTCAAAAGTGAAGCCTTTTTTTAGAAACTTTAAAAAGACATTGGGTCTTCACACTAAAACATGGAGCATGGACAAAACTGGAAATGTGAGTACGTGTAAAAAAATCCAGAACTGTGCAGATGCCAAGTTCCACACACTTCCCCTTTATAAAACCCAATTAATTTGAAATTTTTACACATGTGCACGTGCCTCAGCCCCACCCTGATTCCCCCCAGAATTTTGCATATTTGAATATGCACAACAGTATAAAAAGACCCTTCCATTCTGTGTTTTGTTAAAAGACAATGGCAAAAGCACAAGGAAAAAAGAAGAATTTCAGTGAATGTGAAGCAGAGGCAAGGAAAAACATACTATTTGTTGGCTTAAGCAGTGGTATAAGCAACAAAAGGTGTGTGTGGAGGAGACATTAGAAAGTTCAAGTTCAGAAAGTCATACAGTGCCTGAAATAAAAAGAAGTGGTCAGATGTCAAAGTCAACGTGAAAAGACGAGTCACAGCCCACCGTTTGTTTATTCTGTTTCAGACAATATTACAAAAACTGACCCCTTTGCCGAGGACACAAATCCATGCAGTGATGTTGTTGCTGTGCCCAGCACATCTTCAGACGCTGGCTACACATACACCTCTGTCTCGGAAACCACTAGGCGACCATCTAGCTGTGTGAATGAATGAATGGATACCTATAATGTCCTTTTTATTATTGTCACTTGATTGCATGCTTCATGCATGCACTGTCTTACTGAAGCACATGTGTACATCATCAATCCAGTGGCAGCAGGCAGTACCTTTGTGAAAGAAACAAGCTTCCATATATTGGGGCCTATATTAGGGCAGTGTGGTGTAGTGGTTAATGCTTCAGACTTCAAACACTGAGCCTGTGGCTTCAAATTCTGTTACTGACACTCTATGACCCTGAGCAAGTCAGTTCACCTGCCTGTGCTTTAACTGGAAAACCAAAAGAAATGTAACCAAGTGTATCATAAATGTTGTAAGTTGCCTTGGACAAAGGCATCAGGCAAATATGTAAATGTAAATATTTAAAGAATATAAGCTATCATAAGTAGGCCTTGTGGAAGGGTACAGCCCGGACACAGACAGGAGGACACGTTCTTAGCCATCACCACACGTTTATTCTACAACTATTATATACAAGTCACTATGTGCACCGCCACCAAATACCCCCCACAGTCTCTCACTCTTCAGGCTTCTCTTCTAAGCTTCTTCTCACACACTCAGGCCTCTCTTCGCCCACCTTCTTCTCCGACCTCGTCCACCTCCTCACCCGACTCCAGCCTTGATTGTCGGGAGGCGGACCCTTTTATAGGCAGCTGAATGCCGACCACACCCAGCCACCTGTGACAGCCTTTTTCAGTTATTATTGTCTAATTGTCTATAGAATCGAGACTTGGCTGCAGAATTCAATAATGCCAATAATGGCTCCTGTTAGGGATTTTCCAAGGTGAATCCATGACTCTGGGGCTGAACGGATGCCATGGAAAGATGTATATGGCAATTGGCAAAGTGAAATGCTCAGCCAGTGTAAATTGGCTAAATCTCAGAAGAATGGTTTGCTTTTTGCTTTCTTACCTTCTTAAAACAGAATGGAAATGTTACACTGTTTTGGAATAAGTGTATATATCTCAAGAAGCAGATCAATACTCACTAACATTATTGGCTTGAATAATGATTGTATTCTGTAAGTTTGAAGGCTTTTATTACAATGAGACACCAGTATCCGTAAGCTCCTTTATAAAATGCAATAGCGGGCTAGTAATTTTTTTAACATTTACAAAATATGCTTCACTTTAGAATGCAGTTTCGTGTGGTAGACTAAATATATACCATGATTTTGAAGAAATGAATTTGACTTGAAAAATACCAAACTAATCCTTTAAATGCCTTATTGCGAGGGAATTGAGTAACTTTCTCTCAGTCCGTGATGCCCCCTCAAAGAGTACCTAATAGTGAATTAACGGAAATATTTTGCTCTTGTTAACTATTCTCTAGTATGAAGAAATATTTTTCAGTTTTTAAGATTTAGGGTTTTGTGTACTGTTCTGTTGACTTTGCCATTTTGCTTGAATTTTTACAATATTTCATTGTAGTTATTTTTTCTTACTAGTTATACAATTTGGCATGCAGAGATCTTCTTTTGGGAACCACTCCCCTCTCTCACTCATTCATTGGTCAAGAGTCCTGTCTTCATTTCAAAAGAACAGCATTATGGGAACGTGTCTTTTCTGTTAATATTCGGAACTGAGTTTTCTGGAAGTATTAATAATGTTCTAGCAAAAATAGCATTCAACTGGAAAACAGACCTGTGCATAATATTGTGCAGCATGATTAACTTAAGAATTTTTTTTTTCTCATAATTTTCTTTTGGACAGAATGAGTCTTCATTACGTTGTATTATATCATTAACTGTTTACTCTCATTCTCCATGAAACATGAGAGAATTTTTTTTCTCGACCATTACTACAAACTAAATAGAATAAGTAACATATAAGAAGTATAATTTTTAGCTGGGGCATTCCTTTAACAACTTGCATTTGTGTTTTTTTTTTCTGTATCATTTTCCTTACTTGAATAGAGGCAACTCATGTTTAGTCCCCCCAAGGCATTTTCTGTGGTTTGGGGTAATTATTCTATAAATGATACATGGATCACCGAAAAGAAGAAGAAGTAAATCTACGAAATTAGCCCTAACCCTTTTGGCACGTCACCCATCACTCCATTTACAGTTTCACTTGCCCTGGTTTTAGAATTTTTTCAATATAAGGTAAGATTTAATTGATCGCTTTGACTATAGATCAGCATTTACTGCCTGAATATTTTTTTCACTTGCATTTAATTCTTTGCCTGTGTTTCCCAAGTTTTTGTTATAGGTTGTCCAGCTCTTTTGAATTATTCTTGCTTTCTCTTCAATTTTCCTTTCATTTGATATATCTGAATGTTTGTGACTAATGTACATTTTATATAAGAGTAATGTTTGTAGCACAAGGGATCCCATTGAGGATCTTGCAGTGAATGTTCTACTTATTAGTACACTTTATTTCCTGTCTAAAAATCACTGTAAATAATTGTCCCTAGCTTCAGTATTAATCTTCTGACATCAAGATTACTAAAATTATATTCAAAAGTATCAGTTATTTAAATCATATGTGTTGTTTTTAACTGATACTCCAGTTGCCTATTAAACATTTTATTTTAAATGCTTTTCTTCATCCAAAACACAGTGGATGCTGTTCAAAATATTGTTTTCTGTGATTTAACGTTCATCTTTTCTTTGGATCCATTATGTTTTTAGTTTACCAATCATTGGGCACGTCTTCCATTTGATGTGATTGATAGAATAAGATTGCTAATGGTTCAGAAATATGCAGCAATTGCACCAAGCTCAGAAGTTGTATTCATCTATAATGCGCCTGAAGCCTGAAGCAGATCTAAATCTTGAATTATAAAATTATTCATTATGGAGATTTTTTTTTTATGTCTGTGAAATACATTCCATTTATTTGGTGATTTGTATATAAAACCTTGGTAAGATATTTATTTAATTAATTGTATTATTTCCTGTTTAACTTCAGTAAATTATCCTGCATGTTTTCAAGGCTATAAGTAATTTCTTAAGGTTTTTTTTATTCATTTCAATTATTTCTCTTACTGCTTCTTGCTTAAACTTTCATTTTTTCATTACTAGATGTAATTTCTTGTAGTCCCCATTGTATCTGCATTTACTACAAAAGGCACTTTTAAACTAGTTAATTTGTGCAATGCATATTCTGGTAAAGATACCACGCTAGCTTCTGAAACTATTTGCCTATGTACTGTACGTTTTCCTTATAGGCAGTGTGGCTTAAGGTTCAACCTAATTAGTCTGCATAATAAGTCATGTGATTAAATCTTTTTTCCAATTCAATGCCCAACATGCTTTGTATGACCATTTTATAAGAAGGAAAATTAACATTGGAGGTTCCTGACAGGACTCTGACATCTCCATTGCAAAGAGTCAATGAGCCTCTGAATCTGCAGTTGTGGGATGTTATGCCTTTCCTAATGAAGAGCATTATGAAATTATTGCCATTGGCATCCAGGGTGTTGGGATTTCACGTCTGTTGTGGAAAATAATATTTTTGTTCCTTTCATTCTTATTTTTGCTTTATATTAGTTGTTTTAGTCCATTTCTATGGCATTTTGAATAATTTTATAGCTATTATGTTATATCTCCAGTGACACCATGTTTGACTGGTTTCTTCTGTGGTCATCACAGTTTTATGATATTTGGCCACTACCGTGTTATTTATTGTTGCATCGTCCATTTGTAATCATGTGTTTGGACTTGTTGCAGCGTCATAGCATTATCCCTATTTAAGATGGCAGCATGGCATCACCTGTATTTGTATATTGGATCAAAAAACTCTCATTAAGAATCTTTGTTTATCATGTTTCAGAAAGGCTAAACAAGTTTCCAATAATAATGTTAGGGGCCTTGATTGTTTCTTTGTGTGTGTGCTCAAAAGAATTACTTATGAACATTTTGAAATCACTTTTTTCTCCCCTTCAGGTAAAAGAAAACCAACTACAGGTACGTGTGATATACCATTCAGCTATTCAGCAGTCTTGATGTCTGTTTATGCATGCCACTGAGCCTTTTGGAATTCACCACCATGTTTGTTACTCTAGACCAAAACAAACCTATTTTTAAGCTATTTTTGGACCATATTTTGTGCAAGAAAGTACACCCTTAAAATAAACAGTAAACCAATAGGAATCTTTAGATAAAATCATCAGGAGGATTTGAAGTTATGCATGTCAAAATCAGCTGCTTGTAGTGGTTCAAGTCAAAACCAAACTACTTGGTTCTACTTGAGACAAAAACTGACTACTGCTAAAAGAAATAGTAACTTGTTTTTTTAAATATATTTAATTTTTTTATATATACAAAAAGCTCAAACTTGACAAAACTAAATCCAATTCAAACCCCACCCATGAGAAAGAGAGGAAGGCCAACAGCCAGATTAAAACTTAACAGTAGAAAAGATGGGAGAGGATCCTTTTCCCTCAATATAAATGCTTATTCTAAAATATAATTGATTAGATTCTGCCAGGTTTTAAAAATGTTTTGAATGGATCTTCTAAGTGAGAATTAGATTTTTTCCAATTTCAGATAGCATATAACATCAGTTACTCAGTGACTTAAAAGCGGTGGGCTAGGATTCTTCTTCTTGTAGCTTGTTTTATCCACTGAAGTTGAGGATAAATTGGTATGTGGTCCTATTTATACTGTATGTCACATTGTGGTCACATGATTAAAGAAAAAAGGTGTTAACTAAAAGTAACTTTTTCAATACTTATTCTATTTAATAATAAACAACGGAGCTGATCCATGGTGATTCAAGTCCTAAAATAAACCCAGAACACACATTCAACAATGTATATAATAAAATAACTGATTTATAATCTATTATTCACATACTAGTCATTTAGCCCGTTACAATAACGGGCGCTAGAACAGTAGTGCATAAACATTAGTAGGAACAGTGTATATTAAATGGCAAGGGACTTTGACCTCATTCTTTTTGTTGGTCGTATTTTTCTTTCTTTCAGCCTTTCTTTTGTTGATGTTTACTTGCTGAGCTGACCGTTCTTCGTGGGCTGCCGCCGTGTATTGTGTGTCTTTAATTTTCTGTGACAGTAATACTGTCTTGTACGGCTCTATTCAATAAGGGCGCGTAGATAATTTAGTTCAAATGGTTCTGGAATATGTGAAGAGCAACAGGTGCAGATCTTTATTTACGCGCACCTTTATTCGCTGCGCCCAATTGAGGTCGTCCTTTTGAGGCTCGCCTATTTGTGCGCGCCCTTATTGAAGGATGCCTGTGTGCGCCCTTATTGAAGGATACCGTCTTGTACGTCCGCTGGCTTGTACGTCCGTACGTCCGTAATATACCTTTAATTTTCTCTGGCGGTAATACAGGTGTGCGTGTCGGTAATATGCCTTTAATCTCCTCTTACAGTAATACTGGTTTGTATGTGGCTGTAATATGCGTCACTGTATTGTGTACCTTTAATTTCTTCTTGCAGTAATACTGGTTTGTATTTCTATAAAACGCCTGAAACTTTCTCTGACAGTAATATCGCGCATAGCACCGTGCCCCGCGCATGCGCACTTCACCAGAAGACACCCACACACGGACACCTGGATGCACATAGGGATTTTATATATATAGATGACTGCAAAGCCCTATTTCTAACAGTCGTTAATCCAGAATCCTAATGGTAAACTCTCTTAGCTCATTCTTAATTAATTACATTTTAATGCTAATTGGTTATTAGAGAATCCTTTCTAATTGTGTTAGCACAGCTGAAACCTGTTATTCTGTTCAATAAAAGTAGTACATTTTCTTTTCTTTCGGTGCAAGGTAATGGCATTCCTAAAGTTGCGTTAAAAAGTGGCCAAATTGAAACTTAGCCCATTGCTGTTAAAAAGCTTCTTCCATGTGACAGGTTGTGAAGAAAGTAAACATTTCTTACAAATATGTACACTACTATCTCGAGAGAAGGGGGAAAACTGGATCTAACAGGATAGAAAAGAAGAGAAAGGGTCATATACACACCTACATAAGAAAATGAGGACATCAGAGTGTGTAGTTTCAGAAACAGATGCCATGACAGTTTTCAGTTGGCCACTTAATTAAACAGTACATGCCAAATACCACAGTCATCTGCAACAGTGAAAAGAGAAGGTTAAAATGGGCAAAATAACAGAGACACAAAGTGACAGACTTCTGGGTGATTCCAATTTTTTGCCCATTTTAATCTCTTCTTTTTATTTTCCAGGTTTAGATAAGGATTTTTCTCTGAAACTCTGCCTCTAGGCCACCATACTGGTGTCATCCTAGTATTTGGTGTATATTGCTTAAGGAAGCAGCCAACTAAAGATATGTAAGGTGTGCTGGTTATGCTCTTGTGTGGTTCCTTGAGGACAACTTGATCTTGGACCATCATCTGTTTTACTTGCAGTCAGAACACAGTAGACCAGTGTAGTCCATAGTGTCTGCGAATGCTGGAACATGATATGCCTGTCTGGATTTATGGAAGGGCAGGCCCATGGCTTAAGAAGCAGGTGCCCATTTTTAAATAGTGATTGGAAGAGAAATGGAGAAGGGTGGTTAAAGAAAGAAGAGTGAAGTAGGCAGAAAGACTAGAGAGAGAGAAAACATGAGCGAGTAAATGACTCATGATAGAGAGAAGGGACAGGCAGCCAGGAAGGAGAGCTGCTTGAGGGGAGTGTGAGGCTGATACCCAGGGGCTGAAGGAACTGAAGGAGTGATCACTGCGGCTGAGCTGCTTAGGGGGCCAGAGTGATGCATGTTGAAAAGGACAACTTGCTGTGTAAGCCCAGGAAGGCAGCAGGAGTCGATGAGGCTCGGACTGGGAGTCCCAATGCGAGCACCATGGCCTTTGGGGTCCAGAGCCTAGCTCTGGAGTGGGAGCCTTGTTGTAGCCATGGGACGACAGGGACCTGGACCTGTAGAAAGTCAGCTGTGTCTGTTGGCAGGGAGACTCCTCTGCTGCGAGCCCCCATACGAGATGAACAGAGGACTCGTCAATATTGAAGGGAATACACCAGGGATTTGCTTTATGAAGACAGTTTTCTGCCTGTATTTTAACCTTGTTTTAAAAGATTTTCTCATTTTTGGATTTAAACCTCTACATCGCTGTTGTTTTTATGGATTATTTATTTATTGAACATTTATGGAAGCAGTACACTATTTGGACGTTTTTGTTTTTGAATTGTTTTAAATAAAAGACCTGTTCACTTTTGCACTTACCCTTGCTTTGTGTGTGTCCTCATTTGCTGGCTCATCCCGGTCATGATTATCGATGGGGTCGGGTTCAAGAGGCTCCTGACTGCAACAGGAGCATGGAGCCGACCCGCACCATTACAGTATTTCAAAGAACTCTTACTATTTAAATCTGTGCTGTTTCAGGTTATTTTTTTATTATAATTCCTTCTTCTTTAATTTGAAAATTAAATGAAAAATTTTCAAAGCAGACAGATACATTGGTTTTATTTAAGTTCAAACTGAAATTTCATGGTTTGAAATTTGTATTGGTTCTACTTATTTTGTGTGTGTCCTATATCTGCGAGCGGCCAAACTCATCTTCATAAACACCCAAATCAGTGATGAATTTCCAAGTATAAACATTAGAGAAAATTTGCAGATATCTTGAAGTGGTAATACTAGTTTAATTTCTTGAAACAAGTTCCGTAGCTTTTGAGGCACAGGGAAGCATGACACCATCCCTGTCATCTACAGAACAACACTTTTTGATCTACTGTACATTGATGAAATATGTGAATTTTTAGCTAATTTTTCTTTATACAAAAGTTAAATTAAGAACATTCATTGCAGTCTGATACAAGCTGAATAACTTCATTAGTATGTAAATAAAGCATTATGTTTGCAAAACCATGTAAAGCACAGATGATCATTAAGTATTATTACTTATTTTTACTGCTTGCTACAAGGCTAACTGTTGTGGTCACCCACTGGGTGCTGTTATGATTCAACATATTTTAGAAATGTATTTCTGCTAAAAAATGTTCCCTCCAACATTTATGGATGGTCCTGGGGTTTTTTAACTATAGACACAACAGTCCAGATAGATAGATAGATAAAACTTGATTTGTTCCCAGGGAGAAATTTGGCAATAAATAAATTACTTTTATTAATAAATACTTTTGGTAGAAATGAGCCCCCTTTTTGTTTCGTGACACACTAATCCTCAGTAATTCATTGGCTGAAAGTCCTCAGTGTTATTATGTCAGAGAGAGGATGTGCAGCATTGTTCATAATGGCACTCAATTTTGGTTTCATTCCCTCCTTTACTACGATTTCCAGGGAGTCCAGAGAGTGTCCTATAACTGAGTTTGCCCTTTTAATTAACTTATTGATTCGGTGGGCCTCACATGAAGTGATGTTACCAGTCCAGAACACCACAGTGTAGAATGTCACACTGGAAATCACAGAACTGTAGAAGATGTGTCACTACCCGCAAGGAATGCAGCATTGCCGTATTGTGGCACTGTTGTCATGGTAGTTCCTAGAGGTGTGGCTTGATATGTTGCATCACAACAGCGATGATAAAAAAGGCTACGTGTGATTAGTAGTATATATTGTTTGGAATTTCTCTAAAAACTTTGCCACAGCATTTCACTATTGGTTTCTCTGTCTTTGATCTCTTGCCTCTGTCTATCCACTTTGACTTCCTTAATGTTGTGATGTTCTTTGCCTCTATAATAGTTTTGACCTCTTGCAAGCTCATTTAACATCTCTCTCCTGGTCCTCCCTTTCTAATCCGCCTTGTAGCAGAAAAGGTGTTGTGAGTAAGGAAAGCCTGAAATAGCACACTGATATAGTAATGCTGTTGCTTACACTGGTATATCTGTGTCTGAAAAATTGTGTCTGAATATAACCACTGGTCCCAAAAGAAAAGGCAGTTGTGACAGAAACCTCGTCCTGTGAATTTCAATCAGAGTAACTTCAATGAAGAATGGCACAAGCTTCATTGTAAAATTTGTTTCAAGCATGCACAAATCCTTCCATTTTTTCAATTTTAGATTAACTGGAGAAATAAAATAGTAATGTGTGTGCCAGCAGTTATCCATTTTAAAACCATCAAAAAACACATTTAGGAAGCACAGTATACACCGCTTTCATCTCACTCTCATTCTCTCAGTAGTCATTCCTCTCACACAAAATGTTCTTCCAGTATTACACGGTATGAGGTATCAATGTCAAAATTTACATTCAGAATGGAAACATGAATGGAACCATCACCATCATTTACTGGTGTTGTATGAAAATTCCTGCCCATGGTTCACTTCAAGTTTATGATTCAGTGATTGAGTTGCAGGTATTTTTATATTTAATATTGGTTACAACTTTAAAGTTTATTCTTGAAAAAATGAACTAAATATCAGCATAAGGATAAAAAGGATCTGCAATAAATTTATAAAAATGAATACAAAAAGAGTGAGTAAGCATCATTTTTTCGACATAATGTCCTAGGTTATTAACACATGGCCTGTTTGCCATGCCATATTTTTATGTATAGGCAACCTGATCATTTTTCATCTGTGACACATACAGTATGTGACCATTCTTAAATGTTTCAGTCCATTTATTGACACTTTGCTGAGGCAAAGCATTATTTTGCAATCTGTGCTGAAAGATGACAATGGATCTGTACCTCTGATGCACCACTGGCCTGCTCAAATATAGATAAAAGCATGCTGCTCTTCCTTTATACATGGAGGAAGGGAAGCAGCCATGTTAACAATATTATGACATGCCAGCAAGTGACCAGGCCAGTTCTGACCTGTGGTGCTGCAACTTATTCAAATAAAGCCAATACGCACATGCAAAATTACTGCTGTTAGGGTTTCACCCTGGATGTAGTTTGGTTACTTATTTTTATTTTGTTCCCTTTCTTTTTTAATAATTTACTTTCTTAGGTGTAGCTTTGTAAAAAATTTGCTAATAGTTTTTCATTATTGTGTTGTTGTTTTAAGTAATTGCTTTTTAGTTTTGTTATGTTATGTTATGTTATATTGAGTGATGTTTTGTCTTGTGGGACCTGTAATTAGGCTACAGCCCTCAGGTACTTTGATCATTATGGCTGTGGCTCTTTAAGACACCTGTTGTCACTGCTTCTTTGTAGTGACATTACCTTGTTTTATGGAGCAGTGTTCTTTAGTTTTTCCCTTTTTGTCTGGTTTGGTGGTCTTTTGGCCATTTTGTTTATTTTGGGATTCTCATTGTTATGATTCTATGTAAAAGTTGAAGGCCAACCCCCCCACCCCACCCCAAAAAACACATAACACAAAAACAAATACAATTTAGTTGACTCATTTCTTCTCTTACTTTCTTATGATTTTTACTGGAATATTTCTGTGTTTTCAAGTTGAATTCTTTGTTTAATTTATGAAACCAGTTGTTTTGTTGGGTAAGGTTAATATATTGTCACACACGTGCGATTGGGAGGCAGCTAGAGGGCCTGAATAATAGTAGTAGCACACAAGACCAGGGGGTGGTGAACTGCACTAACTCTCTCTCTCAATTCTCTGCAGACCAGTATAACATGTATACACAGAGAAATCTGAAAATATAAAACCGCCCTATGTTTCATCAGCCATGGAGGATCACTAAAAAAATTCCCCATAGTGGTCCTCTCCAATCCACCTTTTTCGGTGATTCTAGTGCAGAACTGGTCTGATAATATTAATGTAGTGTAGTACTGTGTCACAAAAATGACCAAGAGACATCAAAAAGGTTTGGGGCAACCACCCATTTAATATGCCTTGGCTGCAAAATGGGTAAATTGTTGAGATATGTTCACAGGTTAGACTCCAGAACAGAACTGATGGTGTGGAGGCAAGATGGTGGCTTTAAAGGCCAGTACAGGAAGTGATGTCATCAGGACCATAACCTGAAGTGATGCTATTGGGACTGAAAGTGATGTCATCAATAGCACCGGGACCGAAAGTGATGTCTTCAGTGCCACCCCTCAGCACTCCTCCACCCGTTACCGGAAGTGATGTCATCAATGGCGCCGGAACCTAGCGGGATTTCCCATGGATGGTTTGCAGAGGATTGAGAGAGGGAATTAGTGCAGATTGCCACCTCCTGGTCTGGTGTGGTACTACTATTATTCAGGCCATCTAGCTGCCTTCCCAATTGCATGTGTGTGACAATATGCATACAAGTGCATACAATTTTTCAAAACTTACACTAAAATTAAATTTATTGGTGTTTTGTAAATATGAAATCCGGGTATTTTGTTTTTTATTTTTCGAGTAGAAAGCGAGGAATATTGATCCTTAAAGACTGTTCAGACTTCCATGATTAACTGTGTTTTTTTCTGCAACGGTGTAATGCTGGTAATCTAATCGCAACTATAAAGATGCAAAATGTTAATGGGCCTTAACATGCAGTCTAGTTTTCAGATTAAACAGTGTGTTACAGTTTAAAGGATAAATTTGGTATTTTTTAAGTCAAAGTTAAGTTAAACCATGGTATATAATAGATTGCTACATGAAATTCCACTTTAAAGTGAAGTATATTTTATACATTTTAAAAAATAACTAACCCGCTCTTGCATTTTATAATGGAGAAAAAGGGTATCAGAGTCCCAATATGATGAAAAGCCTTAAACCCTACTAAATATGCCTATTTCTCAATCCAAAAATCTGTTATCGATTACATATATTGTGATGGGTCATTCTTTTGCTCTGACACCTTTTCAAACAGCAACCAGATAAAAAAGAAACACACTTTTAAAAAACTTAAAAGTTTGGCCATGCAGGATCAGCTTCAGAAAATAGTGCATAAATCATACAGCATATCACATGGTGCTATGAGGCTTTAAAGCCGGCTCACCTACACAGTATTTTGTTCTCTGTCCTGTGCAGACTGTCGGCGGCTCCACTCGTGCCTCCCTTCATCTGAATGCTTCTTAGAAAGACGTCTTCAAGTACTTTTAATTCGAAGGAACCACCACTGGAGCAAAACAACTAGGACGTTTTCGGCGTATTTCCAATATTGTTCTGTCAAGCGACAGAATAAAAGCCTCTTTGCCCACTACTCTCCTGGCTGTTGTGCACCTCAGAAGCCCAAACATGGCCCGAACCAGCCCCAGAGAATGAAAGCACATTGTGAATGGTCACAATGTATTGCAAAACATGGATACCCTTTAAAAGAAGACCAGTGATGTCCCTCACTTTGCTGAGTTTGTCTTGCTCCCTAGCAGTTCAGCACTCTTCAGGGCCAGGAGAATGGATTCACCTTGGAAAGTCACTGCCAACCGCCTTTATTGACTTTGAATATTGATGGCCAGATGAGAATTGCTGTCTTGGTTCAGAAGACCTCTAAACATTAATAACTGAAAAAGTCAACTCTTATTCTTTCACTATACAGAGACTTTTTTTCTTTACTTTGCAAAGAACCTGCCTACTGTCAAGATTGTTAAAGCATGTGTGTGCTTCAGTGAGAGAATATTGCGATGACAATGAGCCAGGACTTGAAGTGGGGAATATTACCTACTGTAAATGGTTTCTGCACCATATACTCTGACATCAAACACTGTCCCACTTGATTATGAAATTTCTTAAAACATTATATGCGAGGGGGACTAAGCTGCCAACAGGCAATTATTTGTTTCCACTTCGAACACTGTACGTAGCATGTACTCAAGTGTCAAGAACTGAACAGATGTTAATGGCATCCATCCCACTTATCCAGGGCAGGGGCGTGGTACAGCTGGAGCCTAACTGCCCAAGCGTCAGACACAAGGAAGGAACAACACTGCGACAGAGCGCCAGTCCATCGCAGGGCAAACACACAAACACAGTATAGGGCCAGTTTAGCAAAACAAGTTCACATAAGTTTAATCAGGTTGAACTTTAGCGAGTTGTTTTAAAATAGGCAGATGTTTTAACATAGGCAGAATGGGTTTTCACTCTTGCCTCACAGAGCCAGGTTCTACATAGTCTGCAAGTTCTGCCTATTTACTTAGGGATTGAATGGCATTGATGTCAGTGAATTTACTCTTTTAAAACCATTGTGCTCAGTTTTTTTAGATTAAAAAGATACTTTATTAATCCCAAGGGGAAATTCACATACTCCAGCAGCAGCATATTGATAAAAAACAATATTAAATTAAAGATTGATAATAATGCAGGTAAAACAGACAATAACTTTGTATAATGTTAACGTTTACCCCCCCGGGTGGAATTGAAGAGTCGCATAGTGCGGGGGAGGAACGATCTCCTCAGTCTGTCAGTGGATCAGGACAGTGACAGCAGTCTATCGCTGAAGCTGCTCCTCTGTCTGGAGATGACACTGTGCAGTGGATGCAGTGGATTCTCCATGATTGACAGGAGCCTGCTCAGCACCTGTCGCTCTGCCACGGATATCAAATTGTCCAGCTCCGTGGCTACATTAGAGCCTGCCTTCTTCACCAGTTTGTCCAGGCGTGATGTGTCCCTCTTCTTTATGCTGCCTCCCCAGCACACCACCGTGTAGAAGAGGGCGCTAAACCCAACTGTCTGATAGAACATCTGCAGCATTTTATTGCAGATGTTGAAAGATGCCAGCCTTCTAAGGAAGTATAGTTGGCTCTGTCCTCTCTTGCACAGAGCATCAGTATTGGCAGTCCAGTCCAATTTATCATCCAGCTGCACTCCCAGGTATTTATAGGTCTGCACCCTCTGCACACAGTCACCTCTGATTATCACAGGGTCCATGAGCGGCCTGGGCCTCCTAAAATCCACCACCAGCTCCTTGGTTTTGCTGGTGTTCAGTTGTAGGTGGTTTGAGTTGCACCATTTAACAAAGACCTTGATTAGGTTCCTATACTCTTCCTCCTACCCACTCCTGATGCAGCCCACGATAGCAGTGTCGTCAGCGAACTTTTGCACATGGCAGGACTCTGAGTTGTATTGGAAGTCTGATGTATACAGGCTGAACAGGACCGGAAAAAGTACAGTCCCCTGCGGCGCTCCTGTGTTGCTGACCACAATGTCAGACCTGCAGTTCCCGAGACTCACATACTGTACTGAGGTCTGTCTGTAAGATAATCCACGATCCATGCCACTAGGTATGAATCTGCTCCCATTTCTTTCAGCTTTTCCCTAAGGAGCAGAGGTTGGATGGTGTTGAAGGCGCTAGAGAAGTCCAGAAACATAATTCTTACAGCACCACTGCCTCCGTCCAAGTGGGAGAGGGATCGGTGTAGCATATAGATGATGGCATCCTCCGCTCTCGCCTTCTTCTGGTATGTGAACTGCAGTGGGTCGAGGGTGTGGCGGACCTATGGCCTCAGGTGGTGAAGCAGCAGCCGCTCCATGGTCTTCATCACGTGATGTCAGAGCGACAGGCCGGAAGTCATTCAGCTCACTAGTACGTGATACCTTTGGGACTCTCCCCTGTTCCAGGCTCAGGTTGAAGATATGCTGTAGAGGACTCCCCAGCTCCAACGCACAAGCCTTCAGCAGTCGTGGCGATACTCCATCTGGACCCACTGCTTTGCTGGCACGAAGTTTCCTCAGCTCTCTGCTTATCTGGGCTGCTGTAATTATGGGTGGGGGGAAACTCTCTCCTATGCTGGTATCAGCAGAAGGATGGGTGGAGGGTGCAGAACTACGAGGTGAGAGTGGGTTAGGGTGGTCAAACCTGTTAAAGAAGTTGTTCATCTGGTTTGCTCTATCCACGTCTCTCTTGATGGTGGAACCCCGCTTCGAGCTGCAGCCATTGATGATCTTCATCCCATCTCACACTTCCTTCATGCTGTTATTCTGCAACTTCTGCTCCAGCTTTCTCCTGTACTGCTCCTTCGCCGCCCTGAGCTGGACTCTGAGTTCCTTCTGTACGCGCTTGAGCTCATGCTGATCACAGCCTTTAAAAGTCCTTTTCTTCTGGTTCAAAAGGCCCTTGATGTCACTTGTAATCCATGGCTTGTTGTTAGCATAGCAGCGTACTGTTCTTACTGGAACTACAATGTCCATACAGAAGTTGATGTAGTCAGTAGTGCAGTCAACAACCTCCTCAATGTTCTCACTATATGATCCCTGCAGGATATCCCAGTCTGTAGTTCCAAAGCAGTCTCTCAGAGCCTGCTCTGCCTCAGGGGACCACTTCTTGAATGAGCGTGTGGTTGTAGGTAGCTCCCTGACTCTTGGTTTTTAATGAGGCTGAAGCAGAACCAGGTTATGATCTGCTTTCCCAAGCGCAGGCAGCGGGGTGGCGCTGTATGCATCTTTAATGTTTGCATACAGTAGGTCAATAGTCGTATTTCCCCAGGTGTTACAATCCACATACTGGGAGAAGGGACCATATTGACAGCAAGAAATGACTCATTATGCATTAAAAAAATAGATAAGTGGTGTGTGGCACTTCAATCTGCTCTATCATAAGTCTCTGCCTTTATTATTTTTTTTTTTCATTTTCATCAGTTGTGTGCAAGACATTAAAGGTGGTCCTCCTTTTGCCAAAATCTAACTCTTTTATTTAAAATACAATGCAGTGTAATCAGTTCAGATCTATCGTTATGTGTGCAAAGTACAATGAAAGGCATAATGTTCTTTTCACTATGCTTCCACTCAGAGTAAATCACTTCAAGAGATGCCCACTGAATGAACAAGCTAATTAAAAGGGCAAGCACAGTTATGGGGCACACTCGGAACCTCCTGGAGGTCGTAGTAAAGGAGACAATTAAAACAAAACTGAGTGCCATTATGAACAATGCTGCACATCATCTGTCTGACACAGTTACACTGTGTATTTTCAGCTAATGAAATTCAAGATATGGGACTGGAGCTCCAACAGGAATATGTCTGCATAATGCCTCATTGTAAGTGGGACTGCCAAGTTAGATTTCTTTCTAATTTTCTTTCTTTTTGATCATTCTCTTGTGTGTTTAGACCATACTGTGTTTATTTGTTTATTTAATTATTTGTTTGTTTATTATTTACTTATTTACACTATGTAATTATAATTACATATTTTAAAAGCTTCTGTAAAAAGCTAAATTTCCCCCTGGGGACAAATAAAGTTAAAGTATCTATCTATCTATCTATCTATCTATCTATCTATCTATCTATCTATCTATCTATCTATCTATCTATCTATCTATCTATCTATCTATCTATCTATCTATCTATCTATCTATCTATCTATGTAATTTAATAGGCTAGGAAAGGAGGTGGTTTTCATTGGGTTGTCATAACTCCACCCACAACGGCCACTGCAGACAGACAAATTAGCAATAGACATATGATAGACCTTATGAAAACAAGATCAAGAATCTATGATTAAAGAATTACTTTTAGTTTCTGTCCATTAAATGTGGAACCATAAATGGGCAAGGCACATGTTCTTAAATGAAAATCTTTAACACTTCAAAGTGGACCAAATGGTTAAGTTTTAAGGCTTTCTCTTTCTATTTTGGACTCTGGTACCCTAAAGCCACATTGTAAACTACAAGAACAGACAAGGTATTTTTCAAATTTATCAAAAGCACTTCCCTTTAGAGCAGTGGTCCCCAACATTTTTGACAGCAAGGACCACTTTATTAGATGTAAATTTTTCCACTGACCGGTCCCGGGGGGGGGGAAGGTTCAGTTTTATACACAATTTACATAACATTTCTATTATTATTAAGCAGTTCGCATACGTTTGCAACCCGAGATTTCTCTTCTTTTTTTTGCATATAACAAAGACATATGCTTTGCATTTGCCATTCCAACAGATTGGACATCAAAAACATTAACACTGTTATCGTTTTTTTCGTGTGTGCCGTTTCTATAGGAGGGTGACAATGAGTTAAATTCCAATGGATGTTTTTCAAATGTTGACAAGCAATAAGCAAAAGGTATCACTGAAAACCACAGACAACAAAAACAGCAAAAAAAAAAAAACAGTACGAGGAAAGTTCGAAGAAAGAATTTTTTTTTACAATGTTTCTGTTTGGGGATCGTTGTGCAAACGTGCACATCTGAGCTGTGACCACAGATCTAACTGCTCTGTGGATGATTCATTCAGGCATTTCAAGGTCACTTCGTTGTAATGAAAGCATCTGCTGAATGTACTTCATAGTAACGCGATTTCTATAGACTCGTGTCATATTGGGAAACTATCGGGACCGTAACAATACTTTGTTGTAATAGTCTCTCACCTCGGTCTCTCTCCTCTCTCTGCGCCGCTGCAAAGCCCCACCCGCCAAGCGTTCTGAAAAGTCTGAGTGAGTCTCCGTTGCCGGCAGTTCTCTTGCGGCCCGGCTGTCAGACGGCTGCGGCCCGGTAGTGGGTCGCGGACCGGTTGTTGGGGACCCCTGCTTTAGAGCACAATTTCCATTGGCAAATTAATTTATACCATGATTATAAAGACATAACTTCAACTTGATACCATACTTATGCTTTCATATATTCATTCATACATTTTTTAACCAGATGTGTCCAATGCAGAATCAAAGGAAGATGGAAACAACTTGTATTGAGGAATACAATAGTTTCTTTCCCATGTGTATTGTTTTGTTGGATGACTAAGGAAAAATAGTAAGGGTTATAATAATAATAAAAAAAAATTCACCCTTTAAAAGAAAAGAAGGTGTCTAATGTCATCTTGCCAGTGAAAAGGCTTAGCTTCTCAGTAGGGTGGGGATGGAGTGCCATATCTGTACTGTTAGCAGGGGCCATTGAAATTAAATCTATTTATTTTCAGCTTTCTATCTGTACAATTTTGCAAATTAATAGGCATTTAAAATACCATGCAGCTTGCTTAATGTGGTGCCAAATTAATGAGCCCCAGTCATATAGTTATGTGCTATAACACCTAAAATGAAAATGTTAGAGAAGGGGTGCAAAAAAGTGGCTTCACCACCATAAATGTCCCTGGGGCAGTTATGCTCCATCTGTTATAACACCCATGTTTCCAGTCAGAGAAAAAAAACTGAGTGGTAAACAAAATGGAAATGGATGCCTGGAATCTGAATAATATATAGAGTACCCTAATACTTGAGGACAAGCATAATTACAGCTATTAAAGGAGATCAATCAGCTGCTTTCTGCATACCGACATTACAAGACCCTGCTGTGAAAGCTGAAGTCAGGTCAAGTTGGAAGAGAAAAATCTTGGCATCTGCATGGCTACCTGATTAATGAAAACCATTTTTGATGACAGCTTTTGTTTTCCAAACGGAATTCAATGCATGTATTCACAAAACTGATTTCTGATGAAAAATTGTTGCCAGTGATTTTGATGGCAAAGTTTTAAGTGGCTGACAATTAAGCTTGACTGTTACACTTGCTTGATTTATTTGTCACTCTCACACAAAACTTTAAAGACTTTTTTTTACTTTCAACAAAAAAGAATGGGCTGTGTATTATTGCAGTTTAGCCACACATAGATTGATTTAATTTTAGAAGGAAACTAACCTTTTTAATGTATCTCTTTTGCATTGCATTGCTTTTTTTCCATGAGGTACACTGTGTCCCAACATGTACAAAACAGGGATGTCTAATTCTGCACTGTGTATTATCACGGTAAAAACACATAATTAAATTTGAGACACTAATATATATTCAATAAATATGGAATAGGTGACTTGCCCACTGGTCATCACTAACTGAGATCAATGCATACACTGTAAAAATTGTCAGCATTTCATAGGCATTAACTGTAATTTTTCACAATAAAATGCTGTATTGAAAAATGTAGTGTGTAATAACAGCAGGCTAAGCCATCTTCTGTCATAAGAAAGCAAATTACTTTGAAGTTGTATTTGGACTGGTCCGTGTTGCATTGTGGAACATTTTCAGTTTGTGCATTTTCATATTCTTTCATTTATATGTACAGTAGGATGACAGTTAAATGTGACATCCTCCCCGCAGGGACACTGGTGGAAACTTGTCTGATATCATACAAACATTAGAAAGCTTTCATTCACACAGAGAACTACAGACACAAAGAATGAGTGACCAAGTAGTGATGTGGAGACAAGGAGAAGGACTTTAGGGACCTTCAAAACTCCGCTTGATGTAAGTTGTACAGAAAATAGGTGATTATACTGTAGCAAAACCATGTAATAATACATTACTTTAATTGTGTATTTTCACAGTCAAAAACTGTAATGCAATAAACGGTGTAGATGCCACATAGGCTGGACGAGTATCCCGGCCAGGAGAGGGGATGGTTCCTTAACCAGACGGGAGACTCCTAATAGGTAGATAAGCATCCCGGCCAGGGAGGAAGAAGGGATCAGACCCTGAAGGAAGGACCAAAAGGGATGGACAGACAGCCCACTGGGAGAGAAAGACATCACTGGAGGCTTTTTATTCCCCCAGCATGCTAGATGGCAGCAGCCCCAGATGTCGGTGCCCAGTAGGAAACCAGCAAGGCATTCCGGGAGATGTAGTCTGGCAGAGCAGACCTGCTGGAATCACTGGCGGCCATGAGAGGTCACTGCAGGGAGACAAGCTCTCTGTTATAATGGACTTCTATGCTTCCATTGGGCAATCACCCTGGCACTGGACGCACTCCCAGGTCTGTAATAAAGAGATCTCACTCCCTTATCCAGGCGAGTCAGACCTGGGAGGTAGAGAGGCAATACTTGACTGGAGGAGGGTAGTGCGGTGGTGAGAAAAATTATAATAAGGAGAGAAAAACCTGTGTTTTTGTGCTTTTTGTAAACTTATAAAGGAGTGTGGTGTAATAAACCAACCTTTATTTAAACCCGGGGCTGTGCCTGTGTGTTCATTTTGGGGTTTGGGCCCTGGTTTACATCACAATGGTTAAAATACCATTTAATTAATTAATTTAAATAGATACATGCACATTTTTGCAACGTTTTAGCTGTCAATATCAATTAACTGTTCCAATGTGCAGGACTTTTTTATGAATACTTGTTATATTGCTGTAAAGTCACAGTTGTGCAGAAAACTAAATTTGCAAAAAGTTAGTATATGTTGTCGCAGAAGGCCGTGGTCGTTGTCTGGCCAGGGTGCCTTTCCCTGAGAGGACCGGGGGAGCAAGTGTGGCCAGAACAGTTCCTCTCCCGGGACGCTAGATGGCAGCCCCCATGGGTTGCAGTGGTGCCTTGGACTCCCGCAGGGCTTCATGGGAGATGGAGTTGGATACAACTCTGTTGGGATCTGGAGGGGCTGCTAGGGGGTGCTGCAGCTGCTGCTGAGCCCTACAGAGCAGCTCTTCTGCCACATCAAGAAGTGCTACCAGAATTAGGTGAACGAGCACCTGGCGCACTTCCAGGTGCCTTATAAAAGGAGCCAGCAGCCACTACTCAGTGAGCCAGAGCTGGGAGGAGGGAGACAAAGCTTGCCGGGAGGAGTGGAGGAGAAAGTAAAGTATTAGGATTCTTCTTGTGTTTGGGACTGTGTTCTGAGCTTGTGGGAATGGGGAAGACATTCTCCACAAGCAAAAAGAAAATATAAACAGCTTGTGTTTTTATAAGTGTGCCTTCCGTGTTTGACTGTGTCGGGTTAAGCGCTGGTATAGCGCCATCCACTGTCACAATGTACATAAGGAATACCTCCTTTGCAGCAACACAGTAAATTGGTCCTGATGATCCCCACCCCTTTGCATTGTGAGAAACAAAAAAGTATTAGACACCTGGCAAATTAATTTTTCTTTATGCATACTGAAGATTTTTTGTGGTTACAGAAGTTGATTTATGGAGTTTTTTTTGTTGTCAATAAAATGGAGAATCTGTAACACACCCTACATCACAAAAGCAGCCTTTCCTTTTCCACCAGACAAAATAAATTAATTGTAAGAAACATTGATACTGTATCAGTGGATAAAAATCATGTGTCTAATAACCAAATGAATGATAGCTAAAATGCTAGCCATTTAACTGTTAGGTTACAGACAACTTTATTTTCACAACATCTTTTAACTGAAATTGTTTTTTTTGTAAATTTACAGCAAATTACTATCTAATGAATTGCAGTACTATTGCAGTCGACGTAAAAATTCAGGAAATGACTGTAATTTAATAGCAGTGTACTGCTGCATCACATTCATTTTATGGCCCAGTTTAATGTGAAGTAATGGTATAGTGTTGTATTTTTGAAAGTAATGCAATTAGTAACCGGTAATTTACTGTAAATTCACAGTCAAATTTTTAACAGTGTAGGATTGCAGGCACCTTCAATGAACTATCCCTGGAAAGATCAAATCACCTTGGGCCTCATGTATAACACTGTGTATAGAATTCACATTAAAATAAGGTGTACAGACAAAACTGGAAATGTGCGTATACACACAAAAATCCATATGCATAAAACTGTGCATATGCCAAGTTCCACACACTTTCCTTTAATAAATACAGCCCCACCCTGAACTGCTCCCAGAAATTTGAATATTTGAATATGCAAATTAATATAAATTGCCCCCTCTGTTCAGTGCTTTGTTAAAAGACAATGGCAAAAGAACGTGAAAAAAAAGAATTTTAGCAAGTTACGATTTGTTGGCTTAAGCAGTGGTATAAGTAACAAAAGGAAGTTGATGGAGTGATACAGCGTGATGTAGATACTCAAAAGTTCAAGTTCAGAAAGTCACAAAGTGCTTTTAAGAATCATAGATTCTTTGTATTACAGAAGCTGACCCCCATGACAAGGACATGACTCCAGGTGCTGCTGTGCCCAGCACATCAACAGATGCTGTCTGTACACACACCTCTGCCTCAGAGAATGGCTGGGTGACCATTTCGCTGTTTGTTGATGGACGCTGTTCTAGAGTCACAAAATGCAATAGTGGATGCTGTAAGAAATGTGGCCAATGGTCTAAGAAGTATAAGGCCTGTACTATGTGATAAAATTAAAGACCACAAATTAAATTAATTGGTTTAAAAAATAAATGCTGCATCTGATTACCTATTTTTACATTCTGCTAATTCCATTAAAACGAAGTTATAGTGCTGCCCGATTTGGCTGATCATTAGGTGGGTCAGAGTCAGGTTCATACCCTCCAATTACTTTGGAAATCCAGATGTTGCTGGGAATTGCATTTTGATGTTTCCCAGCTCAACCACAATGTAAGAAAATCTTACATATCTGGATGACAAGCAAATATTACCATCCTATACAGCTGGCATGGCACGACTCAGTGATGATTGTGAAACACCTGATCAGTCAGCAAGCTCATGTTGAAAAGCTCCTGTGGCTAAAACCCTTAGGGTGGACAGAACTTGCAAAGGAGCAAGTAAACCACAATTTCTCAACGTCTTCCTTTGTAAAACCAACACCAGTTCAGCACACAGCTCCTAGAAGATAGCTCTTGGAATTTGAAATCGCCTTTGAAGCCAGTCACCATCTTCTATATATATGTGCTCTCTTCTAATTCTTCCATTTGTGATGTCTTCTAACAACACTAAAGCAGCTATGGTAGTTGGAATAGTTTGGTCATTATATTGTTAAAGAATGATTACAATCAAGTGAATTAAATTTGTAAACTATATGCAATTAATTTTAGTGTATTTGATAAATCCTGTGCCATCGATATACATCTAAAAAAGAAAGGGACACCGCACAGAAACAGTGGCACTACTTTGACACTGGGTGCCACATGTTTGCAAAACTGAGCAGAAACTTGCGTACACATGGTGTGAGGCTGGTGTGAAACTGTGCGTGTCCTTACGCCAGGTTTAGTTTTTATACATCTCAAAGTGTGTGGAAACGGGTGTACACAACATTTTTGTCTGTATGCACCATTTATACATGAGGCCCCTTGTCTTTAAAAGTTGTAAATTCTAAATTTTGGTTAATTTCTTTATGTAATTTTTAAATTAGGCAGAAATTAAGGGCAGAACAATGGTGCAGTAATTAACACAGCCGGCTCACAGATCCAGTGCCCTTGGTTTGAATCCAAAGGCTAGCTGGTATCTGTATGGAGTTTGGACAGTGTAGCCATTTCTAAGGAGGCTTTTCTTGTGAACAATGAATGCTGTGTGTTTTGGTTGCCAGTAAGGAGGAGTGTGGGAATTTTAAAATCTTATTTTTCCTTTGGAAGGGTTTTTTGCATTTTTGTTCACTTGCACAGGAGCAAAAGCAGATGTGGGGTGTGTTGGGGAAAAGTTACTTGTTATATGAACTTGTTCTTCTTAATTGTGTTTGAACTAGTGTCAGTGAGGCAGCAGTAGCTGACACTGGCATCTCTGTAAGTAAATATCTGGCACTGTAGCGATGAATAGGTATAAGTAACAGAAACAATGATTCCTTAGTGGGGAAAAAAGAAAGGCAGCAGCTGACCTCAAAGCTGTAAAGGGAAGGGCTCAGTGGTACAGAGGTAGGTGGGCAGTGTTAAGATACAGATTAGGCAGAAGCAGCTGTAGGAGCAGAGAAGACAATATGAAATTAGCAGTGGATATTCACTAAGCAAGTTTTTCTAGATTGAACACTTCTAAGCGGTCATGGAAGTAGAGTAGTTAAGAGAGAGACGGCATAAGATTTGCTAATATGAATCAGTAAAAATGGTGAGAGTGGAGCATTTTTAAGTAAGGAAAAAGAGGGCAGCAAAGTTAGGAAAGCAAAACAGAGGAAAGTAAAGTTAACCTCATGGAAAGAAAAAGCAGCAGGCATTTAAGGGGGAGAATATTAAAGGAGCTTAAGGAGACAGAAGTTATAAAGTTACTGTAGCATTTCTTAAATTTCTTTGGCTTAATTTTTTCTAGTTTTAACATTTAAGTTAAATAACTTATTTTTAATAAAATAAAAAAGTGAAATCAGTTTTAGCAATCCTAACTCAAATTTAAATATTGAGGCCAGTGAAATGCAAGTTCTGTTGAATGTTGGACTTTTTAGATGATGGCTTGGAAGAGCCAGTTTTCAATGAGGGTTATATCTGCAGGTGATACCAGCTGATTCAGCGCCATAAGGAGGAGTTGGCTGGTGTGCATTGTAGCAGATAATTGGTGGATCTGGCCCAGATGTCCTTTAGAGAGGTAGTGTGCACCCTAAGGTGGTGTGGGAGGAGATTCCAGACAAGACAAGTAGAGATAGGTGGGTAATAGTCACAAGGTGCAAGGTAAAGGGTGCACACTGTTCAGGGACATCAACCCCTGAATTGGAAGTGTCAAGCCATTTTCAGGTTCTTCCAATGCTGGATGGTGTCTCTGAAGATTCTGATGTAATAGACAGGCATGAGGAGCTTCAACAGCCCACCTCAAAAACAGTTCCCAGAAAGAGAGAGGTAGTGAAAGTTGGGGACTCAATCATAGGGGATTGAAGCACAGATTTTCTCAAGAGACAGAGAGTCTTGCATGGTGTGTTGCCTTCCAGGTGCACAGATGGAAGACCTCCTTGCAGAGGTGGATAGGCTGTTGGCCAGAGTGGGGGTAGATCCAGTTGTCATTGTCCATGTTGAAACAAATGACATACATAAGCATAGTCTGTCATTTCTGCAATCCAAATTTAAAGAGTTAGGTGCCAGTCTGAGCAGCAGAACTGACAAAGCAGTCTTCTCTGAAGTTCTACCTGTGCCACGCGCCAGTCCATTTAAGACTGAGGAGTTTAGAAGGCTCAACTCTTGACTTAAATCTTAGTGTAATGTACAAGGGTATATGCTTATGGGGCATTGGGACACTTTTTGGAACAGATGGGACCTGTTACTCCACTATGGGTAACATCTGAACCACAGGGGCACTAATGTGTTGGGGAGATGTATTAGTAGGTTAGTTGAGGATTGTTTAAAGTAGGGTATGGTGGGCAGGGAGTTTAGGACAAGTCAGGTTTAGGACTGTTCATGGAGGAACAAACAATAGTGTAAAAATAAAAATGCATAATAATGTAAATTCTAACCCAATGTTTAAATGTAAAAGTAAAATAAGTAATACATTAAAAATAGATTTCCTTAATGCTCGAAGTATCAAAAATAAAAAATTGTTTTAGAGTTGTATGTAGCTGAGCATAATTTTGATATAATGGCAATTACAGAAACCTGGCTAAATAACAAATATGGGGATGAGTATAACACAGAGGGATACACATTATTTAGGAAGGACAGACAAAACAGAAAATAAGGTGGTGTTGCTGTTTATGTCAAAAAGAATTTAAATGTCATATTCATTTGGAAGATGAACCCCATCTTATTTAGGACCTGTGGCTTCGCCTGGAAAGTATTAGGAAAAGAGGTCTTATTTTAGGAGTGTGTTATTGACTACCCAATGTAGAAAGTAATTATTAACTGGAATAACTGGGATAACCTTACAAATAGCAGAGCACAAGAACAGGAGTTTTTACAAATAATCAATGAGTGTTTTTCAGCAGATGCAGAAAAGTCTAAGGACGATGGACTGGAATAAGCTTTTAAGTGTGGAGATAGTCGAAGAGCAGTGGAACAGGCTTAAAAATGTATTACATGTAATTCAGCAAGAAAGGGTCCAGATCAGAGTGACTAGGCTGATTCCAGGACTACAGGGGATGAATTATGAAGAAAGATTAAAACAGCTGCACCTATTCAATTTAAGTAAAAAAAGATGAATAGGACACATGACTGGAGTGTTTAAAATTATGAAGGGAATTAGTGAAGTGAATCGAGACTGTTATTTTAAAATGAGTTCATCAAGAACACGGGTACACAGTTGGAAACTAGCTAAGGGTAAATTTCGCACAAACATTTGAAGTTTTTCTTTACACAGAGAACCATTGACACATGGAATAAGTTACCAAGTAGTGTGGTAGACAGTAGGTCGTTAGGGACTTTTAAAAATAGACTTGCTGTTTTTTTTAGAAGAATTAAGTGGATAGGACTGGCAAGCTTTGTTGGACTGAATTGCCTGTTCTGGTCTGGGATGCTATAATGTTCTAATTCACTAGTCAGTAGGAAGCCTCTGACCGGGTACCATCAGGAAAAATATTTGTTCCTTCAGGTGCCTAGGAGAGTTTTATTTTGGGCTTATAAATCTACTGAACTAATCAGTAGGTAGTTTTGGTAGAAAGGAATACGTCAAGATATTAGCTCATTTATCAATGTTTTTAAGAAGTTTGTAACAAGTCAAAAAAATGGTTTGGCATATTAGAGCCACATCCTCCTATTCTTCACCTTGGGAAGATGTAAAAATGAATTTTTTTACAGATTTACCAAGATCAAAGTCGTTGTTTTATAAAGTGCACTCATGTTGTCCCACTTAAGAAACAAATCTCCTCAAAAGACTCAATTTACATGAATATTCAGACAATATCTGTGTAATAAATTGAGTAATATAATACATTTTGTCTCCCAAGTATCACCCAGAGAGTAATGGTCACGTAGAACAAATAAACTAAGACCTGAAAAATGTTGAAAAGGTACAATTAATTATTTTCAATCCAATTCTACTTAATTCCTCTACTTAGCTGAATTTCTTGAGAAATGGTTAATAGTATTCCCCTTTCAAGATGTCCATCTTCAAATGTTTCTTTCAATACAAACCCACTATTTTGAATATAAATCTCCCTATTTAGAGGGGGTTTTGTCTCATGTGAAAAAAGCCTGTTGTGGGGTTTTGAAGAAACTAATAGCAGCAGAAAAGTTTGCTAAATGATGTGTAGATTGTAAAGAATATAAAACCTTTGAGTTTCAGGCAGGGCAGCAAGTGTGGCACACTACGTAGGACATCCACCTTACAGTACTGTTTCAGAAACTTGCTACTAAATGCTGTACATTGGGCCGTACAAGATTGTAAAGGAGATTGGGCCATTGCTATAAACCCAATAGCTGCTGAAATAAGCAATAAGACAAAATGGTGGTGCCTGCTTAAAACTAAATAAGATTAATATTAACATTTATAAGATATGGAAAATGCAACGAAGTCCAATGAGTACAAATGAACCCAATGAGTACAAAAATAAAAATGGCAGTGTCCTAAATCACCAAGTAATGACTGTTCATTACTAGAAAAATGCATACTAGTCCTACAAGGATGCTCTTGAAAACCAGTGCTCCATTAAACTAATATAAATGTGTGAGAATCACAAATAAAAGTAAGAATTTCTTGAGCTCTCTTATAATTTTTATAAGATATGCCACGAATATTAAAACATTGGGGTGGGTGGCCGGAATCGGGGGAGAGAGTATTATCAGGACAGTTTCTCTCCTGGGCCGATAGAGGGCAGCCCCCTTGGTTTGTGACCACAAATTATGAGCATGGGAGCTCAACCCTGTTGGAACCCGTGGTCAACACCCGGGGGCACATAGACCTTTCCAGGGCCTTTTTTGGCCACGCTTCTGCCACACCCAGACATGTGGCTGGAAGAAGCTCGTTAGGTACCTGGAGTCCTTCCAGATGCCCAATAAAAAGGAGCCGCCTCACTCCATAAGTTAACCAGAGTCAGGACGAGAGGAAAAAGCCTGAGGAGGAGTGGAGGGAGAAGGACTGATGGCAAGAAGGGACCATTGTGTTGGTGATTTGTTGCCAGTGTGTTTACTGTAAATAAACCGGGTGTTCTCTTGAACCTGTGTCCTGCCTGTGTGTGTCTGGGTTAGGGTAGCGATACACCCCCTAGTGGCTTACAACATATAAACATACATATTATTCAGTACTCTCAGAACTCATTTTATAAAACCTAAATGCAGTTTTATTTAACATTTAATGCAGAAATTTATTTTAACATCCACCAATCCATCCATTTTTGTATTTTTTTAATATATGATCATGGGACCAGCCCAACACATGACACATCTAGTTTGGATATTCTAATTGAACTAATATTTGTGACTTAAAGAGGTGAAGAGGGACCAGATTTCAGGAAAATAATATTTATAGACATGGGGATAACTTCCATACTTTACAGAGAAGGTAAAAGGGAGCAGGAACAAAACCCAGGTATCTAGAGCTATAACGTGTCAGCACCAGTAAATGTTCCAATCTGTTTGTGGCAATTAGCTGTAAGTAATTCATATAGTATTAAAATATAGTAATAAATAAATTTGTAACAACTGCAAATTATCACATGACTGTACATCATTATTACATTGCAGTGAAACTAAACTATGCAGTAAAGACAGATTTCATTAGGTAAGCTATGTTTAGTTAGGTGACTAAACCTCTTGGGCAAAATAATATGCTGAATTTCAATTTACTGTTATTACACCTTAAGGTATAATGAATTTCTTTTTGTAGTCCCTTTAGTGTAGGTACATTAAAAAAAGAATGCTGCAACATTATAGTACATGGAAGACACATATTTCTGATCAAAACACTGGCAATAAATATCAAGGAATGTGAAACTGCACCACACTAAAAATAAATATCAGATATAAACATGCAACATGTTTCAGACAGCAAAAGTATCAATCAGACCATATAGATAAGTGAGCTGCAGAATGGTCAATAACTCAGACTAATTGACTTTACTAATGCAGTTATTTTCAAGCTGAGTACACCATAACAACATCTGTTAAATTTTCAACAGTAGTTTACTGGATAAATTATGTGTTTTTGCATTAACAAACAGAAAAAGACAACATTATTATGTTATATAATTTCAAACCAGCATAATAAATTCTGGCTCTGTTGCAACTTCAACAACCAGGCCAGTTGTTCAGTTTTGTACAGGTGCTCCATTGTAACAAACAGCAGCATAATAATAAAGTTATGAATAGTTACAAAAAGGTTCAAGACCTTAAAAAATACTATCAAAGAGCAGGATCAGATTATCGTTATGCCTCACTGCCATTTTGCCTACTTTTGCTCCTGTTCTTGAAACATGTGGCATTGTAAAGGTTAAATTACTCACGTAAACTGATTTCAGGGAGTGTTATTGTCTCAATGGCAGGTAGACACGCTTTGGGACTCCTGGGGTTTTGGATGATTGTCTTAGACTGCGGAGGTTGGCTTTTTAAACCGGCATACTGTAAGCCCCAAGGTTTGTCAGTAGCTACACCTAGGTGGTAGAGGAGTAGACAAGTAAAATCTCAAAAATCGTTTCTGCGCTTCATAAAGTAGGTCTGTTCTTTGAACACAGTTAAATCTTTAGGTAGTTTCGGACAATGGTTTATGAAATGGAAAGAAATATATTGGCTTAGCATGATAAATGTGTAAACAAGTGTGAAATCCAAAAAGTTAAAGCACAGTGGTGCATCTCTGATGAAAACTGCTACCCTAGAGACCATTTCATTTCATGCTTTTATTCCTGTAAATATGATTTTGTTCTGTGCCCTGTTGTAAACAGTTGATTTTACATTTTAATGGCAGTGGCCTCTTTCTTACTGAAGGGTCTGGCAAACCACGTCAGAGTGTGAAATTTTATTTTTTCCATATACAGAGGCTGTGGTCTGCCACTCCCTTTTGCTGGATTATAATGGCCCAGTACACACAAATCAATATCTTGTTTTATGACAGCTATGAATAACAAATTTCTTGTACATTAATACCATGCTAAGCTCCAAAATGTTTATGACGGAAGTAGATGTAATTCATCATTAGCTTGGACATGTGGAGCATTGTCAAGAGATGGCATGCCTGTCATTATTCAAGTGCTCTGACAAAATACTATTTCTATTGCGGGCAAGCTTGGGGACTCTAATCCCCAATTTAAATGAACAGATTGTCTCCGACAAGATCTATACTTTTTTGATGAGGCCTGTACAACCTGAGGGATTGTGTTTGTGGGAAAAGAGTTTCAGGGGGCTTCTGTATTCTTCAGTTAATTTCATTGCAATGATTTATGAACATTTCTAAAGTTAAGCGTAATAACTAACAAAAATAATTACAAGGCATTAAATAAAATGCATAAGAAACATCTCTTCTTGAAAACAAAATTGTTGTGAAAGAAAAGGTCTGTGGTCTGTTGATACACAGCTGAACTTCATTTGTGGAGCTGTCAGTATTAACTTATAGATAAGTGTATTGGGCTCTGATATATTTTACCAAGAAATTGTGATAATTATTATTTTGAAGCAATGCTAGTACTGTTGTTTGATTGTGTGCCTCATGTGTTTGTGGATAGCTTCAGAAGCTAATCCACCATGGGCACAAGATTAACAGGATCTTCATTGGAGACACGCAAATGGCATGCACTTTTAATTCATCACTGAGACTCAGGTGTAAAGAGATATCTGTGATCATCATGTGGAGTTCTGGGATGTCAAATGTATTCCAAGGATACATTTTGGTATTTGGAAGTAGCCTCGAGAGGTGAGATTGGTCCAGTGCTTGGCCAAGCAGACAGGTAATAAGTAGACATGCAGATTTTAAAATGAGAATAAAACCATCACAGTCATTGGGTCAATGTTCCATCAGACAAGTCCAGCACAACTCCCACTTTATCTCCCTGGCTCACCCGTTACATGCTCCACCGGCAGAAACACTAGCAGCTGTGGTCCTCACCACAACAACCCTCGTCTTAGCTTGAGTGGTGTTGGCCAGACCACTTGGGGTCAGTTGTCCTCCTGTCATCCTTCTCTCTCCCCTGGTGTGTCTGGGGAGGACCCCTCCACGATCTCACCCACTCCTCAGCCCATATTCTGTGGGGACGATCTGCCCCTAGAACGCTAATCTTTCGCTCCATCATGGGGCCAATGACCGCACTGCCTCTCACACATTGGGTGGCTCGTCCTGCCCTTCCACCCAATGCTGTTCTCACTGTTCTGTCTTATTTCTGCTTCCACCTCTCTGCCATGCAGGCTTCTCATATACTGCCTCTCTAAATGTGTGTGCCGCGGTCAGCCAGTGGCCAATTGTAGCCTACACTTTTTAGGGCACGATTATTTATTTAAAATTCTCACAGCACTACGGACCACTTATCATAATACCCCAGGCTAACATTCTATACAACTAGAGCCCCTGGTGCACATGGCTAATCTTTTTTAATTCTTTACCTGAGTTGAACTTAATGATTTGTCTGTGATTGCACTATTTCAGAAGTGCTGAGTAACATTTTAGGCTCCCATTGACAGCCCAGTAAACTTTCCATTTCGGATGAATACATAAATTCTGCTAGGTTATGTCTTTGTGAAACAGAAACTTTGATGCTTTGAACTCCAGCTTTATTCACTAGTATATGGGTGTCACTCACCAGGAAGCTCATCAGGAGGCACCTGGAATACATCTGGGTGGGAATAAAAGGGGCCGCCTCCCTTCAGTCGTCAGCTGGAGTCGGGTGGAAGTGGACGAAGCTCGGAGGAGAGGAGTGGAGGCGGTGAAGGAAGGTTGGTTATTGAAGAGGCCCGGAGTGAGGGTGATTGGTGCAGGGGCACTGGATTGTGTGTGGGACTTTACTCACTGTAAATAGTGTAAATAAAACGTGTTGTGGGTTTGAACATTGGTGTCTGCCTGTCTGTGCCAGGGCTGGTCTTCCACAATGTACATATACATATTTTCACATATATGCGCATGGGGGACAGTTTACAGGCTCAAATAGTGTTATTTGTCAGCCAGAGTGGGAGTTGGCACTCTTACCTGATTCTTTCTCCTCTTATCCCTCTTCAGCCTAGCTGAAGACCTTGACTCTTAATAATATCACCATTGATCCACCCACATCACTTCCGGCCAACCTGATGACATCATTTCCGCTACCCAGAAGTCCCCTTCCTGCCACACCAGTTGCTGTTCCGGCTATCCTGACTCCACCACTTTCTCCTACCCACCATATTTATTGACCAGTCTCAAACGTTTACTTTGTTCAGTTGTGAATTCCGCTCCAGTAAAGACATGTTTCTTTTCATTTGCTGATTTTTCAGTGTATGGGTTAGCCATCCCCAATCCTTTTTCTGTATGCTGCCTGATTTTTTTAATCACAGTATATATATAGCGCCCCCTGCTTGTGACATGCTGCGTGATCTGCATGTCGCGCTGCACGTCGATCATTTAAAAGCCTGTACAGCAGTTGTCCCTTTGTCTTACTTCCTTGTCTCGCGGGACGTTAAAGTGTCTCCAAGAAATTGTTTATAAGTAGGGCATGATGTGCAAGTAGTCCCGTGGGACTTCAAAGTGTCTCTCCGAGATGGTCACGTCTCGACCCAAGATTTTTTTATATAATAGATAGATATAAAGCATATATAGATATTTATATTCATCATTAAATACTGAGATCCCAGGTCTTTTTTTTGTATTGTCTTTACAAGGGATTTGGGCTTATTAAAATTTTTGCATCTACTCAAGCTAATGTTGTTCACTCCTCCTGCTCAAATACTCTTAACACAAAATTGTTTTTATATTCAAGCACCAATATTTTAAAATTAAATCTATTCAAAGTATTGCTCATCATTAACCAGACATTTCCTTCATTTGACCTGTGCAGACAGACATGCCCAGCTTGAGAGCAAATTAAAGGACTCAAAGCTCTAACTTAATGAGTCTATTGATTACCTCCTGTATTGTCAGCCGAGTATAAACAGCTTGGCACAAGAAAAGCATTCTGAAGGTGAACATCAAGGCCATAAAGAGGAAAAGGTCATAAAGAGTTGAAGAATTTACTTCACATCAAGGAAATCATTTTAAAATGTAATTTTTTTTCTTAGGACATTGCCTGATGTTCTTCGCTACGATTAAGGAAACTGAAATATGTGGAAAAGAAAACTTAGATCCATTAAAACTTTTATACAAAGATTTTGTGTCCATTTTTTGTTAATTATAAACTAGACAATGTCACTTCTTTTCATGCACACCAACCTGTGCAATGGTGAATAAGTATGAAAACACTTTAGTTCAGTTCAGTTCAGATGCCACTCATGCGTATTCTTACAGCCATATGAGGCCAATTCAGAATTTGCAAATAACCTAACTTGCACATCCCTGGAATGTGACAAGAAGTCTGAAGAAAATTTGAGTAGACAAGAGCACAATGTGATTCCAAACAAGCAGTGTACAGGTTCGTGATTCAAACCAAGCGTACAACACTCATGAGGCAGTAGTACTGACCATTGCACCACTGTGAGATAATAAATGTGAAATCTATTTCTTGCTGAAATTAGGCTTGAGGTAAAATAATACAAATGAAGCAAAGGTCACCAGTATTTCTGTCCAGGTATGCTTTAATGTTCCATAAAGTTTGTGTCCCATTCTCTCATACGTTTTTGAACAATAGAGTTCTTCCTTTACCCAATGCCTACTCTTGGCCCTGGTACTCATTATCTTTTTGGGTAGCAATGATCCTGATACAATCAAATATGAGAAATGCAATATAAATAAATATGGGAGAGCAATTATTATTCAGTTCTCCAACACTGTCCTTGTGCCCACTCTGAAAGTGTCCTAGCCATTATTTCTTGTATTTTTAATTTATTGCTTTTGATTTGGTATCTTGAGCATAAATAAAAGAAATCTGAAGTTTTTGATTTAGCCTTTGATTTGCCCTTCAATTTAAATTCGGAAAATTTTACTCATCTCAAACTGAGAGAATTGTATAATTCTAAAATATTACAGTATAAAGGTACAGCATATACACTGAAATACCCAAATTCAAAAGCTGACATTTTATATTTTTGACCCTTATACAACTTATTTCTCAAAGCCTATTTGCTTGAGTAAGAAATTAAAGTAGCAATTAGGGCTTCTGTCAAAATACTGCTTTTGGATGTGTCTAATTTGATTTTTGGATGTTATAGCTTACTGGGGTGGCACGGTGGCGCAGTGGGTAGCGCTGCTGCCTCGCAGTTGGGAGACCTGGGGACCTGGGTTCACTTCCTGGGTCCTCCCTGTGTGGAGTTTGCATGTTCTCCCCGTGTCTGCATGGGTTTCCTCTGGGCGCTCCAGTTTCTTCCCACAGTCCAAAGACATGGTGGATTGGCGATACTAAATTGGGCTTGGTGTGTTTGTGTGTGTCCTGTGGTGGGTTGGCACCCTGCCCGGGATTGGTTCCTGCCTTGTTGGCTGGGATTGGCTCCAGCAGACCCCCATGACCCTGTGTTCGGATTCAGCGGGTTGGAAAATGGATGGATGGATGGATAGATAGCTTACTAATATTTTTTCTTTTGATTTTTTAATTTTACTGCTATTTTAATTAAGTTGCTATGTGCAAGCCTTTTGCTTTACAGGCACCACCATTTTGTTTTTGTCAATGTTGAGTTAGCCATATTATTTGAAGTAGGGGTCCCCAACTCTGGTCCTGGAAAGCCCCAGTGGCTGCAGGTTTTCATTTTAACCCTTTTCTTAATTAGTGACCTGTTTTTGCTACTAATTAACTTCTTTTGAATTAATTTTATTTGACGTGCTTGTCTCCTTAATTTTCTTTTTCCTTAATTAGCAGCCAAACAATAATGATATACTATATAAAATGAACCAAAAAACGTTGTTGATCATACCATATCTGAAAATAAAGAAAGATGAAGGTCTCAGGAATGCTGATCTGCTCAGGTCACCAAAGCATTTTAACACTGCTCTTAGAAAAGAGAAAATCAACAATTTCAGAAATGTATGCTATTGCACAATGAGAGCAGCAGCAATACATGGAATTAAAGAATGGGTTTAATTAACAAGAATCAGAACCTAATTAAAAAACTGGTTGGAGTGAAATTGGTTGGAGTTTGAGGCCCTGACTCAGTTAGTCTTCTGTTGGCTCACTGGCTTCACATTTCATTTCTGTTTGGGTGCCATTTAAGGAAAGAAATGAAGCAGTTCAGAGGAACAATGAAGAAATTCAGGGGAACAAATCTTAAAAAACAAGTCAATTAAAATTAATTCAAAAGAAGTTAGTTAGCTACAAAAACAGTACACTAATTAAGAAATGGGTTAGAATGAAAACCTGCAGCCACTGGGGCCCTCCAAGACCAGAGCTGGGGACTCCTGGTTTATAGTAACAGTGGCATTGCCATCACATTCATCCTAATGGTGGTGGCGTAACATGCTTGTTATCCTAGTGTTGACATATTGTTTCCTATTTGAAAATAGATTCAGGTTAGGGTGAGTTAAATTTCTGACCTTTGCTTTGAACTCATGATGTCAAAAATCTCTGTAAACTGGGGAAGATCCAATTAACTATAGGTCAGTAAGCCAAACCACATCAGAGATAAATTAATGGAAGCAATTATTAAGGAAAATGTCGAAAATCATGTGTCAAGAACAGGAGTGTTAGCAAATAGTCGGCCTGGGTTCAGCTGGGGAGATTGTGCTTCACTAATACGATGCAATTCTATGAGTAGTCAACAAACTCATGTAATCAGAGTAGGCACATATAATATTATTTACCTTGGTTTTCACAATGCTTTTGATAAGGTACCACATGAGAAGTTAGTAATAAAGCTGAAAGAAGTGGCATTCCAGGGTGCAGTGTGTAGGTAGGTATAAAATTAGCTTAAAAGCTGGCAACTAAGGGTTCTGCTGGGTGAAACCTTTTCAGAATTTAAGTGCTGCTGAAACTGGTGTCCTTTAAGGATCACTGCTGATGCCACTGTTCTTTTTAATATATTGCGCATAAGTGATATGGACAAGACTACAGTCTGTAAGCTTGTCGATTTTGCAGATGATACTAAGCTAGGAGGAAGAATAGATAATATGAATCATCTGGATCATTACACAGGAACCAAAACAGAATACAGGCTTGGGAAGATTTGTGGCAGATGTAATTTAATGTAAATAAAGGTAAGATAATACCTGCAGGAAGTAAAAATGTTATATCTGAGCAAACAATGGGAGGTTTGAAAGTTGACAGTTCACCTTTTGAGAAGGACCTAGAAGTCATAGTGGGCTCATCGCTATCTACATCCTGACAGTATGCAGAACTAATCAAGAAGGTATGAGGAAACACTGAAGGAGCTGAACCTTTTTTAGTTTAAGCAAACAGAGAGGTGACATGATCAAAATTTTTTAAATTATGAATGGAATTAGTACAGTTTATTCATGCTGTTACTTTAAACGAAGTCCAACCAGAACACAGGGACACAGTAGAAAACTTGTTTAGGGCAGAAATTGCACACATATTAGAAAGTTTTTCTTCACACAGAGAACTACAGACACATAGAATAAATTACTAAGCATGGAAGGCAGTAATATTTTAGGGACCTTCAGATCTTAAATTGATGTAATTTTATGCAATCTAGGTGAATAGGATTGGCAAAGTTTGTTCTGCCTAATGGTCTTTTATCGTTACAATTGTTCTGTTAATCTTTTTGAAGTTGACGCTGGATAATTCACCTTTTGGGCAGCGACCTCAGCCTGTTTAGCAGACCCTGAAAGCCTCTTATGTCTTTGTCACAGTATGCACTCAATGAATTCACAATAGCTTAATTTTACCAATACCTAAGGATGGCACAGAATATGCAAGCTAATGCAAGCTTATTTTACTAGCACATCAGACTGGGGCAAGATAAGCCAATAACAAAATGAAGACACCCTGTGTTACGTGTAACTAGCACCATATCCAGGGTTAGTTTCTGTTGTGTGTGGATAGATTCCAGCCTCTGTATCCCCAAAGTGGTTTAAGCATAATACCTCTGAGATAAGAAGTCCGAGGCAAAGCGTGATTTTAAATAAATTGAGTGCCGGAGCTTGCATTCTCCACACACACTCAGGGGTTGCACACACAACTCCATGGTTGATTGGGATACTTGTCTGATAAAGCATTAATTTGCAAATGTGAGTGGGTCAGTCAGGTGCCTCATTCACACCTCGGAGTAGGTGGAAGACAGCACCAGCACCCAATGGGGGTCATAAAAGGAGCCTGCATGATATAAAGGGGAGCATATCAGAATGAAAAGAGATATAAAATGGCAGGATCGTGAGTGAGCATAGTGTCGGAGGCCTGAGAGTTAGCAAGCGAGAGAGAGAGAGGAAGCAGAGCTGTCAGTAGCCCCACAGAACAAACAATTGGTACTCTGGGGCAGATCGTCCCAGCTGATTTAATGGAGGAGCGGGTATGACAGTGGTCGAGAAGGAAGACTGGGGGACAGCTGACTCGGAGCAGTCTGGCAGACACTGACTGAGGCAGCCAAGACGGGGTTCAGAAAGGGAGGACTGCTATTGCTGGTCTCCCCACTGGCTTAGCAAGCCATTGGTGAGCTGGGGAAACAGGAGAGAGGATGATGCGCTGGGCTGAGTCAGGGGATGGGAGATAGATCAAGGACCTGATGACTGTGTTGCTTTTTCTTTAGATTACTAGGGGGTTCCGCCCCCTGCTCACTTCGCTCGCCCACACCCAGGTTTGGTTTTCCAGGTACAGTGGAACCTCGGTTCACGAACATCTCTGAACATGTACAAATCGGGTTATGACCAAAAAGTTCGGCAAACTTTTGATTCTGTTCACGACCATATACTCGGTATACAAATAAGCCAGTTTCCCTTTCGGTTTGTGCGCGCCGATGATTTCCGCACGTGTTCAGTCTCTCCCTGTGCATTCCCTGTGCAACGAGCGAGCGAGAGAGAGAGAGAGAGAGAGACACACATGTGCGAGAGAGAGACACACACACACACGCGTGCGAGAAAGACACACACACACATGTGCGAGAAAGACACACACACACACGTGCGAGAAAGACACACACACGTGCGAGAAAGACACACACACACGTGCGAGAGAGACAAACGTGCGCGAGAGAGAGAGACACACATGTGCGAGAGAGAGACACACACACACACGCGTGTGAGAGAGACACACACACGCGTGCGAGAGAGACACATGTGCACAAGAGAGAGAGAGAGGGTTGGCCACATAAGTCTGAGAAGGCAGTTAAAGAATGCACCAGGCTTGTTTTTAAAGAGACTGATTCGAGCATTGTTTTAACCTCGTTGTATTTAATGAAGACTTTTTTCTGTTGGATTTTAACCACTTCTGTTTACAGCGATTGGTTCGTAGCGTGCATTGTTGCAATGTTACTTTTCTTGGTTGCTTATTAAATTAGGGATTTTTCAAATGTTCATTTTTTTCCCTGTGCTTAAAACTTATTTAAAAAGTGTTTTTAGCGAGAGCGGTTCGTAGCGCTATAGCGCAAACTCTTGCAATGTTAGTTTTCTCTGTTGTTCAAGGTTTTCTCAGTGTTATTCAATGTTTTTACATTGAGTTTACTATTACGCTGTGCATTCTATGGTGTAATTAACTATATTTGTGCTTAAAAATTAAAAAAATATATATTTACATACAGTTCATACGGTCTGGAACGGATTAATTGTATTTACATACAATCCTATGGGGGAACTAACTTTGGCTCATGACCAAATCGGGTTACGACCAGAGTTTTGGAACGAATTATGGTCGTGACCTGAGGTTCCACTGTATATACAATTTAAAGAGATTGTTATTTTCATGGGAGTTGTTACATATGCATTATTTTCACTTTTACTTTAAGATTTTTGTAAAAACGATACTTGTCCTTTATTTCCAGTCCCGTGCGTGGTTAAATCTTTCTCGCCGGACATATAACACTGCTAGTGTTGTGAAAGGGGAGCGGCTGAACTCACGCTAAGGAGAAGCGGTCAGATCATCTGCTGGCTTCCTGCTGCTGCTGCTGGCAAGCTGCATGTTCTGCTTGTCGCTTGTCCTTGTTTTAAGAGCTGGGAGCACATGATGTCTGTCTGCCAAAAGCATTCCAACAATTGCTTGGTTAGATGTCCGTTAACTTGTTTTAAATGTTTATCTCACTGCCTTTTCTCGTGTGACATTAAAGTGTCTCTTGCGGGACGTCAAATTGTCTTTGCATGATGTTAAAGTGTCTCTCGCAGGACATCAAATTGTCTTCTGAGAAGATCACGTCTTGCCTCCCTAGTCTACCACCCAGGATTTTTTTTTATAATAGAGAGATTTAATCTTATTGGATTATTCATTTGAAGCTGTTTTTGCATTGCTGTTTGGACACTTTTGTTTGTTGGTTTTATAATAAAAGCACTTCAAGCACTTTGCACCAACTCCTTGCTAATTCTGTGTGTCCTCATTTGCCCAGCTCATCCTTGTGTACATTATTGGCAGTCCCATGGTTCATGGAACTCCCAAAAGCAACCAGGGAATGTGGAGCCAACCTGGACTGTCGCAACCTCTTTCATATTTTCTTAGACTTTGCTGCCTCTACAGTAATGAAGATGACCTCAGTAATGAAGCACACAGAATTTCTTCATTGATAGAGGATTCTATTCTCATACTGTAGACATGGTTTCCAATCAAGACAGGATTAGACTGCATAGAATCTACTCTAAGAGGAACCCCAATAATAAAACCTGCATCTCGCTGGTTCTTCCACCCTAACAGTCTCTCTCTCCCATAAGGCATTAAATGAAACATTCCAATTTTACATACTAATCCTTGGACAGGAGCCTTTTTTCCTATGCCTCCCTTGATCGCCTTTTGTCATCCACCTAACCTATGCAAATATCTTGTCCACACCTCATTTCACAGAGGACAGCCACATTCCTCATCACACACATTGAGCTGTAGCAGGAGTTACTGTGTCACTTGCAAATATATCACCAACAATACCCTTGTGTCTGGTACCTCCTGTAAACTTAATATTAAACAATGGGCCTTTGATAGCTCAAAAATTGTATTTATTTGTATTTCTTTCAGGAAATGTCCAGCCATCTACACAAGTGAAACATAGAGAACGGCTAGCAGATCGTTTTGGGGAGCAGATTTGACCCATTAAGATCAAAGGCCTTATAAAGCCTGTTGTAGAGCACTTCTCATCCTTGAGCATAGCCATTGATCTCTCTGTTTGTGTTCCTTCACAGGGCTTCAAAGACACTTTAAAAGAAAAACAGAAGAAGCTAATCTCTTTCTCACCCTGAGGTCACATATTTCTTGAAGTCATAATGACTGACTAACTTTTAAATCACTTCCTTCATCTTCTCTAATGGCAGCATATTCCCACCTACTCTCACCTTTTCTCCTTTCATTTGCTTTGACTTTGCTCCCTCCTTCCCCTTCTACATATGTTACCTGTTTTTGTTCCTCGATAGTTGCACACCTGATGAAGGCCATACAGCCGAAATGTTGTGTCTTTTACCTTTAGAGTATGGCAATAACCTTTAGCTTTTTATTCCTTTGTATTTGCATGCTCATACAGCCCAAAAATAACTTCAGTAGTTTTGCATATTTGTACCTGGTAATGACAGCTACTTTGGACTGAAGTAACTGCAAACGCTGAAAAATGAAGTAGTGATGGTTTGATTAAAGAGAGATGAAAGGATGGTTCTAGTCACTGGAAGATGGTAAATCAGGTTCAGAATTTTAAATGTAAAATTACTTATGGGTTTTATATTCACAATGATTTTCAAATATTGTAATAAGCAGAAAAGGAATAAGATAACTGCCTTCTACTTTATTCGTGAACCATCTGAATTTCCAACACTATGTGACATATTTATTTCAGCAGTTTGCACATTTCACAAAGATTGCTCTTAACACTGATTACTTAGTTGTTAATTAAATGTAATCCTATAATCAGAATCTCAACAAGTATTAGTGTATGTGTAACAATGAAGTCAAGGCTCCCGCTGGTTGAATCAAACACTTCATTTATTATGCTGTCGAGATATTTCTCGCTGCTGTGGGAAACACTGTCTTCTTTTTCCCTTTTTACTTCAGGGCCTTTCACTGTTTTAGACGAACAGTATAAATTATCTACTCATTGAAAGTGTTGATCTTTAGATTTAAATTCAAGTGAAATCCATTTGTGGAATAAGATATATTTTATTTTGTCTCCATTTTTTTCAGCGGTCTTCTAATTCCAGACTCCTGTTCTGTTTCTTTTCTAGAAGATAAACTTCACTTTCATCCTGAACAGAACACATCCACTTTGAAATTCAGTAAGCAGCCACTACATTCAAACACTATTGCTAGCACTACTATGGCCATGGTAGACAAGAAAAGGATTATGAGTTACACAGTGGGAAAAAATGCACCAATGAGGCTAATGTTCCTGTCTGAATTTATTTGTTCAGCTGCACCCATATCTACCAGTTTAATGTTTTGCATGAATCATACAATAGTGATGTAGTGTATGTGTGCTGATTTTTTCAGTGCCTCCAGCATTTTTGACTGATGCATTCAAACACACCGCATTCTTCACACAGGGTATAAATATCTGATGTGTTCTGACAAATTACAATGTGCTACCCTAGTGTGGTTATTCTTTTAATAACACTTTGATATCTGATGAAAAACAGATACTGTAAAGGAGCAGAAGCTTGCAAGAAAGTTTGACAGGAACCATGGATTTTATATATATATATAAATATGTATATATATAAATGAATATAACTTGAAGCCATAAATAAATAGTTACGAGGACACAGAGATCATTCGCAGTATCCATTTACTAAACTTGGGCAACCTGATTTTAGGTGTGGGAGGACAAAGCTTATCACAGCAGCATTGGGTTTTAAGCCAGAATCCACCCTGTTTATTCTGAAACACAGTCACATACAGTACACTGCCTACACTGGGTCAATTTCAAGTCACAGTTTCGATGGCCCTCTTTAATTTTTCTTTTTTCTGAACATTTTCTCAAGTTTTGTTTCTTTGTAACTGATTTTGTGTTGATATTTGCTTTCATTTAATGGTCTTTTCACTATATGTAATAATTCTCATGAAACCATGTTAAAAACATCCTGTTTATATTTTTAATTATTAGTTTCTGATTACAAAGCTGTGCCACCAAGTTCATCAGCTGATCAACAACAACAACAGCAATGTATTTCTTGTAAAGCCTAAAATCTCCCAAGGAATTCCTAACCGGGTTTAACAGGCCCTGTTTTGTGACAGCCCTTGACTCCCTAAAAAGACAAGAAAAAAAAAAAACCTCGAAAAAAAAAATTAAGAAATCTTAGGAAAGGCAATTCAGAGAGAAAGTTTTGTTAAACTACATTAAAAACAAAGTAGAAACTAATTAACATAAATGAAAAGCAACAATATCTGTACATCAATTGCAGAGCCACTGCCAGCTTGTAGAAAAGGAGTCAGACAAACCAGACATATCAGAGTCCTGTTGACCTTAGCCAACAAGCCCCCTTCTCCCTATTGGTCATTCTACAGGTGAGTCAGTGCTGGGCCAGCCAATCTGATGAAAGGGCCCTTCTACCCATTGATTCCAGTGTTCCTTTATTTGAGATGACTCTATCATAAGCAGGCAAGCAACTTGGGTTGGAGCAGTGGCACCAAGTGTCATGTGAGGATACCAAGAAGAAAAACAGAATAAGGAGGGTTATTGATGGTTTTTAAATAGTGGATTAATTATATTTAGTGCTAATGACTAAATGCAGAGATGCAGTATGCATGAAACTAAATTAGTGAATCTTCAGCCTGGATTTAATAGCTGAGACTGAAGGGGCACCTCTTATGGTAGCAGGCAGACCATTCTACAGCTTTGAGGCCCTGTAACTAAAAGCTCGACCTCCCACTGTTATTTTATTAATCCTTGAAATCATAAGGAAACCAGCATCTTGAGATCTTAATGTGCACTCTAGTTTCTAAGTAATGATAAGTTCAGAGAAGTAAGCAGGACTTTGGCCATTTAAGCCTTTATGTGTTAAAAGGAGAATTTTGAAATCTGCCCTAAACTTAACTGGGAGCCAGTGTAAGGATTTAAGAACTGGAGTTATGTGCTCATATTATCTTGTTCTTGTAATAGTTCTTGCAGCAGCTTTTTGAATTAACTGAAGCTGTATAAAGAACAATTTGAGCAGCCAATGAACAGCATATTGAAGTAGTCAATCCTAACAGAAATAAATGCATGGATTAATTTCTCAGTATCCTTCATATTTAGACAATACCTTAATTTTCCAACATTTGAATATGAAAAAAAAATGTTTTTGATAGTTTTGTAAATGTGTGCTTTAAATGACATGCTAGTGTCAAAGATAACGCCTAGATTGCAAGCTGAATCCATAAGTGTAATGCTGATTTCATCTGAGTTAAATAATGACAAAATATTGTTGCGATCGTGTTGTATCATTCCCTCCAACAATTAACATTTCTGTTTTGTCTGTGTTCAAAGACAAGTAGTTCTCATCTGCATCTCCATCCACTCCTTTAACTCACTAACACATCTAATTAAGGACAACATCGGTCAACATTTGGTCTAAAAGAAAGTTGTAACTGAGTGTCATCTGTGTATGTTTTCTAATGATGGTTCCAGGTGGAAGCATGTAAAGTGAAAACAGTAAAGGTTCCAGTGCTGAACCCTGTGTGACACCATGTATCACTCTGTGTATAATCATGGAGTACTGTCAGCACATTTCTGTACATATTATAATCAATTTGATAAATAAGAACTAAACCAGGCAAGGACATTGCCTGTAAGTCCAATGCCAGTTTCCAGGCTGTGTAGTAAAATAGAATGATCAATGCTATCCTGGACAAATAGACTGAGTGCAAACAATTGTGAATCATTTCCTAGCATAATTATATAAGCAACAAATGTGAAGGAGACCCTAAGAGTTGTAGTAAATTTTTATATCAGTGTCATAAACACAATTTATTTGACAGGAGGAAGTGCTGTATAGCAATAGCGTAACATTTTCAAACCCAATTCAGGACTGCAAGATGTTGCCACATATCTTATTAGCACTTGACACAAGGCAGGAAACAGTCCAGGGCAGAGTGGCAGCCCATTGCAGGACCCAGTCACACATACACAAATGCGATCGATTTGAAATCATCAATCAACCTAACATCTTTGGGGATGTGGAAGGATATGCATTGTAACTGGAGAAAAAAAAAACATTCACACATGGTGAGAGCATACGTACTCCACACAGGAAAAAAATGGATGTGATTTCAACCTAAGATTCTAGATCTATGAGGCAGTAACTCTACCCACAACACTACTATGCCACCAATTGGAATCATCTTTTGAAAAAAATTAAAGACAATAATATAATAATAACATAACATAATAGTTTATTAATGTGATTTTCCAGGTGCCAGCAGCTGCCATGATACCTTGAACCTGGGACTGTCAATAGTCATGACTGGGATGAGCCAGGCAATGAGGACACAAACAAGCAAGAGTACAGTGCAAAGTGCAATAGTGCTTTATTACAGACAGTGCTTTTTATAAATACAATGCAGTGCCATCTTCTTAATAATAAATAAGTAAGCAATCCAATAAAAACGTATGTATTTGTGAGTATAAAATCAGCCTGAAATAAATTCCAGATGTGAAACCACATTTTGGGTACCTTTTGACTCGTCACTCCCATGCATCTTTTTCATTTACGTTTACTTATTTGGCTGACACCTGAGACTTACAACATTTAAGATACAATTGGTTACATATCTTTTGTTTTTTCAATTGTAGCACAGGCAGGTCAAGTGACTAATGCTAATGGTCAGTGTCAATGGAGGGATTTGAACTCTGAACCTCAGGTTTGAAAGTCCAACGCCTTAACCACTACACCACAACCTGTCTTCCCCAGCTCACCCAACAAGTCTCATCTTGACTGCCTTCTTTGACATCTGGCAAGACACTTGGATCCGGACCTCCTCCTTCCATATGCCATGTTTCTGGTGTCTGCCAGATCCCTAGGAGGACACTGCTGATCATCCCCGCTCCTCCACACTTTTCAGCAGGGGACTTCCCCTGGAGTGCTGTTCCCTTCACTACATAGTAGGGCCACTGACTGCTCTGTATCCTCTGCCTCCTCATTGCACTGGCTGATCTGCCATATTCTTCCTTTGCTTTCTTTTTCAAACTGCCTCACCCCCACTATCCTGCTCAGGCTTTCTTTATTTATACCTCAGTGGACACAATGTTCTAATTACAACCTTCAGACAGTCCATGAGGAAATTGGAACCAACCACAAACACATCAACTCTAATTTCCCTATTAAATATCCCAGGGCTACGTGAACACGTGCACCCACAGAGCCTAAGCCACACCATTTTCATTTAAAACAAAAACTCCGCTGCCACAGACCTCTATCTCATCACAATTATGCACTATACTTAAAACTCAAAATTATACATTTTCAAAGAAGCCTGCAACTGACCAGCAACTACTATACCTATCACTAATTTTAGATCAGCATTAGCACACACTTAAAAACAGCATGATATGTGTGAATACATGGTAATCTTGTCTGGTCTCAACTATTATTTAATCATAGCAAGGCTGACTTGGTGACTTGCGTGATTTTAACATAGTATTAAGGAAATTATGGATTAAATGAAATGTGAATCAAACCAACAGTGAATATTAACCACACAAGCCATGCCTTCTGATGATGCATGCTGTGAAAGACACAACAAAACTTTATGATTGATTCATGACATCTTGTTTAATAAGAAGCCAGAGCCACAAGAACAAGCACAAGGTAGAAATCGGCCTCAGATGGCAAGTTAGTCCGTTGCTGCAGACAACCATAATTATATTATGGAAAGTTCTAGGTCACTCCTTTAACCAATCCAGCCAAAACAGAAACAATTAAAAAATTCTAAATTACTTAGTGGTATAACCATACCAAATTACTTGCCTTACATGATTAATAGTTTTGCTTCTCTCCTGTAGTAAAAGTATCTGGTTTATAAAATATTATTCATTCAGTTGTGTCATTCTGCCCATTTATTAATAGTAATTTCTTCTTAAGTTACTGACAACATTAGATGTTAAAGGTTTTACTGGTGGGTGGCATGGTGGTGCTGCCTCGCATTTAGGAGACCCGGGTTCACTTCCTGGGTCCTCCCTGCGTGGAGTTTGCATGTTCTCGCTGTGCCTGCGTGGGTTTCCTCCCACAGTCCAAAGACATGCAGGTTAGGTGCATTGGGCGATTCTAAATTGTCCCTAGTGTGTGCTTGGTGTGTGTGTGTGTGCGCGCCCTGCGGTGGGCTGGCGCCCTGCCCGGGGTTTGTTTCCTGTGTTTTCTGGAATTGGCTCCAGCAGACCCCCATGACCCTTTTAGGATATAGTGGGTTGGATAATGGATGGCTGGATGGGTTTTACTGGTTGTACATTTTTCTTTACAATGTTAAGAATACTATAGGCTACAGTTTTTGTTTAATTTTAAAGCATAGTGTAATAAAGATTGGTTATTTTATATATAATACTCTTGATAGAGCTGCTGGGGAGGCTTTTGTATAATCCTTTTTAATAACTATGGCAATCCTTCTATAGCTGTTACTCCACTGTATTCTTGAAATGGGCAAAACAGTTAAGCATCTTCATCTTCTTCTTGTTTTGGCTGCTCCTGTTAGGGGTTGACACAGTAGATCATCTTTTTCCATATCTTTCTGTCCTCTGCATCTTGTTCTGTTACACCCATCACCCGCATGTCCTCTCTCACAACATCCATAAACCTCTTCTTAGGCCTTCCTCTTTTCCGCTTCCCTGGCAGCTCTATCCTTAGCATCCTTCTCCCAATATACCCAGCATCTCTTCTCTCCACATGTCCAAACCAACGCAATCCCGCCTCTCTGACTTTGTCTCCCAACCATCCAACTTGAGCTGACCCTCTAATGTACTCGTTTCTAATCCTGTCCATCTTCGTCACACCCAGTGCAAATCTTAGCATCTTTAACTCTGCCACCTCCAGCTTTGTCTCCTGCTTTCTGGTCAGTGCCATCGTCTCCAACCCATATAACATAGCTGGTCTCACTACCGTCCTGTAGACCTTCCTTTTCACTCTTGCTGATACCCCTCTGTCACAAATCACTCCTGACACTCTTCTCCACCCAGTCCACCCTGCCTACACTCTCTTTTGCACTTCTCTTCCACAATCCCCATTACTCTGTACTGTTGATCCCAAGTATTTAAACTCCTCCACCTTCACCAACTCTACTCCTTGCATCCTCACCATTCCACCGACCTCCCTCTCATTTACACACAGGTATTCTGTCTTGTTCCTACTGACATTGAGTGTCCTGAAGAGTTGAGGCAGCCAGATGGCTAAGAGAAGATGGATACTGTGTGACCTGGGATTTTTTCTTTGTTATCATTTGGTACAAGATTATTATGCACATAATTTTCCATTTAACTATTAATTTGTTTATACAGGAATTGCATTTTCTTTCCTGTTTCTGATACATCCCTTTGCAGCACCCATATGGAAATACCATATCTCCTAATAAAGGCCATAACAACAAGAGATGCTGAGCTGGTTTGTTTAATAACAAATGTTCTTACATTTAAATATCAGCAGCTAAGGGATGCAATGTCTCTGTGAGTTTCTGTTATGGTATTCTGTGTTGGAGAATGTGAACTCTTAAAATGTATGGAATGAATAATGACCAGGAGAGAAAAAAATATTTGAAGCACACAAAAGTTGTGGTCAGAAGGCAGATATAGGTCATTAACTGAATACATAATAAGCTAATGTCTTAACCAAAACAGTAGTCAAAAAGTCAATTGTCAAAAGTCAACAATAATAGAAGTAACGGAAAAAGAAAAAGTCCTAAACAATGCTTTGCACAGAAAGACATGCAAAGTACAAAGTTTCTAGTAAAATCAAAAAGCTTGGATACAGCGCATTAATACTGGGCGTGAGATTGTTTGTCCAGAAGCACAGAAGTACAGGTGGCTAAAATAAAGGAAAAATGACCTTTCAGATTAACTAAAAAATAGAAAGAAGAGGTCAAAAATTGTAGTCAAGTGGCAAGCTAAGGTCGAAATACCAGAAGGCGGAGAAAAATACTAACTGTGAGTTAAAAATCATGTTCAGGAAAACAAGCCAGAGGATTCAGAAGTAAAACTGAAATCCAAAATGAGTCAAAATGTTATGCACAGATATTGTCTTTTAAAGAAATCCCAAACTAGAACATCAGGTTATGCAACACATATCAAATGCAGAAAAAGTGATGTCTAAAGAGATAAAACTGAGAATCATGATGTTATGATTTGTTAATCCTTACTAATTTTTTCTGAGATTAATTCATTTTATTCAGATTTCTGATTAAATTTCTCTGATCTCTTTAATGTCAGGGAATCAATCGTATTGAATTGTTATTTGCACATTATGTTTTGGTTTGAAGGTTATTAATTTCATTTGGTGTTATGTTTGAATTTCTCTGCGATATTATATTTTTCAATGGTTTCTGCCATTTTGTGGCCCCATTGCCATGATGTAATGATGCAATGTTGTGGGTTTTTTTTCTTGAAAATCATCATTAATGCAATATTTTATAAGACGGCACTGCATCATTACTCACGTCCAAGATTGTGGATTCCCTTATATTGCCTCTTACTGTGCTTCTGTATCTCCTCACAATAACACAAGTCTTTGACTTTTGATTAATGTTCTAGTTTGATTAATTATTTATTTTGAACAGCCTTTGTTCAAATTTTACCTGCAATTTGACTATGCAATTCTGCTTCCTCAATCGACTAATTATTGTTATATTTTTTGTGTGACACCCTCTGTCAGAACACATGTCAGAGATGACAGTGCACATCATGATTTTAATTAGATTTGAACATACTAACTGCAGTTAACTATAGGAATCTTATATGACTATGTGTTATTTGTGTTCTGCAATTAGATTAAATGGGTTGGAGAATACTGAGTTATGTTTTATTTGTGATATTATGTTCTTCATATTTCCTTGTTTATTATAGTTTTTTTTATTCCTTTATTTTATTTATACAGGTAAAACCTGATTTAATTTTACGTTTGTCAGTTAGAGTCACCTGCCTACATATTGAAAGTTTACGGACCAGCCATAGTTCTAACTAGAACAGTCATTTTCTAAACTGCTTTTGTCCTGAACAGGGTTGCGGGTGGTGCTGTAGTCTATCCCGACTAGCATAGGGTGCCAGGCAGGAACAAACCCTTGACGGGGACGCACAGCAAAAATGCACAAAACACACCCCCCAACCATACACTAGGGCCAATTTAGTATCGCTATTCCACCAAACTTGCATGTCTCTGGATGTGGGAGGAAATAGGAGCACTTGGAGGAAAACCCACGGTAACTAAAATATTATCTTTAAAGCAGTAATTGAAATATTCATGCTGATTTAATATTTTTAAACATATACAGTTATTACTGCAATATTTTAATATAAATTACCAGAATAACATTTAACCAATTATTTTAATATAAGTAGAGTTGATCAAAATGAAATTTGAATAACATATTTTTTTTAATAATGTTTCTTAATAATAAAATTAAGCACTGAATTGTTTTACATTAAGCTCATTGCTGACTTCATTTTCCTATAAAGCAGTGCAATTTCTCATTGACGGGAATGATGGGTATTTATTGTAGGAAGCATTCCATCTGACAGGTTTTATATCAATATATATAAAAATTGTGAAAAAATAAAGGAGACCACATAATCTCTGGAAATGATGAAAGAGAAAGGCTGTTGTGTTGAAACATGATTGCCAAATACAGTTTAGCTTATGTGCAGCCACTTGAAAGCTCTATAATTTGTCTAACCCATGACTGCTATTTAAGTAACTTAAAATTGGCCAGTAATTGCCTAGTAATTGGTCATTTGTTTTATTTCCTTGATGAATTAAATGTGCATTCACTTCTTTTATGTTTGAAATGACTTTTTTGTTTGCATTTATGCGTGAAGATGTCTTGGCAATACCACATAATCAATCAGCATGAAGTTCAGTATCATTCAAGGACATAATTAAAAGAGGCTTTTGTCCAGCAAAACTTGCCCTGATTACTGATGAAATGCACAAAATTGATGCCAGGATAAAACCACATCTACCAAATCTATTCATCCTTAAGCATTTGGCACATTTAGGAATGAAAACAAATTAATGAAGCCTAAGAAACTTTGTAAGTAGTACATTAATCTACAGTATATAAAGCTAAATGTCCTCGATTGACTCACTGACTGACTGACAACAAATTATTGAGTATTTGAAGACAACCTAAAGATAAACATTAATGAATCAATCCGTTTCCCCAAAGGCCCAGAAAAATGCAGACTAACTGAAAGAAAAATTTGATTGTGAAAATATTGGATAAATCCGATGATGTTTCACATTTAATAGCTGGAAACAGTAATCTTAGTGCCAGCTTATGGTGGTCACAAAATAAAGCAAATGACATCATGGTTTGAGTCATGCCTGTATCTTTTTTTTTATCTTGATAATATTTATGTTTCATGCATGCAAAAATATATGCAGAAAAATAAAGCTACATGTGCCTGACTAAGTGACAATAATAAAGAAAAACGGTTTTCACTAATGGATAAGTCTAATTGCTCTGATGTCCACAATCTAACTTAAGCGAAAAGTTAATTTACTTTAAAAATCACAGAAAATCACAAAAGGTATTTCATATTGAATTGTTGGAAAGGACGACCTTAGTGCCAGTGTTTGGAAGATGCAGTACAGTGCAGAATGTAGTATGTCTGAGCACAAGTCAGTGGCATAGTAGAATTTTTTATTTTACCTTGATGTTATGTTTTGTATATAAAATCTATGCAGTAGAACAATTGTTAACACTGTAAGAGCGATGTAAAAATTAAAAATGTATTTTTAATCAAATAAAAAATATTTCTTATCATAGAAATAAATACTGTCCCACATTGTTGTGTTGTGTAGCACAGAAAAGAGGAAAATACGAACAGATGCTATCATGTTAACTGTGTCATCCATTCCACAGTAACAAAGAAATTACTTGCAGACTCTATAACTACCATTTATAGTAGTAGTATATGAAATATGTATATATTGGAGCACAGAAATGGGAACACAGGATGATTAGGATATTTCCCCAGGGTCTCCTAGTAAGTTAGTAATGAGGACTGAATCAGTAGTCTTGCAATTTACAGGTTCAATATTTTAGTTTCTAAGCGTAATGTCTTACTAATAACCATGAAAAGGTGTTGGCAGTGGCTAAGCAGTTTAAATATCATCTACAAGGCTGCAGGCTCAAATTCCATTAATAGTTCATTGAATGACCATTATATGGTCTATCAATTAATCATAAAGACAAGTATAGGGTGATCCAGATCTAATTATGCAACTTTTAATGCAATGCAGGAAAACCAATGCAAGACAAAAGAATTGTTCGAAATATCTTATAATAAACGAATGCAGGGCAGGTGCTGCCATCTATCGGCAACAAAAAGATTTTTTTGTGAATTCCATCCATCCATCCATTTTCCAACCCGCTGAATCCGACCATAGGGTCACGGGGGTCTGCTGGAGCCAATCCCAGCCAACACAGGGCACAAGGCAGGAACCAATCCCAGGCAGGGTGCCAACCCACCGCAGTTTTTGTGAATTCTCTATGTAATAAACTTAATGTTATAGCGTAATGAAAATTTCATAATTGCATAATTAGATCTGGACCAGCATAATTTTTTAAGTTTTACTTTACTGCTCATATTGGCCTCCAATGCATTTTTTTTGCATAGTAATGATAATAAGTTTCTAAATGCATATAATATTTAGGATTCTCCACATTTTTTCTTCAGAATCTAAAGATTGGCAAGTTAACTGATGTGATTAAAATGGGCTTGTCTATGTGTGCAATGCAGTGGTTTTCTGTTAATGGTGTATTATTATACTGAGGTGCAATGGTTATGGAAATGCATGGATGAAAATCTATTATTTAGTCATTTTAGACTGTAAATAGTCAGTCTTTTCTGAAATTGTGCTTTTTGTTGGGAAAGTAAAGACACATTTCTGAGTATGATTACTATAAACTGAACAGACTAACAAATAAATTATAAAATGAGTAAAAGATAACCTCATGACCTATTCTATGAGAAAGGAACGACCATCTTTGAAAACTATTCACACACCATGACACACCACACATAATCAAGGTCAAAACAGTACATAGTATTGTTAATGGTACTGCATAACTTACCCCAGTGCTGTTCTCTGTTTTCCTTATCTATCTATAAGAATGGAAAGTTAATTTAATTAAAGTTTTTTTTTACAATATACAGTTGGGGCCAACCAAACATTCAAGCTGATGAATGTGCTTCAGTGTATTTGATCCTTTCCTTTGTTTGCTGGTCCAAAGACCCGAAAGAAACAGCTTTCTGGCTCACAATATCAGACAATTTATTCACTTAAAGAGAGGCTATTTCTAATAAATGTTTGTCATCTCTCATTCAATATAAACTAAGTAATATGTTTGAGACAGGATAATGTTTAAGGTGAGGTACCTGTCAAGGCTTTTCCAACATCTATTTTAAAGCGACAAAAGATAATAATTTGAAACCACAGTGTAAAAATTATACCAAATTCCATAATTTACTATTAAATTAATTACCAAGACACTCCTGAATATGTTTGTAAAACACAGTTTTAAGATGAAATGTATAAAATCTGTACTCTACATCTTTTATAAAATGTGCTGATTTCCTTTCATAGTTGTAAAGGGCACCATCAGGAGCAGGACAAGAAAGCATGCCTAGGTGGAGCGTGAGTCCTTTGTAGGGTACATTGACACTTGGCCAGTTTCAATTGGTTAATCAGCTTAGGCCACATGACTTTATGATGTAGGAGGGAACTGTGGTACACCAAGAAAATCCACATGAACTTAAAAAGGATGTACAAACTCTACACTCGCTTGGTTCAGGGTATGCTCAGTAAAGCAACAGTACCAATTCACTGCACCAGTGTGACATATTATAATGGTAATTGCAAAAAATAAAAACAAAAAAATGAATAAAATACTGTGGTGGGCTGGTGCCCTGCCTCTGGTTTGTTTCCTGCATTGTGCCCTGTGTTGGCTGGGATTGGCTCCAGCGGACCCCCATGACCCTGTAGTTACGATATAGCGGGTTGGATAATGGATGGATGGATGATTAAAATAAGACAAATCACATTTGCTACATTACTATATCTACTTCATTTAGCTTACCAAAAAGGATTCATAATGTCCATCATAATGTGCACAAGGCAGGAACCAATCCCGGGCAGGGTGCCAACCCACCGCAGGACACACACAAACACACCCACACACCAAGCACACACTAGGGCCAATTTAGAATCGCCAATCCACCTAACCAGCATGTCTTTGGACAGTGGGAGGAAACCGGAGCACCCAGAGGAAACCCACGCAGACACGGGGAGAACATGCAAACTCCACGCAGGGAGGGCCCGGGAAGCGAACCCGGGTCCCCAGGTCTCCCAACTGCGAGGCAGCAGCGCTACCCACTGCGCCACCGTGCCGCCCATGCCCAAAAAGGATTCATAATATACTTACTGTAAATGACATTGTAACATTGCTGTATGCTTTAAGTATCATTGATGCACTTCAACAGTATGTCCACTCTTTTCCTTTTAGGTGTACCATTAGCATGGCTTCATTTCAGTTGCCTTTTAGACCTGAGGTCTTCAGCTAGCGACACAACAGGTCAAATCTAAAATTTTAAACCTAATTTTTTTTTTAGATTTTTTTTTAAACCTAAAATTTTAAGTAGCCTGCATATACACAGAAAAAATGTTCAGCAATTTGGGTGAATATAAAGAATTGTTTCTGGTTAATTAAAAACTTTAGAGGAAATAATGGAAGCTTTAGAGGAAATAATGTTATGATTGTTAATTGAGTGCAATTTAATATTGCACATTTTGAAAGAAATTGTTTAATTAAAAAATGTGAGCTAATTCTTACTCTTGAGTGAATTTCAGAATACCACAATCGGTTAATGACAAGTTACTGAACAGCCCTGTAGCAAATAGCATCACCGTAAATGATAGATAGATAGATAGATAGATAGATATATCACTACATGTAAACCCATCCCCTGTGCCCAGTGATGTTCAGAGAACACCATAGCAGAATCAGAGTCAGAATTCACTTTATTAGCCAGGTACACTAATGTGTACTAGGAATTTGTCTTGATAGTATTGGTGCATTATACAAGGACAAAACAGAATACAACAGATAGATTTAAAATGATTAAATATAAAACATGATGCAGCATACAAGGACAATACAAAAAGTAAATTAAAATGTCCAGGCAGTCAGGTGTGCAGAGGTTTACATGGATACTAAGGAGGAGTTTAGACCTGATTAGTCAGAATTAGTGCCTGTGAAACAAAACTGTTTTAGCTTTCACTGTACGAGGGAAGTCTTTGGGATAGGTGATACCCTGGGTGAATTGGATTAGCAACTATCCACTTCCTCACCGTGGACTCATCTAGGACTTGAATGTGAGGTAAGTTACAGCCTACAATCTTTTGACATGTTCTGATGATGCATATCAGATTGCACAGACACAGCATCAAACCAGACAGTTACAGGTGAGGTTAAAACAGACTCAGTGATGGATGTGTAGAACTGGACCAATAATGCTTGATGGAGATTGAATTTCCTCAGCAGATGCAAAAGCAACATTATCTGATAGGCTTCCTTGATAATACATTTGATGTTGTTCTCCCACTTAAGGTTTTGTGTCAGCACAGGACCCAAGAAATTTAATGACTCTGTCGTCCTGATGGTTAAGCCATTTATAGCAAGTAATAGGTGAGCACCGTGGTAATGTGCCTACCCAGGCATTACCAAATAGACAAAAATAACTTTCTGTTAAGTATCTGCTTTTCAAGGGGAGGTGAACAGAAAAGAAAGAACTGCAGCTACATTTCCTGTTTACCAGACAGAAAGCAAGAGGACGCTTTCACTAGCATTTCAACGCAACTTCAGGTGGTACAGCGCAACAGCGTGATAGCATTCCTGGCTGCTTGGTGCCATGGAAGCCTGTGTGGTTCATATGCAGCCCATTTCCTTGCCAGGGGCTCATTGTCACCCATCACTGAAGTAAAAGAGGTGCAAGCATTTAGAATTCTAACGTGTTAGCACTGTTAACAAGTTTTGGTCACTTTTGCACAGAACAGGAGAGAACTATGGCAGCCTTCCTTCATATGACAAGGATTTTGGCTAAAAAGAAGAGGGCCCTTTATTGAGTCAGAGACTGTAAAAGTCTGCATTCTAAAATATATTGGCAAACTAATTCCAGGTATAAAAGTTGAAAAAGTGCTGCTTTTGCTATGTTGAGCGGATATACTTGCAAATGAAGTGAAGGAGAAATTTCTGGGTGGTCTTCGACTGACCCAAGTAATGTTCATATCTATTGATAAATCAAACAATGTAGCCCAACTGTACATTTATGTATGATTTTATGATGGATTATGTTTTCATGAATAACTGTTTGGATTAATTTCACTAGAAGGATATGTGACAAATAAAGTAATTCCCACACTATTGGGTCTTTTTTAATACAAACAACTTGGACTTACAAAATGTTTGCTTGTTAGAGACTGATATTGTAAAAGGCATGAAAGGAAATGTTTGGGGACTTGCAGCAAAGCTGATCCCTTCTGTTCCAAAAATGAGGATTTACACTGCATCATTCACAAGTCCATATTATGGTACAAAGTTCAACAGCAAAGTGAAAAATACCTTAGGCAATGTTACAAGTTGTGTTAATTCTATTTGTTCAACGTGAAGTGTACAACATTGTCTTTTCAAATAGTTTCATGCAGAAACATGCACTGAGCCCATAGATTTGTGTATAATAATGTCAGGTGGCTTAGCAAGTGAAAGATATTCCACCATTTTGTTGATTTACGGACAGAGATTGTCACCTTCCACAGCAAATGCAAGCACAAACAGATCACTGCCTTTTTTAAAGCACACGTTGATAAAGAAGTCATGGCAGAAGTCTGTTTTCTTTCTGAATGTTATGAATATTCTAAACATGGAAATGGAAAGACCATTACCATGTTATTGGAAAAGCTGCGGACGTTTAAGGTAAAACTTTCTGTTCTACCGTATGATTTGGCTGCAGTAAATTTGCTGCATTTTCTACAACTCTACTAGAACACCAGCACACGTGGACATCACCTCTGCTATGGTACGGTTTCTGCCAAAGTCGAGAGAAAGCTCTGCATTTAGATTCCATAGCTTCACTATACCTATTGATGTAATGCATTTTGCTTGTGACCACTCTTTCGTAAAATCTGGGGAAGATTTTCGTTCAGAAGCAAATGAGGTCCTCATGTCTATGATGAGGAGTCTTTACTATTGTAATTAACTGATATGTAGACAGTCCCCTGTTGCATTAAAGCAGCCCCACCTGACTGAGAGCATAATTGAATTTTGAAGGTCACATTAATTAGAATCAGTATCCCAACATGAAGAAGCTAGCAGCATTCATACTCACAAAGTTTGGGTCAAGCTTTTGTCATACTTAACATCATAAAAACAAGCACACAGTGCTCCATGAGTGATCAGAGCCTGCAGCAGTGCCTATGAGTTGCCCCTTACCTCATATGGACCAGATTATATTCAAATTGTAGAGTCGAAACAGTGCAACTGCTTAAACTGATTGAAGTTTGTTAGAGATAAACAGTTATGTCTGCACTTGTTACTTTAAATTGTGTCAAAAACGTTTTCACTTAGCTGCTTGCTTCATAGGCTATCAAAACTTAATGTGTTCCCTTTGTGTTACAATCATTGTGGAAAATAAGCAAAAACTCTTCCTTAATAGAAATAGGAAAAAAATGAGTTTCTTGTTCAATGTGCGGTTTACAGTATATTTATATTTTCAATGCTGTACTAATTTACCTTATTTGCCCTTTGTTTCTTTTAAAGTTTGATTAAAGTACGTATACCTTATCTATATTATAAAAATGTTTAAATTCATTAAACAAAGCATGCTTGATCTGTATAGAATTTGGGTTACAAGTAAGTCATTTGTAGATGGGAATAGTGATCAGCCCACATCTTCATTCTGTTTTCTGAATTTTAGAATGTTTTAGAAATAAAATTGCAGTAGAAGTTCTAGTATTCCAATTACATTCAGTATGCTATGGGCGTATTTGGCTACCCGTGTCAACAAACCACCATGAGCACTGGTGAAATACTTCTCTGCAGGATTCTCCTCCTAACTAGGTTCATAGAATGAATATGCGTTCGTCCCTGTGGAGAAGTTCTTTTAGTACATCTTGTAACTAATCCTGAAATGCACCTGCTGTATGTATTTTCAGTCCCCAGGATGCCAGCCTCCAATGATATTTCTGCCTGCCCTTGGGAATTACTTTGGTTGTTCTAAGAAATAAAATATTTACATGTTAAAATATACTAAAGTACTAAAGTACTAGAAAAAATGTTGAAAATGAAATAGCAAATGATGGGAAATGATACATTCAACTTCAGCTTCTAAGAGATAGTGGTGTCAGTGTGATTTAATACTGAAATAAAAGAGATTATAATAAATGCTTCTGTAATAATGAAAACTCACTTTTTCATTATAGTGCCTTCGTTTTCTTTTACAACAGAATTTGTTTATATCAGTTTATTCAGATTCTCCCTCCTATATTCTGAACATAAATTGACTGATCTTCTTAATATTAAAATGCATGCATTTTGCTTAGGTCCAATGCCTATTCTTACTCAACAAATTCCTGTATTGATGACTCCTGCTCCATCCATACTAATGCATTTTCATTTAAGACTGCATACACTTGTCTACATTTTTACCTTTCATCATCACTACCCTGTTGTATTCAATCCCTGAAAACAAGACTTTTAAAATGCTCTCCAAAGCCATATACTACTGCAAACATAGCATCAGCGTTTTAGTGTGGATGAGTGTTAATGTGGTTTGCTGAAAACAATGCTCTATTCATGCTCTGATTGGTTTTTGCTTATTTCATGGCCCTTTCCTTATTGGATTCTACTCATTACAATGACTTATTCCCTGACAGGTCACCCTTCAAGGAAGAAAAACATCAGTGGACATAAAAGAGTTGCTATTTATGGTGCTAGTAGTGCTACTCACCTTTTATTGCCTATAAATCACATTTTGTAAGGTTTGAATGCTGCATACATGTGTAAAAATCAAACTACTACTGGTTGCTACAGTTTTGCAATAAAATCCCATGGCCAGCGGCATTATTGTTGTAGTGAAAAATTCAGAGCCCCATTAAAAATTAGATTGTAAATAACTAATTTAACACCCTTAACACTAGAATTACCAGAGCCTACGAGAAAACTCGTAAATCCAGCTCACCTTAAATCCGTTCGCACCTCTCCATCAGCGTCTTTTGTCCTGTAAATGTGCAAGCAGCCTGCTATTCTATCACCCACCATCGCAGAATGTTCACTAAGTTCTCCCAGCTCATGCCTTGTTTGATTATCTGGGAGTGAACTGCTGGAGTTTTAGAGTGGAAATAATAGATCGTTATTTGGAACACATGCATTTCATATGTGTTCCGTTTCTACAGTAATCTGTGTAAACACATTGTTAAAACAGAAACTTTTTTATATTTTAGTAATAAATGTTACAAAATGTAAGCATAAACTATAGAATGTGTGAAGCCTGAAGTCTAAAGATCAAATTAACACTTTCACAAAAGGTTCAAGGACAATACAACAGCTTCTGTGGCATAGCGATAAGATTTGCTGACTTGTAATCAAGGGGCCACTGGTTTGATCCCCACTGCCTCCTATATTTGCCGTTTTCAGTAGTGAGCTGCTCTTATTGTTAATCCATCCATCCATTATCCAACCCGCTATATCCCAACCACAGGGTCACGGGGATCTGCTGGAGCCAATCCCAGCAAGGCAGGAAACAAATCCCGGGCAGGGCGCCAGCCCACCACAGGGCGTGCACACACACACACAGCACACACTAGGGACAATCTAGAATCGCCAATGCACCTAACCTGCATGTCTTTGGACTGTGGGAGGAAACCGGAGTACCCGGAGGAAACCCACGCAGACACGGGGAGAACATGCAAACTCCACGCAGGAAGGACCCGGGAAGCGAACCTGGGTCTCCTAACTACAAGGCAGCAGCACTACCCACTGCGCCACCGTGCCACCCCTCTTATTATTAATATTATACAAAAAAACACAGACATAGATATACTGTATATGATATTTTGAAGAAATCATTTTATGACCTGAATAGTACCAATCAGAAAACATCATCGTACTAATGCAATATTATTTGAAAACGAACAGTGTCAGATCGGGTGTGAATTTACGCTGGCACTCTTACTTAGAGTCAGATCAGGAGAGGTGGGGGGGTGGTGTTAGAGTGTGATCGTCATTGAGAGAATAAAACTGAAAAAAGCTAACTTTTACAAGTGCTGAGTCGACATCGTGCACCAGAAGGTGTGAGCTTATTCAGTGCAGCAGGATCAACGCACATGTACTGTGCAAGGCATGCACGGGGGCCACTGTGAAAAGAAGAGAGCTCATGGCGCATATTGCAGAGGAACTTCGACGTCGCATCTTACTAGAAAAGGCAATGGAAAAAGAAAAGGAGGATGCAACATCAACAAGCTTCTGTTCCAAGACAGCCGCTTCCCCAGGAAAGTAAACTGAGTCAGTGTCAAGTGCCCTTTCAATGTAATAGAAACCACAGCATAGAGAAAAGTGTGCGCATTGCAACAGGTACACATGTCGTAAATGTAGGAAAGACAATTCTTGCAGCACAGAGAAAAAAAAGAAAGAGACAAATATATGGGACATTAGGTATAAATTTATGGTACTTGTAAAAGTTAGCTTTTTTCAGTTTTATTCTCTCAATGTCGATCACGCTCTAACACCACCAAACCCCCCTCCCACCCTGCCTCTCCTGATCTGTCTCTAAGTAAGAACGCCAGCGTAAATTCACACCCGATCTGATGCTGTTCATTTTCAAATAATATTGCATTAGTGCGATGATGTTTTCTGATTGGTACTATTCAGGTCATAAAATGATTTCTTCAAAATATCATATATATCTACATTTGTGTTTTTTTTTTTTTTGACATTATACACCATAAGGTGCATACTAATTCTGCGTGAGCAGGAACACTCAATAAAACTGAATAAAAAAAAATAAAGTGACGGTGAGATACGAAGAAGGCAGATTCACCAGCGTTTGTGTGTTAGCTTTTATCCCTCTAGATCAGAGAATATCCAGTTCCATTGTCTCAAAACACCACTCACATCTACAGTTATTCCCAGTTTCAAATAAAAACTAACAGCGTCAGATCCCTAGGGCGGTAGTATGTATCGCGATTGTGAGTGAGAGAATAAAAGTGAAAAAAATGGTAACTTTTACAAGTACAGTACTATAAATGTACACTGTCTGTTACAGACGCAAACTAAATGTATGTGTGTACTGTATTATTACTGTACTGTGAGAACCCTAACTACAAAGAGGACTATTTCATTTATGTTAGGTAGAATTCCCAGAGGGGACTGGGCGGTCTCGTGGCCTGGAACCCCTGCAGATTTTATTTTTTTCTCCTGCCTTCTGGAGTTTTTTTTTGTTTTTTCTGTCCACCCTGGCCATCGGACCTTACTCCTTTTCTTTGTTAACTAATGTTGTCTTATTTTAATTTCTTATTTTGTCTGTTATTTTTCTTTTCTTCATTATGTAAAGCACTTTGAGCTACTTTTTGTATGAAAATGTGCTATATAAATAAATGTTGTTGTTGTTGTATATTAACAATAAGAGCAGCTCACTACTGAAAACGGCAAATATAGGAGGCAGTGGGGATCAAACCGGTGGCCCCTTGATTACAAGTCAGCAAATCTTACCGCTACACCACGAAAGCTGTTATATCGTACTTGAACCTTTTGTGAAAGTGTTTATTTGATTTTTGAACTTCAGGCTTCACAGATTCTATAGTTTATGCTTACATTTTGTAACATTTATTACTAAAATATGAAAAAGGTTCTGTTTTAACAATGTGTTTACACAGATTACTGTAGAAACGGAACACACATAAAATGCATGTGTTCCAAATAACAATCTATTATTTCCACTCTAAAACTCCAGCAGTTCACTCCCAGATAATCAAACAAGGCATGAGCTGGGAAAACTTAGTGAACATTCTGCGACGGTGGGTGATGGAATAGCAGGCTGCTTGTTGCTTATCTTAATCGGCACATTTACAGGACAAAAGACGCTGACGGAGAGGTGTGAACAGATTTAAGGTGAGCCGGATTTACGAGTTTTCTCGTAGGCTCTGGTAATTCTAGTGTTAAATAAACGTACTGTCACACACGTGCACATAGGAGGTAGTCAATGGGCTTAACTGAATTTTGTATGCTGGGATAAGGGTTGACTGGGTGCACTAATACTTTTTCTCCTTCCCCAGCAGATCCCTGGAAGGGAAGCCACTCTAATTCTACATTCAGTTCCTCCACAGACTCCACATCCAGACTACATCTACAACCAGGCTCTGACATCACTTCTGGCAATGCAGTAGACATGCCTCTTCCTTTTCTTCATCTATAAAAACCCAACCTCCTCAGATCCCCAACAGTCCCATTTTGGATACAGTGTTTAATGATTACTCTGTTTGAAATTCTTTTTTTTTTTCCGAATTGACAAGTATACACGGTGGATCCTCAGACCTTTTTGACTTCTCTCTGTCACTCATTACAGTATATTATTTAAACTTAATCTGTTCAGTAAGAAAGGTGCAATACACAGCAAAATAATAACAAGGCACATAATGAAGAGGATGGGTGTAGAATGCAGCCAAGCTTACAATGTTACAGAACAGAGAGAGGAATAAAAGCACAACAAAGTAAAACAAAGGTATAGATGCACACACATACTTATTTATTTTCTCTATTGAGTTGGTTTTACAATGTTGTTTAGTACAAGATGTGCTCTGATTGCTATGAACTGCTTATAATCAATCATCTTGCGAATGAACATAGAGCTAAACCCTTAAGTGTCACTTTAACATTTGCTTTGTTTTTATTTAATGACAAGATGACCATTGTCAATTATGAAGATTGTTACTTTCAACTGTAATCAACACATTAACATGACACGGGAGCGATTCACTGTAAACACTTAATCAGAGTCATGTCTGTGCTGATAGTTTTGAAAGTGCATAAAGAACACTTGAATCTGATTATTACAGGGTTATGAATTTTTCACTACACAGTCCCTTTAAGGAGTTTGCCACTGAGCCGTGCATGCCCAGTGTAGGTGGTCTATGTCACATGAATTTTTAGGAGTTTCACTATGAACAGGGATCTGTTTGTAATCAATGCCATAACACCAGGGATGCTGTGGATTATTATTGAACCCAGTAAGCGAATGAGATTTCGGAGGAGAAGGAAACAGAAGCAGGGATGCTGATTAGATCTATGGGCCTCGGTTAACTAGCATCTTTCTCACCAAACGAGATTGATTATTTATAAAATGGACGAGTTGGAGGTACAGATTGCTGCAAATAGTTTCAAATTAGAATTGGTGCATGATGATCGTAAAAGAGACTTGGCTTTGCAAATCCCAGACACCGCAATACTACTAGCAGACCGCAGAATCCACTGACAGGACAGGAACAAAAACTCAGGTAAGAACAGAGGGGTGGCTTATGCACATATGTGCACAGTGACTGGGGTTTTAACAGCAGGGTTATAGACAATCATTGTTCTCCTGACTTAGAAGTGATGTCAATCATTTGCAGACCAATTCTTTTTACCAAGAGAGATAATAATCATTTCATGTAAAAACTTTTAAATGAAAACATGGCAGAGTGGATGTAGACTCAGTGTATTATCGTCAAGACAAATTTTCTTCTGAATTTGATCAGGTTTAAACAAGACACAGCAAAGGACAATAAATTGACATGGTTTGGCGTCTAGATCAGTAATTGCATTTGGCAAATTTGACATACCCAATGACTACAAGTCCATTAACACATTGACTACAGGACTATTTATTACCAGGACCCTGCAGTCTATGTCTACGCAAATATGGTAAATAATGAACTCAACAGTTTTATTATGAACAGCAACTCTGTCAAAATTGTAAAGAAACTGTCAATTACTTTATTTTCACCAGCATAACTATAAGATAAGTATAACTGAAGATCCAGCTTAGGTCCAGTAGGCTACCACCTACTAGGAAAATGAAGCTGGACCTGGTCAAACTCCAAGATCAGGCTGTTTCTGATGAGTTAGCACGCAGTTTGTGTGAGGAACTTACGGACTTGAGTGTGACTGCTAATCCTAATGTGATGTGGGAGACCTGTGACAAGACCCTGAAGGTTTCTGAGGGTTGTGTTGGTGTTACCAGTATTCCCAAAAGGAGGTGTTTCATCTCGCAGGGCACTGTGGATATCATAGGGAGAAGTCTCAGTGCATGGCTTGATGGCAAATCCGGTCTGTACCAGGAACTGAGAAGAATGGCTGTGAGGGCTCTGAGGGCAGATAAGGAGTCATTTATTAGAAGAATCTGTAAGCAAGTGACACACCATCTATGGTCTAGTGACCCATGTCCTGCTTACAGAGGAATTGAAGCATTACGCACATCCGAATCTGTTCCTTGGAGAGTAGCCATCAGAGTGGCAGATGGAACGGTCCTTACGGAAGAAACTGCAGTTGTGACCCACTGGGCTGGGTACTTTGAGCAGCTATTTAAAGATGATCGTCCGGCTAGGACATTGGATATCTCTGGGACCACGGTTCTTAAGGCTGATCCTCCAATTAGCTGTGAACCTCCCGATCTCACTGAGAGTACACAGGTGGTGAACCAGCTGAGGGTAGAGAAGGCTGCAGGGATCTGTGGTATCTGGGGTGAACTTCTCCAGGCTGGTGGTAAGGCTGTCCTCCTGGCATTGAAAGCAATCTTTGCTTCCATTTGGGAGATGGGCATCATCCCAACTGACTGGAAAACGGGACTTGTCATCTCTGTTTGGAAAGGGAAAGGTGATTGCCTGGATTGCGGCAACAACAGGAGGATGACACTACTCTTGGTGCCGGGTAAGGTTCTTACTAGGATCATCCTCAATAGGATCTGTGATCATTTGCTCACCTACCAGCAACAGGAGCAGTTTGGTTTTATGCCTAAGAAGTCTACAATTGACTGCATCCTAGCAATGGTAGTTCTGATGAAGCGCAAATGCGAATATCAACAGAGTTTCTTTGCAGCCTTTGTTGATTTTTGTACAGCATTTGATTCAGTTGATCAAGCTGCCCTGTCGGGCATCCTGAGACTTCACAGGATCCCCTAAAGGTAGCTGGAGGTTATGGTACTGTGAGTGCTGTGCAGAGTGGAGGCAGAACCTCTGTGTTTTTCCCAGTTGATTCTTGGGGTTTGTTCTTGCTCCTACTTTGTTCAATGCTTGCATGTACTGGGTTATGGGCAAGGCCGTGGGGTCCAGCAGGTGTGGGGCATTTGTTGTTGAAGAAAGATTCACTGACCTTGACATTGATGATGATGCTGTGATCTTTGTGGAGTTAATGGAGGCTCTGATTAGAGCTCTCGAGAGACTGAGTGAGAAATCTGAGTTTCTGGGCTTGTGCGTGTCCTGGATAAAAACCAAGATCCAGGCCTTTAATGATCTCTTAGGCACAGCTATCAGCAGTGTGTCTGTCTACGGACAGAGTGTCAACCTTGTCGAGAGGTTTATTTACCTCGGCAGTGACCTTCATGTCTCTGGTGACTCTTCCTATGAAGTCAGTAGACAGATTAGGAGAACATGGAAGGTCATGAGGTTGCTGGAAAGGGGTGTGTGGCGCTCCCTATATCTTTGCAAAAGAATGAAGGTCCAAGATTTTAGAGTCCTGGTGCTTCCTGTCTTGCTATATGGTTGCAAGACATGGACACTATCCAGTGACTTCAGACAAAGACTGGACTCCTTCAGTGCTGTGTCTCTTCGGAGAATCCTTGGGTACCGCTGGTTTGATTTTGTGTCGATTGAGCTGTTGCTCATGGAGTCCTGAATGAGGCACATTACTTGCATTGTGAGGGAGCGTCAGTTATGGCACTATGGCCATGTGGTACGATTCCCCGAGGGTAATCCAGCTCATAGGATCCTCATTGTTGAGGACCCAAGCAGCTGGACCAGGCCAAGAGGACGCCCATGTAACACCTTGCTGCAGCAGATAGATGGTCATTTCCAGATGGTGGGACTAGACTGCATATCTGCCTATGGGGTTGCTAACCAGAATCCCAAACTGTTTTGTTGTGTGGTGGGTGCAGCAACACGCTGTACCAGTGCATGCTCCCCAATCTGACTTGAACTGACCTGATAACTAAAAGTCTGCATTTGTATGAGAGTTCTTGAAGCATGGCACCACACAGAGTGCAGGCTTAGAACTACATGAACCGTAAATATAACGTGTTTCTTTACACTGTCCATGCTTGTTGCACACAACACATTTGGTAGCTGGTGACTGTCTGTGCTCAGTGGCTGTCACAATGTCAATGTATTGCTGTCCAGACAGTTGTGACAAGTTGGGCACCTTACGATGAATAAATGCCTTTGGGGCAGCTATCTACATCAGCAGCAGAGCCCACAGGTTCCACATCATGCAGCTTATTGTCATTATCTTGATCGCTGTCATTATAATCAAAATATTCATCTTGCAACAAATCTAGCTGTTTCAAAATATCAACAGCGTGATAGCCTTTTCACCATAACTACAGACTGTCTTCTTATATAGCACATTTTCCACAAGCTGTTGCCTCAAAAAACAAAAGCAAAATCAATGGCTATCCACTAGATGGCAGCACTGTAGTAGGTAACTAAGACATGGCAGCAAAGCTCACCATCAAGATGGCTGTGTCAATAGTGGGTGTATACTGAGATATGAGCTGTCTCATATGTCGTGTTTTGACAGGCTCAATGAGGTACAACTTATCTTGTACCTCACGTTTAAAGTTGGCTTTAGCCGAACAAATAAAAGATGAGATCCACTAGCAACAAGAGAAATTACCTCTTTTGTCTTTCTCTTTTCTGTCATGTTTTTTTTACATAGTATGGTTATTTATTAGTTTCACATATGTTTTGTGGTTTTTAACATATTTTCTTATGACTCAGTGATCATATTTGATACTATAATTATTGAAACCATTTTGTTAATTTATACAGTGACTGTTGCTACCACATGTTCCCTTAACCTCATCGAAGGATGACATTATTCACCTGTCGCTATATAATGCAACAACGCATATGTTCAGATGTGCAAGCTTTTGGGCAAAATCCATATTCAATGTTCTTGTTAATCACTTAAGATGTGATCGCTCAGTTCTAAGACAAAATGCTATTCAGCTAAGAATTCTGGTTTTCGTTTTGGCTGAAGTGCTTCCTTTAGATTAATTTTTCAGCTTTTTATGAGACATGGCTTTAGACTATGTTAATTCTTTTATTATTCAGTCCTCCACATACACTTTAAACTGTGGCCACTTTTTGCTGGCTCAGTGTATAATACATCTTGGATCTTGATTGACGAATTCTCTGATGTCGGAGAGAGCTGTGTTCTTATTGTAGTGAGCCTTGGTTAAAGATTTCTCTGTTCTCTGCTGCAGCAACTTTCCAGTGGTGGGCGCTTTGCATCAATCCTTTTTACCTTACATTTCCATTTAATTAAAACATACCTGTTAGCATTAATTGGTTACAATACATTTGCATTAGTTTCTCCATTACATATTATGTGCCACCTGGTGTTTTTTCTGACAGAGGATGATAGAGGGGTTGAAGTTCATCAAGTAAACAAGATATGTTTTTCGTTCTTCTGTCACCTTGACGGCCCCTCTGGTTGTTTTTTTTTTCATTTTTTTTTGGCTATTATCAATTCAGGCTTCAAACAATGCAAGCAAGGCCACTCTGCATTGCTTTGGCATGACGCTTATAATGGGTACAATTTTCTGAGAGGACACTAAGGTTTAATTAAAAAGAGTTATTGATCTGGAAAAACCTGCATGTAATGGATTTTGGTTTGTGTTACTTCTGACACCAATATAATAGGTTTATGTTACATCTCTGATGGTCTGATGGTTAAATGGGACACTGATCCTGTTAGCATAGTCTCAGAAGAAATGCCAGTACTGGGTTTAAATGGATATCCATTACCAATAGCTAATTACATTTACAATTAAGATGAGTACAGTACAGGCTGACTGGCAACGATGGAGTATGAATGGTAAATGACATAAGACTGGGATTTTTTTGAACAATTCCTAGAGGAGAGTTTTTGAGGAATCAACTCACTTACATACTTGTAATGGTGCAACCAGAATTTTGATTCTTTTTATTTTTTTGTTTCTTTATTCCCTTTGTTTATCACTTAATTATACTTTGCTTCAGGCCACTAGCCACATTTTCTGGAATAAATCGCAGGAAAAAGAGAAGAATTGGGATACTTTTCTTTCCATCTACAGTATGTAACCAAAAGTTGTTTCTAGGCAAGAATTAACCAGAGTACCAGCTCATCAAAAGGCACTCTCTTAAACATATGCAGTGGACCAATTTAAAATAACTCATTCACCTAATCTACGTCTTTGGAATGAGGAAGGAAACTGGAATATCTAGAGAAGTTCCATTCAGACAAGGAGAGCCCCTGAAAAATGTACATAGATACGAGTACTTAACAGAATGGGAATCAAGTACAGGCCAATCAACCTGTGTAGTAGCCAAACTTACCATTCTTTCCTCATCATTTCTCTACAAATTTCTTTATAAATTATATAAGATATAAAATGTCCTCCTTATTTAGAAAGGCACCATGGTTTAATTGAGGTAAACGTAAATGTCTGGATTCTCTAATCATAAAAATACAGGAGACTGAGACTAATTCCACCTGGTAGTAATGTTTGTCCTTGAGGCCTTTCTTAATAGCAGCTGCATTGGTATAAGTGATTGAAATTGAAAAAAAAACAAAAGGATGACATACCTCACTTGATGTTTGTTGAGGCTGTTGGAGAAAGACACTACAGTCTCTATTGAATTTGCAGATTATTTTTCCTAACAAGAATTCAGGATGCATACGTCTTTTCAAAGATCTTATAATATTTTACATTGAAAAATTCTTTTTTGGGGATTATTATTTACGAATAGCATCAATATTACTATTTTTTAATAGTTAATAATGAGGCAAACTAGTCAGTGTTTGTGCATTCTAAAACTGGATAGTTGTTGTTATAATTAGGACTTTCAGAACTGTAACAGATAGATAGATAGATAGATAGATAGATAGATAGATAGATAGATAGATAGATAGATAGATAGATAGATAGATAGATAGATAGATAGATAGATAGATAGATAGATAGATAGATAGATAGTTAGGTCCATAAATATTTGGACAGAGACAACTTTTTTCTAATTTTGGTTCTGTACATTACCACAATGAATTTTAAATGAAACAACTCTGATGCAGTTGAAGTGCAGACTTTCAGCTTTAATTCAGTGGGGTGAACAAAACGATTGCATAAAAATGTGAGGCAACTAAAGCATTTTTTAACACAATCCCTTCATTTCAGAGATGGTGACTGCCTTTTCCATTCTCTGTGTTACATATTGCACGGCCACATCAGGCTCACTCTTGATATCCAGAGGAACATTGTGTCTTATGTATTGAATGACTGGGACAGGTTCAAGGTGTGGAGTGATGATGGTATAGGAGATAATTATACTGCACAGGAGCACTATAAGAGTGAAATGCTTAAGCCCTTCACCTATGGTTCTGCATGTGAGTTGATGGCTGCCGCTGAATTGTTCGGTTGTTGCTTTCAAGTGTACCGAAATGGCCAAATATTTTACACCTTTGGACAACCGCCAATGCCTCTTAAAAATCTTAGACTCACAGGTGACTATTTGAGTAGTGGACACTTTGATGTTTATGAATGTTTAAACTCTCAAAAGCTGGATGCGAAGTTATCAATGAAACCCATTTCAATTCAAATGCCTCCAATTTCCAGTAAGGTTCTGCTTCACAATGACAATTAATAAGTCTCAGGGACAGACCCTACAAAAGGTTGCCATTGATTTGAGGCAAGATTGCTTTTCACATGGCCAACTATATGTTGCATGCTCAAGAGTAAGCTCAGCGCACAGCTTGGTCATATTACAACCGGAGGGCCGAACTGAAAGAGATCCTTAACAAATAATTATTGGTATATTTTCCCTTAGTTTAAGAAGGTTTACTTTTCTTCTTAATAAAAATTTTAAAGCAGTACTTTGCCGCTGCGAAGCACGGGTATTTTGCTAGTAAACTATATAATGTGTGAAGCCTGAAGTCCAAAGATCAAATAAACACTTTCACAAAAGGTTCAAGGATGATACAACAGCTTCTGTGGTGTAGCAGTAAGAATTGCTGACTTGTAATCAAGAGTCCCCGGTTCAATCCTGACTGCCTCCTATATTTACCATTTTCAGTAGTGAGCTGCTCTTATTGTTAATATTATACAATAAACACATACATTTGGTTTGCGTCTGTAACAGCCGTTGTACATTTATAGTACTTATAAAAGTTAGCGTTTCTTTTTACTTTTATTCTCTCAGTCACGATCACAATACAACACAACCCCTCCCCAGATCTGACGCGGTTACTTTTTATCTGAAACTGGGAATAACTGTACATTGCAACAGGTACACGTATTGTAAATGTAGGAAGGACGGTCCTTGCGTGTGTGTGAACTGTTAAGATTTGAATTTGATGATTGCATATAGCACTGAACTGACCTCTCTGTACAATTCTTTCCTCTGCATGTCCTGGAGTACAAAAGAAACAACACCATACAGCAACATGGAGACTGGCAAGATTGGGAAAAAAAAAACAACACACGGTCACTGATTACAACCGCAAGATGTTATGCGAATGAATATAAATAATATGAATAATATTGCATCCATGCCACAATGTTTTCCGAAATGTACTATACAGGTCATAAAATGAATAATTCCAAATATCATATATACCTATGTCTCTGTGTTTTTTTTTTTTTTTGTCAGTGCGGCTTTGACATCATGGACCATTAAAGTGCATACTAATTCAACATGAACAGGAACACTCAATAAAACTAAATTAAAAAAATCAAGTGACAGTGAGATACAAATAAAGCAGATTCACCAGCATTTGTGTGTCAGCTTTTATCCCACCAGATCAGAGAATGTCCAGTTCCATTGTCTCAAACCACCACTCACATCTACAGTTATTCCCAGTTTCAGGTAAGTGATTCAAAAATGCTTAGTGTACGTTATTTCTCACAAAAAAAGTGTCCAATGAATAAAGTGCAGTGCAAAGACGTGACAATAAATAAATAATCCATAAAACCAGTGCTTGACAGAAAGATAAAGCTATCAATAAATAATCTATTCATAAATAGTTAAAAACAGGAATAACATCACATACAGGATCCTACATACTTCATTATGACCCTACTGCTCCATCCATTGTCTCACCTAACTCACCTGCACAGATCTCTTTTGCTGAGCTGAGACTCCCAGCCACCATCCTTCAGCATCCAGCCCAACTTCATCTTCCATTTGCCCTCAATGGCATCTGCAGGAGCCCCGGAAGCCCATGAACTCCCATGCTCCAACTGATCAGCATAGTTGATCTTCCCTTGGATCGCTCCCTCGAATGCAAAACTTCCTCACCACAGCCATTGTCCAAATTCCTAATCTTACTCTCGCTCTCTCTTGGTTTCTTTTTGTTACATTTTTATTCTCCTCTTGCTCTCATTCACAGACGCCTTTAATCCTCAGCGAGTGTAGGTGCATCAAATGAATCATGGAGCCCTGATTAAGGACCACTTGCGAGCATGTGAGAAACAATTAGAAAATTCCCCTATCAAGATTCTCTATGGCCACATGGCTTTCCTCTCACATACTGTGACTCCTGAGGTCTGTGTTGCCTCACTGTGCACTGCCACAGACTCCAAATGCACCTTACCGTACATTGCAATATGAAAGCTTTCTTTTGCACATTATGTGACGGGATAGAAATAATTCCTGAGAACAGGGTCTCTTGCATGAAACTTCCATGATATAAAGCATTTACTCAACTTGGCAGATAAATGCTATGTAATTGTTTTTTCTGCACTCACCGGGTTCTCCCCACTTGGATCCCACACTCCCAAATTCAGGCCTTCAGAGAAAAAGCAACTGTCATAGCCAGTTGAGCTAAAGGAGAATGACTAATTGGGCATCTGAGTGCCAGAGTGTTTCTTCTTCATTGTGCGCTCATTCCATTTGAGCCCTACTACAAATATCCATCAATATCTGTTGCTACCTTTCATTCCTCTCCCAATATTCCTGGAAGTGTGATGCATTTGAACCAAAGTTAAGTATTCTGTGATGATCAGGGATCAGGCGATGGTCTTGAACACAGTGTCAATCAAGGGTAAAAGCTGTATTTTGAAATGTCTGTGCTTCAG